>NC_037536.1:8387058-8443054 GCF_001531365.2 Cynara cardunculus var. scolymus | reverse complement strand
ATTTAGAATAATTAGATTATTTATTAAATAAATATAAAATATAATTTAGTCAAGTCATAAATGAATTTAATTAATTTATTTTTCTCTCAAATAGGGAATCTATAACTTTTATAAATATAAAATCCATAACTTTTAAAATAAAACATTAATTAATTGTTCAGAATGTGAATCCAACTTCTTACACAATACTTTTAGGGATCTTTAATTGTTTATTCATAGTGCCATTATGTTCACAAGGTGATTACAATTTATAAAAAAATATAGATACACTATGTAGAAAAATAGATGATCACAATATGTAATGTGTTCACAATGTGTATCCAAGTCCTTACACAAGGTGATCATAACGTGTAAACAATAGGTGATCACGTTGTGTAAAAATAATAAGTGGTCACGTTGTTTAATTGAAACAATATATTTGATAGTGATTCACATTGTGATACTATAGATTTTTGGTTTTAGGTTCACTGGAGATGCTCGACAGATGTTAAAACTCGATATTAACTTTGTTCATGATATGTATACAAATTTTCACAAAATGTTTTTAGTGATCTGTAGTTTTTTGTTTTTGGTGTTTTTGTGTTCACTTGTGATCACAATGGGTTACTTGATGATACTTGTTAGGTTACTTGGTGTTCACAATGTGTTAGTTATTTCGTTAATAAGAGAAGAGATGAGAGAGAAAATTTGTAAACATCTATAATAATATTTATTTAAAATTTTAATTAAAAATTACCAAAATTGATAATTTCCTAATTTAACCCTTTATTTAATATTATTTATGGTTTATATTGGATTTCACATCCACCCCATGAATTGTACTTATCATTGGAATTGATCCGATGCATCTCCATACACTCCAATAGTGTAAGATATATATAAAAAAGGTGTTCACACATCCTTAACTTCTTATGGTTGGAAAGTACATATGAAGATTTGTGGTTCCAAAGAGTAATGATGTGATTGCGCACCCTTGTTTTGTAGGTTAAATTCTATTCATTATTTTGAAAAAAATTCTATGAATGTATTCATTTTTGTTGATGATGAAGCATATATAATGATGGTTTCACATATGAAATGTTATTATGAATTATTTAAAGAATCTAATATATAGTTTTGTAAGTGAAATAACACTGGTATGAAGCGACGGTAACAAAATTTATTATTGTTTCATATGTGAAACCAACATAATTTGTTTGGATTCACATATGAAATGTTATTATGAAACAACCCTTGTACGAAAATAGGTAACAAAAATTGTAATTGTTTTGTATCATAGCCAATAACTGGTTTAGCTTCACATGAGAAACAAAAACGTCACATATTAAAAAGTTAATGCTTTGTTTCATAATTGAAAAATACTGGTATGAAACTACGGTGACAACAACTATTATTTTTTTTTCATATGAGACGCAATTATTTGTTTGTTTTATATAAGAAACAAAATGGTTGAAAAAATGTGTGGAGTCGGTTACATATGGTAACCGAATAAGATATTTAAGAAAGTAATAATTTTTAAGATAAATATGGATTTATTTGATATTGTATGAGATATTTGAGTAAGGGGCTGTTTACTAAACACTTACTTGATAAGTATTTACCGGATAATTTTTTTCATCGGATGAACAAGAGAAGAGTCAAAAATCTTACCGGGTAAGAGCGATGAGAATGATGGAGAGTCTTACCCGGTAAGTCAGGATGACGACTCTTATCTACGTAAGCACTTACCCATTAAATTGTTGTATTCGATATCTTTTGATATACTAAAATCTTACACATCAAAATAAATTATAGTGTTGACTTTTATCGGTATACGCTTTCCGGATAAGCAATTGGGTAATCGTTCACTTTTATTAGCAGTTGTCAGAACCTCCAGGTTTGAAACTAAAATAATGTTCAAATTCACCAACTTATGATGATGGCAACTGAGAGTTGTGCTATAGAATCAAAGAAACCGTAATGTTTTAGATAGGCCAACGATAGACAATAACCCTCCTTCGAACACAGCTTACAACTTTCATAGTACTGTGCTCTCCAAAAGCAACTCTCTCAAAATCTCACTCAAAAGGTTACTGCCTCTGTTGGCTAGGCACAACACTGAAAAGAACATATTCCTAGATTTCACTTTTCTACTGTATGATTGTACCTTAAAAAGTTGAAATTCAAAGAGTCATTAAACACAATAAAGCCCCTTTTTTTTTATTAACGTGGATATCCAAACTCGGTATGCGAGCCTTAATCCCAGGACAACCACCTGCTTTGTGGGTATACCGGAGTCACCGCATTTGAACCTCTGTGGCCACAAGGGGATTTTTATACACAAACTTCTGGTGTGCAAGGCCGTCCCCTAGCATGTTAAATGTGAGATTTTGAACAGAGCTTCCGAAATTTTAGGACCCAAATTTACATGTGTTCAGGTCTTTTTATCGACCATTAATTGTTTGGTTTTATGTTAAAATTATTAATGGTTTAGGTTTAGTTTTAGATTGTTAATCATTTTAGGTTTAACCCATTTTTGTTCTTAACATATATTATATATGTTATCTCATTTATGCAATGTAATCAAAAGTTTTAGATGTAGCAGAGCCTTCAAAAAAAATTGGAACGTCTCTGATCTGAATATAGTCCATGATACTAGTTACGATAAAGCTACACAAAGATTATCTAAAAGCACACATCGAGAACGATTCATAGTTTGAGTTTAAATAAATGTCAAATTCAGTTATACACACACAGATAGGATAAGGACGGTGAAAAACTGAAATCTGATAGGAAATCATTGATCACGCATTTGATATCCTCAAAGTTTTTCCATCCTTCAATACCAGAACTTGAGAAGAGATGACCAGATATCTTGGAAAATTTAGTTTCTAGAACAGGTAAGTTACCGATAACAGGTTAATAGGTTGTTTCATATTAGTTATTGCATTCATTGGATGAACATGGCAAGGGCCAATAATCTTACCCGGTAAGAGTGATGATAAGGATGGAGAGTCTTACCCGGTAAGTGAGGGTGACAACTCTTACCCGGGTAAGCGCTTACCAAGTAAATTGTTGCATAAGACATGGTTTGATTTACTACAACCTTACTCTTAACGGTAAGCACTTCTCGGGTAAGCATTTAGGTATACGGCCCCTAACTCTTATCGGGTAAGTGTTGTCCGGGTAAGAGTGCTGACCCGAGTAAGTGTTATCCCAGTAAGTGTTGTCCCGGGTAAGACTGTTTACCAAATGTTTTTGGTAAGTGCTTACCAACAATAAACGACCATTATAACCCGATTTGTAATTATATGTTGAATAATATATAATTATTTTTATTATTAATAGTTTAATGTAATTATTATTTTTGTTTTCCATTAAGATATTAAGTTACGTTTACCAACAATTTCCATGTTTGCACAGTAATATTTGGAATCGTCATCAAACACATTGATGTATCTATGATACAAAAAAAATTCACCTACATCTCCAGCAGCATAAATGCTTTGACATGAAATCCTCGTGTCATTATCGTGACTCTTTACTACACATTCTTTTATTGGAACTGGTTATGTTCTGTTTGTAAAACCAAGTTGCAACATTTTTAGACGCATTGGGAGAACCAAGAGATCGAGAGCGATACCGAGAGTTATAGAGCAATTAAATGGAAGAATTTTTAATAACTCAGGGTGAATATCAGTTTGAATCTTACATTGGGGGATGGAAAGAAAACATAGAGGATTGAGAGGGTGAAGACATGAGTGAAAGATATCAAAAGTGTCTTAAGAACATGAAAAGAAAAGATAATAATAGTATTGATAACTTGTATTATATGTTATTTTAATTGTAGATTAAAAGATTTTAACACTGAATGCATAAAGTAATAGTACTTAATGCAATATGAGTTGTTTTTAAGACTTTGTGCATAAATATATAGTATTTTGTGCATTAAAAATTGTTTTTAAGACTTTTGATAAATATGGTTTATAAGGTAGAATAGATAACAAAAACAAAAGATTGAACCAAGAAATTGAATCTTGAATAACAAAAACATAGGATCGAAGGAACCGGAAATGTAAATAAATGAAATCATGAACAAAAACATAAGACGGAACGAAATGAAGCGTGGAAGCTTCGACTCTGTTTGTATCCCGAAGAACAAAAACAATAGATTAAACAACCTGGTTATGTTCTGTTTGTAAAACCAAGTTGCAACATTTTTAGACGCGTATTTTGCAAATTGGGACCGTAAAAAACTCGATATACTAAAAAGACGACTACAATCATAACAAAACACGAGAATTACAGGAAAAACATTATGCAAAAGCTTAGACTTGAGCTGTGCCTTCGGTGAACTTAGGATCCTCACACCTGTAGCTTCCATCGGGTCCTATTCCAAAACCTCTTGGATCGGCAAACACATTCTCCAGCAGCTGGCTTCGAGATGGAGCGGGGCTTTCATCTGCAAACTCCACGGCATCCTCAACCACCTCCTCGATCTTCTTCTCTATGGCCAACAACTCTGCTTCGTTCGCCAGTTTGCTTTCAATCAAGTATTTCTTCAATGCGGTTATGGGGTCTCTAGCTGCGTAACGTGCCTTCTCAGCTGTCATCGGGTTAAAAGGAATCAGCAAAACTAGTGAAAAATGATGATACAACAATTGGAGATATGGTCGTCTAGTGCTTAACAAGCATGACCTTGTGAACACTAAACAGCCTCAATACAGACAGCAGCAGGAAACAAATGAATTATGTGCTCAACATATTATATATTTAAATCTCTGGATTGTTATAGTACAATTCAGAGATTGACAAGCGGTAATGTACTTGACAGCGCAAATAATTGAAGAGCAAAGGTCATGTGTGCAAGCAAACAATCTAAGACGAACTGAATGTTGCAACCTAATTACTAAATGGCGTATATATCCCCCAAGACCAAGAGGACCTTTCGAAAAAATGCTGTTACAGACAATAATGGTTCATGAAACATCAAACTTTTCCAGTTCTACTAATGTGGAGTCATTGAAATATAGTGCCCAAAGAAAGAGTCAAAAATACATGCAGAGTATCATCTCAAATGCTAAAACTCGTATGACATAAAGATGAGACCTGATACGAATTATATGTCTAAGGGTGCAACTGATAATACGTTCTATCCCCACTTAAAACACGTGTCATTAAGAATATAAATTTTAGGACTCCAAATGAGCCAGACTATGGAGGCCATCATCGGTATGATAGCTGGTAAAAAACAAGAGCTGAATGTAGACAACATCTATTAGTCGGTCGACCGAATAAGATCCTAGTTGAGCCATTAAGCCACCTCTTTATGGCTTACGGAATAAACCATACACCCTATTCAGCCCCTAAATTCTTTTAACAGGAAACTAAAAACTAGATCAGTAAGCATGAGACTTATAATATGACCCACTCACCTGGATCACGAAGCTCATCAGGATCAGCCAAAGAGTGTCCTCKAAACCTGTAAGTCTCACATTCAACCAATGTTGGCCCCTCCCCTCTTCTAGCCCTTCCAATAGCCTCCTTTGCTACCTCCCTYACCTTCAACACATCCATACCATCAACATGAACYCCGGGCATCCCAAAAGCTGGACCCTTCTTCCAGATTTCTGGATCTGAAGTTGAACGCAGATGGGACATTCCAATTGCCCACAGATTGTTCTCCACCACGAATATGATAGGCAATTTCCATAGAGCTGCCATGTTCAAGCACTCAAAGAACTGCCCATTGTTGCAAGTTCCATCTCCAAAGAATGCCAATGTGACATGATCACAATCGGCTTCTTTCAAAACTTCCCTCCTGTACTTACTAGCRAATGCAGCACCTGTGGCAACCGGGATGCCTTCTCCTATAAAGGCAAACCCACCAAGAACATTGTGTTCAGCAGAGAACATGTGCATAGATCCACCCTGCCCACGACAACAACCGGTTTTCTTCCCAAAGAGCTCGCTCATGACAGCACGGGCAGGCACCCCCTTGCTCAGGGCATGAACATGATCACGGTAGGTGCTCACAACACTATCCTCCTTCTTCAAGAGCTTGATGAATCCTGAGGAAACAGCTTCTTGGCCATTGTATAAATGAACAAAACCAAACATTTTACCCCTGTAATACATCTGTGCACACATATCCTCAAAAGCTCTGCCCAAGATCATGTCCTCATATACTTGTAAACCTTCTTCTTTGGTAAGCAGCTGTACACACAGAGAATAAAGGCCATAGATCAATTTAATAATAAAGTAATTTGATATCTTCCCGTCTTGCGTATATCCCCAGAGCTTCAGATATGATCAATTTTTTAGGCCAGATTGATCTGCATGTCAACAATGATTTAATAGTGTTGCAAATATTAAAATAAAGTTACCAAAAGTCCTTTGGCCTAGCGGTATCGTAGTCTTTGGCCTCCTAAGGTCAGGGGTTTCAAACCTCACCAAAGGGAAGGAGGGTGTGTACCAAAAGTAAGGAGAGTGTGTGAGTTTATTTGTTGCATTTTGTTCGTATATAAATATTATATACTTAGAAAAAAGTATTAAAATAAAGTTAAACAACCTAAATTTTTTTATTGGCAATTTCAATATGTCTATCAAGTAATTGGCTATAAACAAGCAGAAAACCCATTAACGAAAAAAGCAAGAAGATTTTGAATAAAGACTGAGCGAGTAAAAAAGAGAGAGAGAACTTACGAGATTGGTATTGGATTTGAGCTTCTTTTCCTTGAAAACATCGGAGACAGCAACGATATGAGAAGCACATCGACGTTGAGAAGCTGAAATGGATTGGGAAAGGCGGAGGGTCCGGGTTGATCCAAGGAAAGGGGATGAAGTGAAGGGATCGAAGAGTAAGGGGTTGTTAGGTGATCTGATAGTAGTGTGGAGAGGGAGAGGCTGGATAATCTTGGCTCCAGAGAAAGCCATTGTTAGCTAAGCAGCAGCAGCAGCAGCAGCAATATCTGTTGAGGGTTTGGGGATTGAATGAGGGGGGAGGAAAAAGAATAAAAGGGGGGATGAAAACGAAGAGGGGCGGAGAAAACAAGAAAAGAGAGATGTGGAAATACCGTTGGCTTTTATTTGTAGACAAAAGCTGTCCACCCAACTCTCAACTGTTAACACAATGAAATATGAAATGAACTTCTACTTGCACATTTGGATTTAAACATCAATTTCATTTTCAAAAAAGTTGACAAAAAATTTCACCTAAACCCCAAATTAGCTTTCAATTTTTATTCTTAAATCTCATTTTTGGGTTTTAAAAATTACCACATTTGGAAAACATAGCCAAAAATCCCTAGTTTCTCACATGAAAAAAAATGTTTCGATATTATACCCTGTCAAAGACCATGTTGTCATTGTTGCTATTGAAGGGTAGAAATTAGTCTCCAACTAACAACCATATTTTAGTATATGTTGTAATATACCCCTACTTATCGTTGCTGGTGAGGGCTGGAAAGAATTTTTTTCCAAAACTTTATGAATTAGGTGGCTTTGGTTTCTTAAGAGATGTTGAAGTCTGAATACTGATTTATAAGAGGTGGTGCTGAAGTCTGGAATCTGAATGCGTAAGACTGTTTGTTTTTACGTTTCAAAGTCAGAAACCTAAATCAGTAAGACTATTTGTTTTTGTAAACTGACAAACGTCTGAAGTCTGAAACCTGAGTCAATAAGACTATTTGTTTTTGTAAACTGACAAACGTCTGAAATCTGAAATTTGAATCAATTCATTTTAGTTAAATTCAACTGAAATATCCAACCATTAACAATTCAAGAAAGGATGATCATGATTCCATTTGTGAAAAACCAACTTCATATCCAACCAATTAAACCATTTGAGCACATAATCAAGATCCTCAATTTGCAAACATATGTAAATGCCCACAAACTTTTCATGAGAACACATATAAAGATAGGCAGAGAATACACATTTATACTAGATGTATGAATTGAGATGAATAATCAAAGTATAATCAAGAGTTATACCAACTATAGATATATAGTCAAAAACTTACACACATAATAACATGGTCACTGTATAGAGTAATAGAATTAAAACAAGCCAACATTTAATAAAAAATTGTTCTTGTTTTACACACCAAAATCAATCACATGCTAATGGTTATCAAAAAGGCAGAAAGACGTTTCAGAGTATCTACCACATAGAACACACCAGTTGCATGCATTGGGCATTCAACTTGGAGAATGGGATGGGTTGTATGTCATTCCTGGGCCCTATTAGCAAATTGTGTCTGATGATTTCCAATGAGAAAATGATGTCGAACTTAAATACCTAACTTGCAATAAGCATCAAGCACCGGAAATTGATACAAGATCTTTTTTTGCGTTCCTACTAGGATTTCTATTCTGTTGGATCAAATTTGGCCACAACAAACATGGGATAAGAATCCCTTAATCAATTACATATATAAGAAGAGAAATTGGTGGTTGAATTTCACTATAATCCAAATAAACCTTCATCGAACATGAGAGAGAATTGTAATCAACCACGAAAGGACCAACAGCGATTGATGAAGAACATGAGCTGCAATAAAATAAAAAAATAAACAACAAATTATACTGAAAAACCAAGTAATAGCGCTCATAGTTCCACAGTGTTCTTTCTTGTATATATTAGCCACTTTGACAGTTGACTACAGTGTTCTTGAGGATGCATGTTGATTCTTTTATAACTCTTCAATACCGTTTTTCTTTTGTAGAAGTAAATCTATTCCAGTCAAAGCTGAAACCAGTCATGTTCATGCCAATAGTCATAAGGTTAATACCACTTTCCTAATTCTTACAAAGCTTGGGTACATAGAGGTGGATGAAGAGTGTGGTCTTTTAAAACAGAGAGCATATATTATTTGGAATTAAGCCTGTATTTTTTGTAATAAACATGAAGGTGGACATCAACAAGTTGGAGAAGATTAATGGGAAAAACATCAACTCTGGTAAGCATTATGCAGTTTAACCTTCAGTAGAATAAGTTTTCTTGTTTGTAAAATCAATTAACAGATTCTTGTTTGAAATCTTTGTTACTTTGCCACTTAACCAATCAAACATGTAAAAGCAGCCTCTGATATCCTAATTTTAGCGGTAAAAGCAGCCTCTGGTACCAAGTTCATCCTGTAATATTTAACCATCAAATAAAACTAAAATGCTGTTTTAACCTCAAAACCAAGTTCATCCTAACACGCCCCCAAAAGGAGCAGAATCTGGTGGAATGGGCCAGGCCAACGCTACTCAGCAAAAGATATGGGCAAGGCCGATGCTACAGAAGAAATGAGCAGAATCTGGTGGAATGGGCAAGGCCAATGCTACAGAAGGAAACAGCCTCTCTATCTTGTGAGGGCAAAGGACAAGTCTGCATATATCTCACCCCACCCCTGTCCCTGCTTCTGAGTGGGATATACCATATTTGTTTGGTTTGGTTTGCTTATACTGATTCAGCTATGTATAAAAGTGATACCTCTTTGTATTATGGTAAGAAGCCCATCTGACATTTGATTAGGAAGCAGTTGAATTAGCTTGTTCACAAGTATTTTTGGTGGGTGGTGTTCAAGCATGAGAGCAAAAAGATCATGTAATATGTGTCTTGCACACATCTTGATGGTGGGTGAGACCCATCCAAATGTACTTGCAGACCCAGGCCTATGCCCATGATGATCACTCCTTGACTCAACTCACTATAGCCGACTCTACAAAAGATTTTGCACATTAAACCGAACTTGAGACCAATTCTAGTGAAAAGAACACATACACATACAAATCAGTCCAGTAATTTCGTTGAACTGAACAGTTCGCACACATTAAAATCACAGCAATTCCTAATTCTCCAGACATTCCTACTCACTAATTTTGTCAAGATACTTCTGGATTACAGTTATGTATTTGCAGGTAAAATCCATAAAGTTTTTTCATTTATACACATATGGATACGGGATACCACATTGATAGACATATATTGTGAACAAATTGATATAGTTAAATGTATGATTGTTGCTAGGCATTCATGTGATAAAATGCGTGAATGAAATAAACAAAAATCAGTTGATAAATGGAAGAGCGTGATAAGACTGATTAGGACCATCAAATCCTGGATCAGTCCTGAACAAGTTCTTTTTCCTTCTATTTCTTGGTTATGGTCAGTACAAGTTTTTTTTTTCCCCTTCTATTGAATAAGTGTGTAGAGTACAAATTTATGAAAATAACATGGTTTAACTCATTTTTAAGCAAATGTAATGTCACAGGGAGCAAAAGCAGTGAAGCAAGAGAAATCGAGCAACATTTTAGGTGAATCCACATCACTACGCTGGTTGAAAAGTAATCGAGCAATAAAAATCAAACAAGAGAAATCGAGCAACAGTAATCGAGCATGGAAAAACAAAATCGAGCAGATTAGAGAGAAATCGAGTAAGCAGAAACAAAATCGAGCAACAGAGAGAAACAAAATCGAGACCGAGCAGGTAGAAATCGAAAGATGAGAAATCAAACCTGTTAAGCGAGTTGGAGAAGCAACAGATCGAGCAGCAATGGTGTCGGAAAATGTTGTCGGCTTCTTGTGAGATTAGGATATTACGATACGGTCGAGGGTACATTGGGTGTTTTATGAAAATAACAAGTTTCCTTTCACTATTGGCATCGGTAATAAAAGTGTTTAAATAAATAATTTATATCGGTGTCAAATCGGTAATAAGAAGTTTTTGAAAAAATTAAATTTTTCTGACTTATAATAAGTTGATAAGTGTTTTTGTAGAAAATGATAAATTATTTCAAATAAGCAATCCCAAACACCCCAAAAATGCTTTATATTTATTAAGGAATGTTAAAATCTTTTATCCATGGAATTGATAGGAATCTGAAAATTTCTTTCATTGAAAAGAATGAATCAAACGAAAGAAACGAATTTGGTCAAAGAAATTCAATATTCTAATTCCTTCAGAATCTATGAACCAAATGTCACATTAGGGTTTTGAGAAAGTAACCTGAAGTTGGCGTCGAATGACTTCGTGTCTTGTTCCTTTCATCTCCTTTCACGATTATAATGAAAGTGAATACAAAAATGGTCATTCGACTACCTATTATTTATAAAAATTGTTCTCCTATCTATATATGTACTATATTAATAAAACATTTGAGACATTTTTTTTATGAATGAAGTGTTGTTTATTAATGTATATTATTTAAAATTCAAGATTACAAAAAAATTATACGTAAGTACGACTTATTAAAACTATATTTTAAATATATGCAGGTAACTGCATAATTAAATATATGATAATCATTTTATTTTAAATATAAAAAAATAAAATATAATTAAGATAATCATTAAGTTATAACATAATATTTAATGTATCTCGAGAGAGACAAAAACATACGAAACATTAAAATCAAAATGTATCTCGTTGGATTGCATGAGTAGCTTTGTAGTTTTAAAAAAGGTATATTCATCTATATCTATACTTCATTATAAATCACTTATACAGGAAAATAATTGAAGACAACTATGTATGCATCATGTGCAAGCTWYTATTGCATAAAATTCAAAAAACTATTAAAGACAACTATTTATGCATCATGTGCAAGCTACTATTGCATAAAATTCAAAAAACTATTAAAGACAACTATTTATGCATCATGTACAAGTATTTTCAAGGAATCTTTACATCTTATCCATGAGCATAATAAATTTAGGGGTGAGCAGCAGAATTGGGTACCCATTTGTGGAACCGGGTATCCACTTGCGGAATCGGAACTGCCGGTTCCGGAACTAGAACCGATATGAATGGTTCCGGTTCCTAAAATACGGAACCGATTGAGAATGGTTTTGATTCTCAATTTTTCGGAACTGTTACCCTTCGGGAACCGATATGTGCACTTTTTTATATAATTTGTGTAGTTTTATGTTAAAAATATGTGCAGTTTTTTATATAATTAGTGCAGTTTTTTATACAAAGTTTGTGCAGTTTTTTTATATAAAATTTGTGTAGTTTTTTGTTAAAAACATGTGCAATTTTTTACGAGTTTGTGTTGGTTTTTTTTAACACTAATTTATTCACAAGTACCGTACGAGGTTGATGATGCGATGGGCATGCAAGAAGTTGAAACGAGATTCAGAATTTGAGATTGAATGATTTGTATTTTTTCAAATTGTGTGTTTAATTGGATTAAATCGTTAAACTTTAAACATTTACAATTATAGTATGTAATCGTTAAACTTTCAACATTTACCATTAGTCTATTAAGGTTTGTAATCGTTAAACAACATTTGTAACCATTATTCTGTATAATTTGTATTCTTGTTTATTTATTTAGAGTTTTGGCATATATCAACTTTACATCCATCTAAATTGATCATGTCCATTTTACATATCAAGTACATGTAATTTGTTGTGTGCAGTTTGTTGGATCAAGTCAAGTTTGTATTACATTATCTGCTTATGTTGTTCTTTTTAATCCGATGATTATGGTATGAATGCAGAACATTGTTTTTGCATGCTTTAGATACATCATACAAAGGCTGGGGGTGTTTTCTTGAAATTTGCATCAAAAAACATAATCTTTAACTTGCTCTGTTTCTCCATCATAATTAAGGGGTCGTTTACCAAACACTTATTCAGTAAGCGCTTACCGGTAAGCTTAGCACTATCATTTACTTATCGGATAAGATTGTCCACCAAAACAATATCGTATGCAACAATTTATCCGGTAAGCGCTTATCATGGTAATAGTCGTCGCCTTCACTTACCGAGTAAAACTCTTAGTCGTTGTCTCGCTTTTACCGAGTAAAATTTTTTATCTTTACAATATTCATCCGGTAAGGTAAAATGACTTGGTGTTCGCTTACCCGAGTAAACGTTTGGTAAACGGGCCCTAAGAAAACAAACCAAAAAAGGGTGTATTATGTGTTTTAAATTGGATTCATGTCCTTCAATTAATATCATGGTGTTCACAGAAATTGACAAAATAAAAAACCATAGTTTGTTATGTCTGTTATTTTAATTCTTCTAAATTCATATGTTATATTTGTAAAATTTATAATAAGCCAAGCGTTTGTAAAAACAGCTGGTGTGCTGGAATACTACATCTTGGCCATGATTTTGTGATATGTGGTTCGATGAGAAATCATAATTTTACTAACCCGGAAACCTTTAGAAATGCTTTTCAGATTAGTGTTTTCTACTTGTATCATTATCTTCATATTTCTGTAAATTAGTTGTTTGTGTTGGAACTTGATTTAATAAAGAAAAACTTTGTCCGACATAGAAGAGCCAAGAAAACTTAATCCACTTAATATACACCAACCCTTGAGCATTATATGAATTATTTAAAAGCTTGGGTCTTGATGTATGGTGTTTCATAGTGGGCTCTCCTTGATACACATATACAAATTTAAGGTCAAAAGATGGGCCTTGTGTTGGCTCTTGGGTTCTTTCAATCTGACATAACCCGAACGACATTTTTCTCTCTCTCTCGCTGGATATAAACAGAGGGAAAAAACGCTTTGGTTTATCTCCTATTTTTTGTACAAAAATCCATCACCAAACATAGATTAATTCGCTATATTCAAGTCCGAACTTGAATTCGATTGTTGTATCCTCTAGACGAACGCCAATTCTAGTGACGAATTTTTGTCTTAGGACACTGCGATTGTGCAGGCCTCAATCGGGATCAATATCACGAAGAATTTGCAGTATAAGTATTTTTCTTCGATTCTATCCTTGTGGATGTTAATTACATAGATTTGTATTACATGTTTACGTTTTTGAATAAGAATCTTTCGTTTATCCTACAAAATTCTTTCAATTTATATACATCTTTTTGGGTTGGATTGATAACTTCTAACAGTTTGCACTTGATACACTTCTTGTAATTATCTTTTGATTCTTGACTATGTAATTTGATTGCATCTTATGAATATTCTATGCCTTCAGCAAAAATTCCCATATGTTTGTGTTCTATTTCTCTCTGTCTCAGTTATCATTTAATTAGTTTTCTGATTTGTTTGAATTCATCTAACCATGACTTAATTAGAATAACTGACAAATTCTTCTTCTTGGAAAACAACCAGGTGCCTTTGTTACTTCCTACACATACGTTCATCTGCTACAAATTGCAACCCTAAGACATCATCCTTGAGTTGATAAACTCAGTGGCCACAATTGTTGTGGACACTTTTTGTATTGTGCAAAACTGTGTTTTTTATGAGTAAATAACAAATTGGGTCCCTGTGGTTTACACCTTTTCCAAACTGGTCCCAAAATCAAAATAAATACAAAAATGAGACTCTTTGAGTCCTTGCCACCGATAGAATAAAGAATCCGTTAACTCAATTAAAAATGGGGGTATTTTAGTCCTTTTCACATTTTTTATCTTTATCCTATTTTGTGTTATTTGTGTGTAGACACACACACACACACACACACACACCTGCATATGTAATTATATATATACACACACCCCTGCATATATGTATATACTAGTTGTGTACTTGCGCAATACAACGAGAGCCGTGAATTTTAACGATTTTAAAGTTTCATTGGTTTTATTAGAGAATTTAACGATGATATAAGTTACATTTGGTCTTTACATATTAATATAATTTGAATAAATAAGAGTTATGGTTCTAATTACAGTCTATCGATAAAAAAATTGTATGATAGTTTAAAATACAATATATTTAAAAGACTCCATAAATATGTTCGATTTGTACCAAGAGCAAAGAATCAAGAGATCGAGAGCGAAACTGAGAGTTATAGAGCAATTGAATGGAGATGAATGAGAGAACTTTTAATAACTTATGATGAATATCAGTTTGAATTTCACCTTGGGGGATGGGGAGAAGACATAGAGACATGAGTGAAAGGTGTCAAAAATATCTTGAGAACATGAAAAAAAAGATAATAATGTGTATTGGTAACTTGTACTATATATTATTTTAATCGTATTAAGAGATTTTAAGACTAAATGCATAAATTAGTAGTACTTAATGCATTATAAGTTGTTTTTAAGACTTTTAAGACTTTGTGCATAAACGTATAGTACTTTGTGCATTAAAAGTTGTTTTTAAGACTTCTGATAAATCTGGTTTATAAGGTAGTATGAATACACATATACACACAGTCCGGCGAACTTCCATCCTCCACCACCTCCCTCCGGTGACCACCACATCCGCCAACCACCTCTCTCCTCCAGCAAACACTACATCCATCAGCTGCAACCACCCATCACCTAAGAACACTTCACCCGCCATTTTTCCGATTGCTTCTTTTCAAGATTTTTCTGGTGAGGGAGATCAATTTGTGGGTTTACAGCCATTTACCGGTGGTGATGTGTGTGTATAACGATGGCAGTGTGTGTGTGTGTGTCTCTTTAACAATGGTTGTGTGGTGTGTGTTTAATGGTTGTTGTGTGTATGTGTAAATACGTGTGTGTACGTGGGTTTTGGACCGGACAATAACTTGGTCGGACATTTTTTGGACCAGACTGAACCCACAACCTTCAACGGCTACTTTTTTAAACACTCACCTAGCCAATGGCTAGTACTCCCCCAACCTCTTAACAGCTAGAGTTAATGGCATTTTTGTAATTTTTATTTTTTGCTTAGGTATATAAATAAGGGGGCATAGTTGATGATCTCATCTACAAAAAACACAACAATTGCTCTCTAAGGACCATTTACTAAACACTTACTTGGTAAGTATTTATCGGATAATACAGTGACTCCGGACTATCTGTTGTAAAGTAGGTGGTCGTTTTGAGATTAGTCGTCTTGTATAGCGGGTTGAATATCCAGGTTAATAGAAGAAAAAAAAAACAAGTGGACCTAGATGGAGAAAGTTCCATTATCAATCCTTAATGTGTTTGCATTCTTTTGGACCCGAACTGGACGGACTTCTTTTGGATTTGGATTGCTTTGTGCCCATCTCCTAACACATGGTTTTTATAGACCTAGAAAAGGTATATGATAGTATAGCCATCAACTTGATTTGAGGAGCTCGAAGATCAGAGTAAAACGGAAATACGTTAGTAATACCACGAAAGAAGAAAGGAGGGGTGAACACTAGGTCGCAACGCTGAAGGGCCACATTGGAAGCTCAAGGTTACACGAGTTGCTCTGATACATAATACCTATGCTCTGCAATTTTAAAGGAACATAGGAGCAGAGCGAGAGGAGGCAAAAGTTGAGGAATGGATGCAACCTCACATCCAATCCTTTGATCTACTAATAAGCGAAAGAGAAGGGCGGAGGGCACGTCATAGGGAGATGTATGTAGCCTAAGATTGGATTGTGTATAAAACTTCTTTGTTCCGCTAAAGGATCTAGGAGGCAGCCAACCTCCTGGAGTGTGCAATGTGCATGGACTAGGTCCAGGTGAGTACGACCTAATGAACCCACCTACGATATGGTCATTTGTCTGCTTGACTAGTTAAGCATGGGCTAATCATAGATCTTTGGGACCGATGGTATGGACGAATCCCTCGCTTAATGGCTAGGAGGTAAAACTACATAGTAAAAACGACTATTTTAATTAATTTCTCTTTTATATATTAACCATTAAAACAATATTATTTATTTCTACTTAAATTAATAAAAAGTATATGTTATTTATTCCTTGTTAGGTTTAGACATTAGAAGCACTACTCATCAGACTCTGTCCTCGCCCCTCCCCTGAACGCTCTCTGCCTCTCCCTCCCCCTCCGCTTGAACGCTGCCCCCGTCCACCGGCATGAACGTCCCTCACCAGTTCGTCTATTTCAAATTTCAATGAGTCGAGGTTTATAACTTTCAAATTTCTACAAGTTTAATTTGGTAAATTTAGAAGTTGTTGGTTCTCATGATATTGAAACTCTGCTAAATGGCCAAATTTGGATTGGTTTGGTGAATAGTGATTTTTAGTCCCGTTTACTTGAATATGAGAATTTAAAATTCTAGATCAAAGTTCAACTTGAATTTGAAGGAGTTAGTTACAAACATTGATATATTGTAAAATGAAATATAATTGTTTGGTCATTGTTTACAATGAAATTAGGACGCTAAATAGTTAGAGGAGACCCATGATACAAAATTATTCACAAGATTTTAGAACCATTAAGAGACAGATTTTTGTTTTGCCAAAAAAAATTCACTTGTTACTGATTCAGGAGCTGCATCTTAATGAAACTATTAAGATAAATAAACAACCCCTAAAACTTTTAAGGTTTAGATGCACATACATTTTTTATATTGTTAATTAATTGATCAAATCATTTAGGTTTAGGTTCAAGCCGTTAACTTTCTAGGTTTAGATTCATTTGTTCAGATTAGTAATCGGTTCAAATTATATACGGACTTGAGATTGTTTAGGTTCAAAATCTTAATATACTTATAATTTTATCTCTTGCACATCTCTTGCACTCTGATCAAATATTTTTGGGACTTGGACTATTTGTTTTGTCGCTTAATAGACTTATAATTTTGAACGGCCCTGACCCAAGTCCTCAAGCGCAGTAATGGCGGCTCTCATGGGAAGAGAAAGAAGAAAAAGAACAAGACAAGAGAAAGAGCAGAAGAACCTGTTAATGGATGATGAAGTTATTACTGCTCGTACTGTCAGCATCGCCCTTCCTGGCTCTATCATAGATAATACTCAGTCGTTCGAGCTCGCCACTCGGGTAATAAGCCATTTCTCGTCAATCCCTTGAGGCCATTCTGATCTTACAATCATAAGAGTTTTGCACATTAACTGTTTGATTATTTGCCACATAGAAAGAAACTGAAGCTCTTTAAGAGATTATTTTGTGGGTAGTTTTTTTAGCTTGATGGGCTCGTAATGTTATTTTCAGAAAAGGAACTGTTGTACGATTCCTGCACTAAATTTTGGCTGCTATTTTGCCTCCTTGTTTGCAGCTAGCTGGCCAAATTGCCCGTGCCGCCACTATTTTCCGAATTGATGAGGTTTAATTCTTGGCTATGTTATTTTTGAGTATGTTACTGGACTCTAGAAAAATTAGTAGATAGAAAGACGAGGAGTAGCTTTGTTCACTATTTTCAAAATTGCCGGTTCCACCACTACGTTCTTGGCCGATATTGTACTTTTTCCATTACAACAAGAACACGCCTTCCATCATCAACTAGGTGGGGTAGGGTAGAAGGGAACCATTGAAGTTCAGAGAGGTGAACCCCTTTCATTGTCAACAACAAAAGGTGATTGCTAAATGAATCTGTAGTATCATTTTGCCCCCTTAGGACATATGTTCTACTTCTGCTTTTTCGTTTGTTTCAAATGTTTTAGCCCAGATGAAACCTATTTTGGTAGCTAGTCTAAGCCGGGATCTTCACGAAACAGCAAGTCTACTCTTTTGGGGTAGAGGTCAGGTTCACTTGCACCTCACCGCCCCTTCCCCTCATTATTGATTCAGCAAACTCTACCATCACCTCATCCCCATCTTTATTTGGACATGACATTAGAAAGTTCTAATAAGTTCACTGATGTACAAGAGGGTGTATTTGGCCTTCTGTTTATAGGTGGTTGTATTTGATAACCAAGGCAAATCATTGGATGATTTGCATGTGACAGCTGAGAATACCTCTGATGAAAATGAGAGCGGTACTGCTTTCTTAATAAGGATCTTGAAGTATCTGGAGACACCACAATATCTGAGGAAGACGCTTTTCCCGAAGCATAACAGCTTAAGATTTGTGGTGCGAACTTAATGTTCTTCCATTATTAATTTCATGCAACCAGTGAATTCATACTTTATTCTGCAATTAGCGCTTGTTAGTGTTTTAATCTTTGTATGACCTTTTATAGGGTTTACTGCCACCACTTGATGCCCCACATCATCTTCGAAAGCATGAATGGGCTCCATATAGAGAAGGTAGTTTTCTCTCTCTCACATGTCACTTTAAATGCATTATGATGGTCAAAGTGACTTTCATGAATGGCACAGTCCCTAAATCAGTTTTGTTTTTTGAATTTGAGCTGGGAGTAAGATTCCTAGAAAAAACCATTAAACTAACCTTTCCGTTCTTGATAGAATCTGACATGAACCTCGTTTTTATTTCTCTTTGTATCTCTTCTCCAAATCTTCCTAATCTTGTTATGTCATTGTCTAAGATCATCCAATAGAATATACCAAATATCTGATAAAATCTGTTTTGAAAGTTTAATAGGGAAGGATACTTCTTTTCCAAACTTGATTGTGATAAGATATTCAAATGTGTGCATCTTCTTAGTTCATTCAATTAGCAGAATATCAGCTCCAATTTGAAACTTTTATGCTCTCTGTACAATTAATTGGACATATTTACATTAAAAGGTATCCCTGAAAATGATTGTATTTGTGGCAAGCACATGGTTATCAACCATGCAAAAATCTGTCCTCTAATAATGATAATCTCAGTTCTAGTACATATCTTCACAGTTTGCAATTAGTCTAATTTGTCTTGTGTCTTTCTAGATGAGAAAATATGCAGCTTTGACCATACAATGTACTCCTAATCTTCCCTTGGCTATTTAGATACATCTTTGATTGAAACATCACCACTTCATTGTAGCTCATTAATGATGAAGCAGCAATGTGAATCCTTTCTCCCACAAATTGGATGGCATTTTGAACCATTCTGAATACAATATAGTTTTACTTGTTGCAGTTGCTTTCGTGTTTCATACGAGTCCCTGACTCGTGGTTGGAACGATGGCCTACAGTTACAAGCAAACGCCACTAAAATAGCATATAATTTTCAACTCTGATGATCTAGCACATTGTGTCATGGAACACCAACATCACAGGCCCAAAAGAGTTTTTCCATTACTCTTGCTATCGTCTCTTTCCCTACCCTACTTCGTGGCCCCTAGCATGGAGTGGGTTTGAGTTTGGAAGGGGAGTGGGGTGGAGGGTAGGGAGAGTCAAACTTGAGGCCCTGAGTCGCTATATTATAAAAGCCAACTTCATGCATCATATTCTTTTTGTTGTCTGAATGTGCATGCTCCACATAACTGTTTCCTGGTTAGCACTGAACTACTCATGGAATGTAATCCATACCCTTTAAATGCCTTCAAATAATGACAATATAATTGAACCTCGTGGACCAAACACTTGCATTAATATATAGGAATGATGATAATGGGAAAATAGGTAATCCCAGCTTTGGGGTTTTCCAGAAAAAAGGATTTTGTAATTCTCATGGACAGAGGAGCATTATCCTATGGCAATTCCTAATATAGTAGGACAGCCACCTGTATGATTTATGTTTAACTCTGCATGTTTTGCTGTTCCTTTTTCCTCATGTTTAGTTATTTTTATTTTTCGTCAATACCTATTCCCTTGTTTAAGAAAATGAATGGATAGGTAATATTGGAATGGCGAATTCATGATCCTGTTTTCACATTTCCAATTAATTTGATGTCCCTTTATATTGACTAGACTTTTGATCTCATGAGGCCCTGCAGATAGAAATAACATCTTCATTCTGGAAGAACTTGTTCAAACTGATAAGAGACTGTTCTGGTCTGAGTATGGACTTTCATGATTATCTTTCATGGTTATATTATATTATGAAATCATGCATGTGCAATTCTTAAGGGAAGAATCAATCTCAAACGTTGCAATTCCCATTATATAATTATAGCTCTACATAAACTTTTGAGTTCATGATATGGTAGTACTGCCTGCTCATAGCACCTGTACCTGTTACTTGGAAAATTCTTGGTCTCTTAAGTTGACAGCTGAAAATAATGTCACGTGCTAATCGAAAGAATGTAGTGTAGAAGATTCTTTGTTTCAAAATGGCAAACTCAAGTCAACACACAGTCAAAGAATGTATGTTTTGTAGAGGAGTATTTTTTTGGTTTCGAAATGGTGAACACAAGACAGCAGAAACATAGTCAAAGAATGGATACCCAACAATACGTATTGATTATGGAACTTTTGCTAATAAAGAGTTGGAACTTTAGGAGCACAATACTATGTCTTCACACTGCTCTTCCATGATTTTCTAGCTGGAAGAGTTCTTTGTAATGAGGTCTTTGAGAAATAGTTTGAAAGTTGTGTTATCATTAGCTCTCTGAAGAGCTTTGGCTCCTTCATTAATCATCATACTTTAGCAATTTATGTACTAATGTTGATCATCACTGTTGATCATCTAATAGGTGTCACACTCATGCAACAACCTCCAGGTTCTGCCAGCACATTCGTGGATGTGGGGCTTAGTAAGGTACACATTTGATCAGTATCTGCACTTTGTACTAATTATTACATGCAACTAGTATCAGTGATATGTACCACCTTTGAGAGGATTAAATAGATCTTATTAGTGCACTTTTAGATATGAAATTCTAAATTTGATTGCATAATGACCTAGTGATGCAGTCTAAAGGTAACTATAGTTTAGAAAGACATTTGTACCCAGACGCTGGAGGCTCTTGCAATTGACCTTGTATCAATAAGAAGACGCTGTGATGAGGAGACAAGTCACAAATATAGCATAAACAGGCCTCATATTAAAAACCGACACTAAAGAAAAGCTCTCCCTCCCTTCAATATGATGCAATTAGTAATAACAATGCCTTAAAAAAAGTACCGCATGATGAAGACTTTCTTTAACTAGATATGTGTTTTCATGCATGTAATTTTTGCTTCTTCATTATTTGGACTGGAAATATAATAGCATAAAACCAGAACATTCTTGTCGTTAAACAGTTCGGGTGAATGGTGCTTTTTTTGGTGGTTCAGTTCAGATGTAGGATTAGCAGAACAAATGACGAACTTTGAAAAAAAAAAGAAAAAAAGAAAAAAAGAAAGATATTTTGTTTGAATTCCTAACCATCATATAAATACATTTAGAACCCCATGTTCTAGAAAACAAATGGCCTACCCAAATGCTAGTACATATTAGGAAAAAGGTCAAGGCAAGGGTCATTGACAACTTCATCATGAAGATTAAATTGTTTAAGACACCTTTATGTAATTCAGAATGTCACCCTTAGGAACAAATTAATGTCTCCATGATTTTGGAAAGCACAGTAGTATTTGCAGTTCTTCATCATCTTCATGACAACCACCATCAAACGCTGTTCTTACATGGAACTCTCATCCACATTTTATAAACAAACCACAAGATTCACAATGGAAAAAGCTAAAATTCAAAAACATCAGGAAACCCAAAATAACCTTGTGTTTTGTGACTAAATCATGGAAGGAAACAAATATGACATTTGCATTGTCGGACAAACACAAGTGCTTGATATCTCATCCCTCCATCTCTCTTTCTCACTAAGAGATGCCAATATTTAAGCTGAAGAGACTCAAGCTACCGTCTAACAAAAATCATGAAAAATTCTAAATATCTTATGGGATTTGAATCTTTGGTAATTCTTTGTGTTTTGTTGGGATGATGAATTGACTCATGAGTTCTCTCAACTTCTCTTGTGTTCCGTTCCCTATCATTGCCCTGCAATCTATTAATAGCAGTTAACAAGAATCACATTTTGAGTTAAAGTATCACTTGCACCCTCGTAGCTTGACATTTCATAAAGGTTATTCATATATCAGAAGTCATCAAAGGGTATTCTAGTCAATTCTACAAAATTTGACTATCTTTTATGTAAATTACTGACATGTGCTGACATTGAAAGTTTGAGCGACATTTTTTGGATTTGGGTTCTCTATGTTGTGTTACAAGTTATGGGGTCTGCTTGATGACCTGAGTGAACAAGTGTTATTGATGATTTTGGGACTTTGTCTAAAGTTCTTGATGAAAAATTACTATTTGAGGTGTTTTAAACGGATAATGTGATTGGAAAGAATTACCACTAACCTTCTCTGAGTGCGGAGTGCATACACAACCTAATATGGAAACTATCACAGTTAACTCCATAAAATTGGAATGAAGAGCATCAAGATGAGAATTGGAAATTATGTCTGTAAGGCTTAAGCCTACATTATCTCCCCAAACAAACTTCTCAATTAGGTGTAATTAAGGCTATTTTCAATCATCGCAAAGATCAAAGCTCACAACGGAGCTTTGACCCACTTACCCCAATCTTCGTCATAGTGTCACTTAATGCATTGTGGAAAAGAGAGCTTTCTTAGGACCTCTATTTTATTCCTTGTAGTGGCAATTCGATAGTCTATTAGTACTTTGTGCTCCAACACCATTGCTGCTACCGAAATCCAATCTGACTATCTCTTCGATACTCTAGTTTCTCTATCAAAGGGGAAAAAAGAAATTCCAAAAACAACCGATGAAATCTGCAATCAGGAAGAGCTTAAAACAAATCCAAAAACAAGGAAAGACTAAAGATGATGTACTTAAGAAATTGAAGAACCGAAGGCTGTCATGGACGTGGAGAAGAAGATATACTCATGTGGCTGGAGAGAAAAGGTTGAACAAATGAGGATAATTTTGTCGATTAAGAGGAAACAAGAGGCTCTTAATGGATTGGGTATGAGTGATTTTTGCTTGTCGCATAGTAGTCAAGAGGTTTTTTTTAACAAACAAATCCATATTGGACCATTTCAGATACTGGATTCTGTTTAGTGTTTTAAGTCCTACAACACTGGAATAAAACCAAAACAAACCAAACGTACCTGGGATACCCTCGCGAAGGGGGTAAGGATTTACATAGACCTTATCTCTATCCCAAGGGGTAGAGAGACTGTTTCAGTGGAGACCATGCTTATGAAAAAGTTTGAGCAAAAAAGTTATGCGAAAAAGAATTAAAGTACTCGAGACGGACTTGGTAACCTACGGAGAGTTTTGGAAAAGCAGAAGCCATAAGTATATCCCAAAAGAAAGAAAAGGGTTAAATTGATTAAGTGTTGTGAAAGCATGGCAAAAGGCATAGAAGAATATACAAGAAAGTGGAGATATACTGTACAAAAAGTAAGCACAAACGCTATGATGCTCGACTCCATTTCTCTTAGCGCCTTGAAACCAGACACCTCCCCACACCCCATCCTCTACCTGTGCCCCATCCCACCTCCCGCCTCTCCTACTCCTCCCTTCTACAACATCCAAATTAATATGACAAATTGTAATAGTTGATTGCATGTATAAAAGTTACTGCAAATGTTAGTAATAATTGTCCCTTAACGAAGGATGAATTGGGGAATGTGATATTTTAGTTATTTCTACTTTCTTTGGCACATGAAGACAAGTTATATCTTGTGTATGCGTCTTCCTAAACTAACTCCACCTTTTTTATTCTTTAGGATCTTGGAGTGACTTATATGTAATATGCATCTTTGAAGTCTTTCCAATATTAAGATGTTCGATATTCCATCCAACATTCATCATTAGTCGATACACAATTCAATATGCCAGTGAAATCAATGGTTGATAAAGGCCTTTTGCTTTGGCATGGTAAGTAGTTTGCGTCTCAAATGCTCCCAAAGAAAGTAGATATAACTTGACCCTGCTGCACCCCCAAAAAAGAAATAAAGAAGAAACGATAATCTAGATCACCAAAATCTGGGATTATGTACTAGATCACCAAAATCTGGGATTATGTACAGTGTAATAGGTTTCTTCATTAACTCTCTGTGTTGTCCCATGTTACTGTGTTAGTACTTATTATCATGTTTCCTTCAATCAAATTCTTTTCACGCTTTTAAAGTCACTCACATATAAGATAAATGGGAATACGTAAAAACCATGTTTGAGGTTTGGCAACTGTATAAGCCAAGTGCTCAAGCCAAAGGTTAACAGTCATATATAAATATATGGATATCTTAGCCCCCAGGAGTATTTTGAAACACTCATTATGAATATAGACCGTAAGTTTTTTGTTTGGTATTGTGCGAGACAATTCTAACTTAAAGTGGGAGAGATCTTGTCTATATACTACTTGAAGCTTCCTTTGTATTCTTTCATTTGTTGTGGTTTTAAGTGCTTCCTTCTTTAAATGAAGAGATCGGAGGCTAGAAGAGCACGCCACTTCTTTCATATAATTTTTCTTTGGCTTTGGGCGGGGACCTCAAACAAATATCATACAAATAAGATCAGTGCCATATAAGACGTCAAGAGATGCATTTATCCAAAAGTATGGTATGGAAGTTAATGGGTTGAATTATATGTCGACAAACTCATGCACGTATATCATATGTGTTGTCTACATAAAAATATAAAGTTAAATACCCACATATTACTTACAATTGTAAACAGAACATTTATGAAGTGAGAATTAGAATTCCAAACTTGTTTCAGGACTAATCAAATTGTCATTTTGTAAGGTAATATTATTGTAACTGAAGAGCCAATATTAATGTCTCAAAACACATTGAAACAAAATTTCTAGTGAATATATTTGAGGCTTGTTCTAGGTATATTATGTGTTATGGGCTTTACATTTGATTCGCATGCCAACCAGTGGATGGCATTACCCATGCTTCACTGATTTCTATTGAAGATCATTACCTTTAGCTCTAGGCAAGTACCATTTGAGCTCGTAGCTCTTTATATGTTCGTTAATTGATTGTCCTTCCTTGCAGAATGTGGTAATTGATCAAGTGCTTAAGCCTGGAACAAGAGTAACTGTAGCCATGGGAGCCAATCGCCAACTTGATGGTATTTAAGAATTTCTTTCTTGCGTGTTTGAACTGTTTAACTGATGCTTTCTTTGAATTGAACTATCCGATGCATCAAATGCCATATAAAAGCACACCTTTAGAGGGCATCTCGTTGTAGATCTAAATCAGTTATCCCACAAGAGAGTGAAGGAGAAACATGTAGGATCTTTTTTTATTAGTTCAAAGGGGTGGACTTTATATAAGTTGCATAAACAGTGTAATCACCCAAATCAGGTGTCAGTGTGTCATTCACTTTTTTATTTCTAAAAGAGACTACAAGATGTATACAACATCAAGTAACCCAAACAAGGAAATACCAAACTACTAACTAGAAAAGGGAACCCTACTTTACTCTATTTAACACTCCTCAAGTTGGAGCGGAAATGTTAATCATGACCAACTTGTTACAAATAAAATATATTTGAGTTTTTTGCAATGGCTTCGTGAGAAACTCAACAAGCTGGTGCTCAGTCACGTTAGATAAATGTGTAACTTTAATTTTCTCCCTATAAATAAATGTGCGAATTTAGTTCTCTATGGATAAATCTGTGACTTAAATTCTCTCAATTAGTAAATATGTAACCTTAATTCTATCTTGATACGTGTGATTTTAATTACTTGCTAACTAAAATAAATAATAAACTTTTGAGTAAATTATACTTTTGGTCCCTGTGGTTGCCACCCACTATCAATTCGCCACCCACTATCAATTCAAGTCTCAATTTCAAACTGATCACACTTTTGATCACTGCGGTTGCCACTTTCTTTCATTTTTGGTTCGTATGACTAACTTTTGTTAAAAAAATGACACAAGGGGTATTTTTTATCTTTTCCATTTTATTTCATTTTTATTAAAATAATAATGGAAATATTATTATATATTATATAAAAATATGTAGATATACATATTAAATACATATTTATACTATATTATAAAACATTTGAGAAAAACTCTTAAAAAACCATTTTTTATGAATGAAGTATTGTTTATTGATGCATATTACTTAAAATTCAAGATTACAAATAAATTATATGTAACTAAGTTGCTCCATTTTTAAATCTGTGTAACTAACTGCAGATAAACATAATTAAATACATGATAAACATCTCATTTTAAATATAAAAAATTTAAAATATAATTAGAATAATCATTGAGTTCTAACAAAATATTTAATTATTATCTTTATAAAAGATTATATTATTAAACCAAAAATATATTACTTTATTATTAAACTTAAATCAAATTATAATAAAGAATAACACACAAAAAGGAGAACTTTTAAATAGTTAATATCATACTAATATTGATATATTTTCTTTCAAATTTTTATTATATCTTTAAATCTATATTTTATTTAAAAATGAAAACATTATCGCTTTTCAAAACCATGCACATAAAACCGTATTATATCGACAAAGACAAAAAACATACGAACATTAAAATCGAAATGTATGTCGTTGGATTTCACGAGTAACTTTCTAGTATACATGCATCTCTCATGTGGATAAAGGGGAAGCAGTCAAGCAGACGTTCCCTCAACCCAACATCACCGTCCTCAAGGATCTGCACCACCATCGGTGCCTTCCCGTTCCCTTACTGTCATCGAAGCGTTGCGCCGCCCCCGGGCCTTAAGTATTAAGTAATAAGTATAAATCCCAAACCCTTTATGGCCTAAATCCAAATCCTTACAAAGAAATTGAAATCGATCAGATCAGATCAGATTCAGTCTTCATGTCCACGATTTCATGCATTGCTCCTGCCTCTTTGACCTGATCGCTCTCGGTCTCTCCTCAGTCTTCACTTGTCGTCTCTCTACTTTCCTCAGTTTTCAGTCTTCACCATCACTGTCTCTCATGGAGTCGAGGTCTTTCACAGCCTCTCACAGCACTGTAAGTTTGATAGTGAAATCATTAGTGAAATTCAACCCCATTGTTTGAATGTAGATGTAAAATTGTTATAATGATTGTAGAAAGAAACCCCATTGTTTCACAGCTCTTTTGTTAGTGAAAGAAACCCCATTGTTTCACAACTCTTTTTATAATGATTGTAGACTTGTAGAAAGAAACCCCATTGTTTGACATCTCTTTCACAACTCTTTTTGTTAAAGTAGATGTAATGTTATTATAATGGTTATTACTGAAAGAAACCCCATTGTTTCACAACTCTTTTTGTGTTTTTCCGGGCTGGTTTTGGGTTTGGTTTCGGGTATAACCAATGGGTAACGGTAATTGGTTCTCCAACGGGGATCGAGGAAACCGCGGGGACCCGATGGGGATCGGGCTGTTACGGGGATGGTTATGGTTAATGGTTTCGGGGACGGGGACACTAAAAACCGGCCCAAACCTGGCCCATTGCCATTCCTACCAAACATCCGCCATAATGTGATTCAAAAATGGCTTAGAAATTTTGTCTCTATCAAATGTAATCGACTTTGGTGCATCTATTTATGACTCTTTTGATAATTTAGGTGGACTACGTTGAAGAAGAGCTTGGCTATCAAGCTACAATATTGATGCATCTATTTGTGATTCTTTTGATATTTTAGCATTGTTAAACTGACTGATATTGTTTGTTCGGGACATTAGGATAAGTGCATTCCTATTTTAGTAGTTAAGATTTGCTCTATATTGCTGATTAATCTGTCATTCATAAAGCTTAGTATTTGTTGTCTGGTTTTCTAGATCAGCCACGACAGGTTGTCTCGTCGTCCAAGCCTAGGGAAGAAGCAGGAATGTATTGGGGCTATAAAGTGAGATATGCTGCCAATATCAGTTCTGTAGTTAAATGTTGTCCATATAAGGTACTGTCTTGATTAAATTATTTTATTAGAAGAGTAGTATTCAGTTTTTCTTGCACATGGTATTTGTGGTGGGTTTCTTTCATCTATATTATTTTTTGTAGGGTGGGTATGATTATCTCATTGGTACCTCAGAGCATGGTCATATTACCAAGTCATCAGAGCTTGAGTTGCCATCTTTCAGGTATGATTATGTTAGTGTCAGTTTAAAACAATAAGGATTAATAGTAAGTTAATGATTTATTCCCTGATGTGATTCGTCCCATCTTCTATTGGATGCCCAAGATAGTAAGGGTGGAAACTGTGACTCGTCTATAAAGAGACAAGAACTTTGGTATAGAGATATGCCACAATCAACCCATCGAGTTGATTGACAAGTACTAAACGCCGCAAAGTAGAAGACTTGATAAGTGACAAAGTTCACAAAGAACTAAGAGAGTTTAAAACTCCCAATTTCATTCAAATCAAAGGTATCTTCAAATGATTACATTGGAGCCTATTTATAGATGAAAATGTAAGCACTACTACTTATCTAGATAAGAAACTTAACATATCATGATAAACTATCATATAAGTAAAACCACTTATTTCACTTGTAACTCCGTCAAAAGCTTTAATTGTAGCCACCTTCAAATGCCTTCTAAGTAAATGACTTCATAATGATAGCAACATTCAAAATGACTTCCAATTCAATGAGATGAGTTGCAAGAACTTGGATATCATAATGGGCCTCTTGGACGGGGCTTCTACCTTCATTATGGGTGTGGATTCTTCTTAAATTGTGGGTATAAGACTACTATTTGAATGTGCTTTGAATCGAGTCCGTTTGGACTTGAAATGAGTGACTTATGGCTAAAACATGGGCCATGTGTGGACTTTGCTGCAATTACTTGAACTTAAATGATCTATGGATGAAATAATCACAACTTGGGCTAAAAGACTATGGGGATTTTTACCCAATGCTTATGGGTAAGCGTTTAACAGTAAGAGTTCACACTTTCACTTAACTTATTGGGCAAGATTTTAGTCCATTAAAACAACATCGTATGCAACATGTTTATCTGTTAAGCGCTTACTGGACAAGAGTTGTCACTCTCACTTACCGGGTAAGATTCTCGGTTCTTGTCATCGCTTGTACCGGGTAAGATTCTCAACCTTATCATGTTCATCCGATAAGGTAAAGTAACTCGGTAAGCACTTACCAGGTAATCGTTTAGTAAACGGCCCCTAAGGCTAATCTTGGTCTTCAATTTGGAACAAAGTTTGAAGGTTTCCTTGGTTACTTGACGAAGAAATAAGAGATTGTTTTCGACAAGATTTTATCACCCATTAAGAGCATTCCCATCTCAATTGAAGTTGGAATGGAAAACACAATCTGTCTTGTGTTGTCATTTTTAGGAGAGTCCTTGAGAATACAGAGTCCATCATGCACTTCAGCACTGCCGAACCCATCACCTGAAATTCACAAGTTTTAACTGAATTAGACACAATTTAGATTTGTAGTTAGTTTGCTGATAGACAAAAGGTTGCAATTTAATTTAAGAACAAAGAGGGTTGATGAGAGGAAGAGGTCATTTGATAACTTTACAGATCTCATTCTTGTTATTTTGGAGATGGAACCGTCTGCAATTTTGACCGTGAGAGGATATACAAATGGTGTGATGGTATGAAAATCATTTATATCATTTGTCATTTGGTCGGATGCCCCTGAATCCACTATCCATAGACCCGTGGGGTTGGGGGCTGTAGTGAATGCATGAGAAGAGATACCTTGGTGACTGACATTTGCACCGATTGAAGGTGAGTTTGGCTGTTGTGAAATTGGAGTGCATTGATCTGATCCTTTTTGAAGGGGCTGATCTCTTTTGATGTTTCTTCATTGTTTGCAACCATGTGGACGTGTCCTTGATCACTCCTACTTCTAGTTTTCCAATCTGCATGTTTTCCATGGATTTTCTAGCATTCACAAAGATCGTTTGGTCTTTGGCAGTGATTAGACCTTGGTTTGCCCTTTTGAATCTTGTTAATCGAAGAAACCGAATGAGTTTAAGGCAAATGCATCCAAGTGCGGTGAAGAGTTCGGCATCATCGGTCTTTTCCGACTTTCTTCCCTTTGGATTTTAGAAAAAACCTCTCAGATTGAATGGAGAGGTTTGAGGCTCATGATTCTATTTCTGATTTCAAAGAGAACCTCTCGGTCAAGTTCTTTCTTCAACCCTAATGTAAATCTAAATGTTCTCTTTTTCTCAATGATTTCTTTGTAGAGGGTTGCATCTGTGGGAAAATGTAAAAAATGTAAATGATTATGTATTTAATGTAGGAGTAATGGGAGCCGATTATAATCCCCTAAATTAGTGATTGTAGGCAATCACATAAAATCAGGGATTCATAGAATAGTTTCCTGTTCTTTCCCTTTGCCTTGTGTATTTATATTTATGGTATCAGAGCTATCGTAGCTTGGGAAGCCTTTTTAGCCTTCATAAACCTTCTTTGAAAATTACGCAGGCCTCCTTCCTTTGATTCCTTTTTTGTGGCCTTCATTGCCAACAATTCCTAACCCAACATCGAAAGAATGACATAACCCAAATCAGAATCTGCCATAACCCATGTTTCTCAACCAGGAGATTTACAGCACATCCATGCATCATGCCGATTGGATGGAAAGAACTATCTCAGGTCATTTTTCAGCACTCTGGAAAAACCTTTTGGTGGTGGATAGTTATTCCCAGGTACTTGTTTTTTAACCTATACACGTGAGCATCCTTTTTCATTTGGATTTAATGTTTCATGTTCAACCCTAAAATACTCGTGGATCATTGATTCGGGAGCAACTGACCATATGACTAACTCTTCCCAAACACTTCTCCACATACTCACCTTGTCCAAGTAACAAGAAAATTGCCACTGCTGATGGAACTCAAACCACCGTTGCCGGTATAGAAAATATCCAACTCAGCTCATCCATTCATTTAAAAAATGTTCTTCACGTCCTAAAATTGTCCACTAATCTGATTTCTGTAAAGAAACTAGCACAAGATTTACCTTGTCAAGTGGTATTTTATGACGAATATTGTTTGCTTCATGAAAAGGATTTGGGGAAGACGATTGGACTTGTTAAGGAAAAGGATGACCTATATTGTCTTGAGATGCCAAAAAGTACCAGATTGACTCACTCTCTCGTATCAGAATCTGTTCTTTCCAATAAAGAAAAAATCATACTTCATCATTGTCGTTTAGGTCATCCTCATTTAGGATTATTAAAGTTATTTTTCCTTATTTGTTTAAAACAATCGATATAGAAAGCCTTCATTGTGAGGTATGTGAGCTTGCTAAACACAAGTGTACCCCTTTTTCTATCAGTGATAAAAGAAACAACTCTCCTTTTTATCTTATTCACACTGATATTTGGGGTCCATCTAATATTTCTAATGTGTCGGGTGCAAGATGGTTCGTGACCTTCATTGATGATTGTACACGGGTTACTTGGGTGTTCTTATTAAAACGTAAGTCTTATGTTAGCACTATTCTCCCTAATTTCATTTCGATGGTAAAAAATCAATTTGGAGTAAAAGTTCAAAAAATAAGATCCGATAATTCTCGAGACTTTTTCATTCAAACTCTCACCTCCTATTTAAAAAAAAGGTAATAATTCAAGAATCTTCATGTGTTAAAACACCTCAACAGAATGGAGTGGCAGAGAGGAAAAATGGACATTTATTAGATCGAACCAGAGCATTATTATTTCAAAATAATGTTCCAAAACATTTTTGGGGAGAAGCAGTGCTCACAACAACTTATCTTATAAATAGGCTCCCTACACGAGTTCTAGGATTCAAAAGACCTATGGATGTATTTCAACTTCCAACAATCTTGTACCCCGTATTTTTGGATGTATTTCATTTGTTCACGTCCATAGCCAAGACAGAAACAAACTTGATCCTCAGTCTTTGAAGTGTGTTTTTTGGGATATTCCTCAACCCAGAAAGGGTACAAATGTTACCACCCCCCATCTAGAAAGTTTTTTTGTGTCAACGGATGTAACCTTTAGTGAAAACAATCCCTACTTCACCGAACCTTATCTTCAGGGGGAGGATCGAAAGGAAGATAAGGTAGCCAGGAAGATATTTTTCTTGAATTATCTATATTAGCTTCCACTTCTATCCCTGAGCACTCCCCAAATACTCTTGTTATCCATGATCCCGAAATAGTTTCACCAGCTTGTGAGCCTATTCCATCCCAATCTCACTCCACTCCTATCCCTGAGCCTGAACACTCCCCAAGTACTCCTATTACTCATTACTCTGAAACAATTCCACCAGATCGTGAACCTATTCCAGAATCCTAATCCACTCAGTTTAGGAAGAACCTGATATACTCAAGACAAAAGAAGAACATTCTTGGACATCTTATACTCGTCCTTAAAACGAGGTAACAATTTTTGACTCTATATCGTTGCAAAGCGTAACGGAATCTCAAACAAGTGACCAATATTTGCCTATTGCCGTTAGAAAGGGAACAAGAGAATGCACAAAAAGACCATTGTATCCCTTATCACACTACACCTCTTTCCAAAAATTTTCTCCCACCTACAAAGCATTTCTTGTCAACCTCAACTCCATTTCCATTCTTACAAATTTATCTGAGGCAWTATCTAATGAAAATTGGAAGCAAGCCATGAATGTGGAAATGGAAGCACTTGAAAAGAATAAAACTTGGGAGTTGGTTAAATTGCCAGAAAGAAAAAGGCCAGTAGGATGCAAATGGGTTTATATAGTAAAATATAACACGGATGGGTCAATTGAGAGGTATAAAGCAAGACTGGTAGCCAAGGGATATACGCTGACTTTTGGCATTGATTACTTTGAGACATTCGCACCTGTTGCAAAAATGAATACAGTTAGGGTAATTCTATCCCTAGCTGCTAATCTTGATTGGGATTTGCATCAATTTGATGTAAAAAACGCATTCTTGCATGGAGAAGGAACAAAACCCAATACGGTGTGTAAATTAAAAAAAGGCACTATGCGGCTTAAAACAATCTTCTCAAGCATGGTTTGGGAGATTTACCAGGTCTATGTTAACTTTGGGATATAAACATAGTCAAGGGGATAACACTCTGTTCATCAAGCACTCGAAAACAAAAAAAATAACAGTGCTACTGGTTTATGTGGATGATATCATTGTAACAGGAGATGATAAAGAAGAGTCACAAGCCCTGAGCCTATGTCGAGCCAAAGAATGAGATCAAGACATTAGGAAGACCGAAGTATTTCCTTGGAATTTATGTTGATCATTCAAGAAAGGGAATTTTTATATCCCAACTGAAGTATGTTATAGATTTGCTCATGGAAACAGGTCAAGGTGCATGCAAACCTGCTAGTACTCCTGTAGACCCGAATCATAGACTAGGAAATGCAGAAGAAGATGCAATTGTGAACAAAGAAATGTATCAACGGCTTGTAGGTACACATTTGTCTCATACCACACCTGACATAGCTTATGTTGTAAGCATGGTCAGTCAGTTCATGCATAACCTAAAGGAAACCCATTTACGAACCGGACACCGGATTTTACAGTATCTCAAAGGAGCACCAAGGAAGGGAATCCTGTTTGAAAGAAATAACCGTGTAACTCTTGAAGCATACACCGATGCAAGCAATGCTACGTCATTAGTTGACAGTAGATCGATAACAAGGTATTGCACTTTTTTCGGAGGAAATCTTTGTGACATGGAGAAGCAAGAAGCAAAGCATGGTAGCACGATCTAGTGCCGAAGCCGAATTTCGGGCAATGGCACATGGTATATATGAACTATTGTGGCTAAAAATCACCCTAAAAGATCTAAGGATGAATTGGGAGGGACCAATGAAGCTCTATTGTGACAATAAGTCGGCAATAAACATAGCTCACAATCCAGTTTAACATGATCAAACAAAGCATGTGGAAGTTGACAGACATTTTGTCAAGGAGAAGCTAGACAGTGGCTTAATTTGTACTCCATTTGTGCCTACTCATGAACAACTAGCAGATGTTTTCACCAAAGGACTAAGTAGACCGATGTTCGAGAGAATTTTATCCAAGCTGGGAATGGGAAACTCCCACTCACCAGCTTAAGGGGGAGTGTGGGAAAATGTAAAAATGTAAATGATTATGTATTTAATGTAGGAGTAATGGGAGCCAATATTATAATCCCATAATATTAGTGATTGTAGGCAATCCCATAAAATCAGAGATTCATAGAATAATTCCCTTTTCTTTCCCTTTGCCTTGTGTATTTATATTGTATGCTTCTCTACCAAGAATGAATAAGAAATATAGCAGAATTCCTAAATCTGTTCTCATCATTAGGGCACTTCTAAGAATATATCTCAACATATCAAGGGGTTGCTAATACCTTGTGATTGTGTTGAAGTATTGTGTAACATCTGAGGCTCGTTGCCTGAGTTCAAAGAGTTTGGCTTATGTATCAGAAAGTTCTGAAGTGTTTTTTCAGAACATGAGTAGGTATCACGGGCTGCTTTCTAGATTTTTTGGGCAGCACAACAAAGAAGAAAGCTTTGGAGGATGGGATTTATCAGCCAAGAAATCACCATATGGTTTTTGGACTTCCATTGGTGATATGAGGGGTCTGAATCTTTGTGTTGAGAGATTGTACCAATGAGGTAATCATCTTTTCCTCTCTTTGAGACCTATATGAGGACGGACTGAGACCATTGAAGGTAAGTCTGTCCGTTGAGTTTGTGACATATGATTGGGAGTGAAGAAGAATTTTTTTAAGATATTTTATTTCTTAGTTTAATGCTTTGATTTTAATCATTTTGTTACTTCCGAGAAAGTGGGTGGTGTTTGAGCTTTGATGAGGAATCGTATCTGATGAAGCAGAGTCGTCGGAAGTTCCCATTAGTGGGTAGATGATAGCCGGAAAAAAATATGGCAACAGGAAGGAGAAACTTAGGGTTTTAGAGGTATAGCTCTGATACCATGTAGGAATTGAGGGCTGGAAAACTGACAGTTACTTATTTATGATATCACAAGTACCGCCTCGTCATGTGCCATCGCATGGAAAACTGACATTTACTTATTTCTTATTATGAGTAGTTGGATATGTTAACAACTCTCTGCCTTTATTATTTACTTCATCCTTCCCATGAAAATTGCAAACAATTTGTAATTTTTTTTAGGGAACCATGGAAGTGTTTGGAGTCTCAGTTAAATGTCTAATTACCTTCATTAATGACAAAGTGGGAGTACCTTATGAATCTCAATGAATATAATTATTTTCTGCAGTGAGAAGGATATGCATGTGACTTTAGTTTAAGAAGTTCAAAAAGAAATGTTCCAAAAGATAGAATGACTTGTTCCCTTCTATCTCATGTTTGGTTCTCTAAGGTGGCGTTTGGTTCACAAAATGTTTTTGGATGGAATGAAATCTGTTAAAGGAATTCGACTTTGAAGGAATTGGAATGGAATGTTGCCAGGTTTGACCACCTGTTTGGTTGACAGACACTTGGAATGGAATCTGTTAAGGAATTGGAATCTGTTTGTTTGGTTCATAGAATGTAGCTTTGGAATTGGTATGAAATATTGGTACATGACCAAAATACCTTTTTTTGAAAATTTTATGTTTTTTAAAAACTAAAAATATTTTAATAAAATAATTATTTAATATATAAAACATACAATCCAAATATAACCATAAGCCAAACGATGTTACTAAATCAACGGTGGTCGGGGTGGTTTAGATCGGTGGTGGTCCACGGTGGTCCGCAGTAGTTTAGATGGCGGTGGTCGGCAGTGGTTCAGATGGAGGTGGTCAGCGGTGGTTCAGATCGACGGTAACAGCGATGGTTCAGATCGGTGGTTGTTCAAATTGTTGGTGGTCGACGGTGTTCGGCTATGATTCAGATCGGTGGTAGCCGGTGATCTGTGGTGCTTCAGCGACGGTGGTCGACAGTGGTTCAGATCGACGGTGGTCTGTGGTGCTTTAGTGGCGGTGGTCGGATGTGGTTCAAATCGTTGGTGGCCGGCGGTGATTTAGATCGGTAGTAGTTGGCGGTGGTTCAGATGGCGATGGTTGACAGTGGTTTAGATCGACGGTGGTCGGCGGTGGTGGTTCAATTGGCGGTGGTCGACGGTGATTCAGATCGACGGCAATCGAAGGTGGTCGACGATGGTCATATTGGGTTTTATGAGATTAGGTATATTGGGTTAAGGGCATATTTGGTATTATGAAAATAGAGAATTCCATTCCATCAAAATACCATGTAGTTGCTAAGGAATGTTAAATTCCTTTATTTGTGGAATTTGTAGGATTTTGAAGATTTCTTTCGTGAAAAAAAGGAACCAAATAAGGGAATGAAATTTGGTCAATGGAATTCAACATTCCGATTCCATCAGATTCCTTCAGAATCTGCAAACCAAACGCCCTAGTTCAGGTCGATTTGATGTCAGGTTTGGAAGAAAGACTAGAGTATTCCCATAAATTCTTCCCTGTGCTGTTTGCTTTTTGTTCTCAGGTGTATGCATGTTCTTATTGGTCACCAGCAAACTATAACAGATAACTTCTATTTAAATGGTGGACTATTAATCAAACTCATCAAGTGTGGTCATAACTCTCCCTCTTGCTTTTTGGGTTTTCTATTTTTAAATCGAACTAAGCGATCATCATATTGCCAACTTTTGCCAATTGATGCAAGTTTTATTCTCCTGACAGTGTATTGTATGACGGATGCTTGTGCAAATATTTTTTCCCCTTATGCAGCATTGTTGGATTATTATATAGCTTAAAACTCTTAGTTGCATTGTCTGTGCAAATAAAACTGACCTGATTCATTGATATTTGCTATAACTGGATGATCTGCAGGCATCTGTTAATTGCTTTTGGTGGACTTGCTGGATTGGAGGAGTGTATTGAAGAAGACAAAAACCTCAAGGTCCGTCTGTGAATTTATTGTGACTTATATTGGTAGTTAGATATATATTCTTAGTTTTTATATGGGTTATATGTTCAGGCCCATGAACCCATCTATTATTATATTGGGGGTTCTCTCACAGTACTAGCAAACACTCACTTCAATCTTAAACTTTGATGTAAGACTTCCATTACCAACTAGTGCACACATATTGTTTCTGTTGAGCACCATCTCAAGCCTCCACTGTCATTCAACATTGGTATATCTAAAAGGTTTCTTCAGGTGGAGATTTCTTTTAAGGTTCTGGTACATTGCAGAATAGGAGTCTAGAGAGGAGAGAAGAGGGACTTGGTAGTATAGAAGGCTGCTTAGATGCCAACCAGGCAGGGTCCCAAGTGTATGGAGGTTACACAACTGGATACCATACATTCATCAACCAGTAACTTCATTTTGTGAAAAGCAAGAAAACTATTGGTCGGATAAATTTCTCGTGTAAAATGGTATGGATCAGACACCTGCTTCACGAGTTGGGAGTTCCTTCAAAGACATTGATGTTTCATGGCAGGTCGACTTTTCCATGAGCATGGCAAACATTGAAACATACGCACCTTTGTTGTCATTTGGTGTGTAATTGGGTATTTGGGCTGTAGTGACTGCAACAAGACCTCCTGCAATGCAACCTCGGCCTGTTCCCCCTTGGACTTGGAGGTATTTGGCTTGGGCCGGACATGAGCTGGGGCCAACCTATTTCCTTCGTTAAACGGGCATAATATAGCAAACCCAAGGCCTTTTTTGGCAGCCTTCAACCAAGTAACATCATTACATCCCAATGATGCGTTTCTGGTAACATCTTAGGCATGACCAACATCTATGCTCCAACTTGAACAAGTTGCCAGTGTTTAAATTTTGGGTCTGTACTTTATATTATGTTCAAACTTTGGGTCCCTTAATTCCTTGTACTTTTACCTGTGATATCTTGGTTTTCCTATAGTCATTATCACCTACATTCACTTGAACCTTGAATATCAACATTCCATGATCTGCTAATCGATATGTTGGGCTGATTGAAAAGAAGACGGTTTTGAAGATTAACGATAAAGAGATTATTTCAGGGAAAAGATCCACGGGAGGTATTTAATACGTATTTGAACATATGTCCTCACCAAGGAAGCAGAACAATTCGAACTGAGGTACCATTCTTGCTGAACTAGACGAACTATGAATTACAATTAATTATATTTTCTGAGAATGTCTCATTGATCGTGTTGGTGTGAACAGGAAGCCGTCTTCATATCTCTTCAATATTTCCAAGAACCAATTGATCGCGTATTGCAGGGTTCTAAGTAACATGGTTGAGGATCGACCTATTTTGCTTTCACTTTTATCATTGATTCTTATTGTAGTTGTAATGGCATATGTTTGCTTTCGAGGTTTAGTCCTGAAGCGCTCTCTCTTTGGGTGAAATGATATTGATGTTTGAAGCGATTTGTTCTTCCATTTTCGTCCAATGTAAGGTGGACTTTAAACCTTGATGGTAACTTAATTGGTAAGATGTTAGTTGTCATCGGTTCGAATCCACTAAGTGCCACTGGAGGTTTACATGGTTGTTAATTTCAAAAGCTTATCTACAATACATGCAAGGTGGATCGCTCATCCATGACCGTCCGGCAAATCAAATAAAAATCGTCTAAAAGCTAGAAACTGTAAAAAGCATTGGTCATAATTTGTGACAAAACACAAGGACCAAGAATGTTCACTCTACATAGAATTAGTCATTTTTAGAAGGGTAAATTGCATGAAAAAATAACGTACTTTAACTTGATTCTTATTTTAGGTAACGTACTTTCAAAACTTCTATTTTGGTACTTAAGATGTAAAGTTTTTAATATTTAAGTACTCGAATAATCGGTTGAAGCATTAACTCTCTTTCTTCTAGTAAATCACAATACATAAAAACTAATTTTAGATTAAGATATTCATGTCGACAAATAATATTGAGTTGAATACCACATCACTTGACACATTTGCATGATAATTGGTTAATGTTTTAATTGGTTCCCTGGGTACTTAAATGTTTAAAACTTTACATTTCAGGTATCAAAATGAAAGTTTTGAAAGTAAGTTGTGTAAAATCGGAATCAAGTTAAAATACGTCACTTTTTCATACAATTTGCAATTTTTAGAATTGGATATTGATTTTTAAAAAACAGTATATGAATAATCTGGAAATCACCAAACTATTAGTCAGTTTACCATAAAAATTCATCAAATATCCGTCTTTTTATATAAATTATCATGACATAGCTGGTAAATTCGTATGTTGGCTCAACAAATTTACTACTTCACTTTTCCTTGACATATTTTGTCACAAGAATCTTAGTTGAAAAGCATAAAGTTAGTGTTTGGTATACAGACTCGATGAGATAGAACAAGATCGGACTAATTATGTTTGGTACGACTAGGACAGAACATGACAAAAAACTGTTAAAATGACCATATTGCCTCCAAATATTGTTCAATGTTAGTTTATATTATATAATGATTGTGAATGACAACAAATCAACCAAAAATATATTTAAATTATTTAATTTATGATATCAATATTTTTTTTAACATTCCAAGGCCGCATGTAAATAACATTTGTCATACCACAAATTCTAAATACGCACATAATTTAAAAAGTTTAAATACAACATTTGTAAATAACATTTGTTACGCCAAAAAGTTTAACATTTCAGGAATTGAGTCTAGAATCGAGAATGGTTGATGTGGAAGAGAAGAAATAGGATGCAATTAAATTAGGTTTGTATTTTGATATCAAATAATAAGGGAAATATTATAATTTCAAATTTAGTCTCATGTTGTTCTACCTTTTTTGGTGTAACAAAAAACTCAAGAATAATATCACCCGATTTTACTTTTGTCCCATGTTGTCTTATCTCATTTTGTCCCATGACATATCAAACATGAGACTATTTATTTTTGTTCCTTCTCACCCAATCTGCATACCAAACGCATCAAGGGCCCTCAAATCCACAAACCATTACAAAATTCTTACCATTTTTTTATATATTTTCTATTTTATCATTTCAAAAAGTGATGTGAAAAACTAATTTTAGATTACTTTTTAAAAAAAAATTTACTAATAAAAGAAACCTTTTTCGAATCCAATGACACATTTAATTCAATCTAAATAAACATAAAGTGTTTAAATGCTAGCTTTTAAGATTTGTAGTAAATTCTGAATGGAGTACCAAAAACCAAAACAGGTTTCTTCTATAACAATCCATACACTAATATGCTTTACCAGCTCAAAACTCTAGAATTCTAGTGTGTGTTTTGACAGAAAAAATAAATGTTTTTTTTTTTTTGTTTTCTTTGAAATCTAAAAGAATTGATTAATTTAGGCTTCACCTATCACCTTTTTACAAGTGATCTTTAGAGTTATTGATAGCCAAAAATCGGTTTCAGGCCGGTCTCAATATTTCTCATAACTGGATCCTCTCAGTCCATAATTCGCATGGGATCTGTTCAGTATTTTATTTAGCGCATTATTCAGTATGTGTGTAGTAGTTTCTAGGGCATAACCCTAAAAAAATTTAGGCATAGTGGTACGACTCATCATAGAGTGAACCATGTCCAACAAGGTTCGATTTATCTTTTTGGACACACCATTATGTTGAGGTGTTTTGGGGTTAAGTAATTTGAAAAACAATCCCACAATCTCTTAACTCGGATATTTATGACCTCGTTTCGACCGAAATGCCATTTTGAAACTCTTTGAATCTTTTAAAGCTTTCAGATTTGTTTTTCATTAGGTAAACATACACATATCTATTGAAATCATCAGTAAAAGTAATGAAGTAGAGATTACTATTCCTTGTGACTGAACTAAAAAAACCACATACATAGTATGAATAGTTCCTAGTAGTTTTGTTACCCTTTTAGGTTTGTCTAAAAAGGTGTCTTTGTCATCTTGCCTAATGAATAAGATTCACATGTATCATATTAATCATCGCATGATTCCAAAACTTCGTATGCCTGGAGTTTGGCTATGCGCTTATTATTTATATGTCCAAGACAACAATGCCATGAGTAAGTGTGACTCAAGCCTCCTTTAAGTCTTTTATTGTTTACATTGTAAATTGATTCATAGTTACAACTATTATGCATGTTAATTTCATAACAATACCATTATGTGACTTAGCTACAAAATACAAAACATTGCCAAGGTAAGCAGAAAGAGAATTATTACTGAAATAAACATAAATCTAGAGTGTTGTAACTGAGCAAAATCAACAATGTTCCTAGTAATTCTAGGTACTTAAAAGACATTATCTAAGTGTTAAACTAAGACCACTTGGAAGTTCTATCATATGTTTCTTGAGCAACAACGACATCCTTAGCTCCATTGCCCATCCTTAGCTCCAATTGACCTGGTTTCAGATGCTCTTCACTTAGACCCTGCAAGTAGTACAAATGTTGAGTACCACACTCAATATACAATATCCAAGTGTCATAATTATTAGTAAATAACATAGTAAACATACATGAAGCTCTGGCTGCATTAGCCTTCTGTTTCTTCTTCTTTTCTAATAGAGGTTGACAGTTTCTCTTCCAGTGCCCCTTTTGATTGCAGCCGAATCAAACTTCATCCTCTGTAATATTTCCCTTGTCCTTATCTTTGTTGGAACTTTCAACTTTAGCCTTTCCATTGGCAACTACTTCTATTTTCTTGACTATCCCACCTTTAGGATTGATCATCAAGACCTGTTTGGTTTTGGACAGATCCAACTTAGAGTTTATATTTCTCTCAGCAGTTTTTTGCATACTGTGAAATACTTGAGAGTTTTATCCATCCCATGCATATAATAGTTCATCACGAATTGGTCATATGCTTCTGATAGGGAGTTGAGAACTAGATCGATTCCCAATTCCAGACCTAGTGGAAAACCAAGATGACCCAGTTGGTCAACATGCCCTTTTTACTTTCAGCACATGGGTACTGACCGACGATCCCTCAAGTATCATGCAAGCATGTGGTGCCTTAACATTATCAAAACTCTCATTTCTGGCCTAGCTGAAACATAGATTTCAGGGACGAATCATATCCTAGCTATCATGTCTTCATGATCTTGCAATAACTCGGAAGTCATGGAGGCAAGCATCAAACAACTGACATCCAGTGAGTCACGAAGGTACTTATCATAAGTGGCTCGGACTTCAAGGGAAGCAGTTCTACCAAGAGCTTTTAGAGGGGGGTTCTCCAAAACATAAAACTTCTTTTCATGCCTAAGGACGACCCTTAGGAAGCGAGTCTCGTTCAATTTTTTTCCTTATCAAGGATTGACCACAATATGATTGGGGATAAATACGAGTTGTTTGCGACTGTATTTGTGTTTGTGATATTACCTGACATCTACAAAAATCAAGTTCAATTTTAGTAACTCTACAATCTCAATAAAAAGAATTAACCCTTTACTAATTCATTTTGATTGAGCTAAGATCCAAATTTACCAATTCTCAGAAATGGTCAAATGCACGTGTTTATGAGAATAAACTATCTAGGTTGATTTCATCCAATTATATTCAACTTAACTCTTAGATCTTTGTGGGATTCTATTTCACATATCATATGTTGAATTTTGGCATGTTTAATCCCATTTGCACGCCTTGAAATATCTGTAAATTGCCAATACTTTTTCTATGGATCTTTCAGGCAGACTAAACATGCTAAGGTGTCGTGGTTTTTCATTCAAGTAATAATTTTTTTAGAATAATCAGTCATCTAAAATCACAACTATTTAAATTAATAGCCAAATACACCTGTTCATTTGGATCCTGTTATTTTAGCATTTTGTCTCATATTGTTGTTACTCGACATAGTTGAACAATACATTGACTATGTCTGGAGTCGGGTAATATTTTGACAAGTATCCTAAATGGATGACATATAACAAGCATTTTATAAAACTGTTTTTTTATTATTATTTTAGAATCATTCCAAACTTTTAAAATGTTAGATTTTATCCTTTTTAATTTAAAATATTATTTTAAAAGTTATCCTTTAAAAATCGGTTTATCGTGATAAACAACCACAAAGCATAATATATGGTATAGCCCTAATGCAATGTTGATGTCGTGAGTAGAGATAGAAACGGAGTGGATATTGGACGGATAATGCATCCCCTGATCCCGACCCCGTTTAACCCCCCCTCCCCCGACCCGACTAATCCCCGACGGGTTTGGGGGGAAGAAATCCACAACAAGTTCGGGGACCCGTTGGGTACCCGTTTAGTAAAAAACGACGTATTTTAAAATTATAATTATAATTGATCATTACTACATTAATTAACAATATGGGAAAACAAATATTTTTGTCATTTAATAATAAATATATACATATATATTTATTTATACACACACTATATGCATATAGTAAATAAAAAAAAAAATTAATTGAGTAATGCCGCACCCGACCCCGTCACGACCCGGTTTCGGGTATCAATAGTAGGCATGAGAATGGGGCGGGGACCTCAATCCCTGTCACCGTCCCCGATTACTTATCTCTATCCCCGTCTTCATCCCCGCCGGGGAATATAATCACATCCCCATCCTCATCCCCAACGGGGAACGGGGATCCCCAACGCGGAAACGGGGATTTGTTTTCCGTTTATATAAGTTATTTTAAATTAAATATGTGAGAAGCTATACTTATTTAAATCTCAAACATTTTCAATAAACTCAAAAACAAAATGAATTTAATTTAATACAAAAAAATCGCAACATCATATAAAAACTAATAATGTAAAACCAAAAAAAAATCAATTTAATCCAAAAAAATTAAAGCCATATGTATAAAAAGATATTGAGTAATATAAAACCATATCGACTAATATACAAAACTTATTGAGTAATTGTATTTTGACTTGACATCCAAAATATTACATATTAACATCCAAAAAAATAACAATTTTAGATTATAAACCTAGTTAAGAAATAAAAAATTATGAATTACCGTTTTGGTTGAAATAATATATATATATATATATATATATATATATATATATATATAACGGATAAGGGGCGGGGAGTATCATACCTGTCCCCATCCCCAATAATATATAAGGTGTAATATTAAAAATGGAGTATTTAATGAATTTTTAAGCCTATTTTAATGATTTATCCACAATAATTAAATATTTGAAAGTTGGAAATAAATGTTGGTCAGGAATGCGACAATTGGAGAAGTAATGGTCACGTAAACGAATAGAACAAAATGATTTGTGATAATTGATGTAAATTTGGCAAATTTCACGACTTTCATGTTTTAAACCTCGCAACTCCTCTGTGACCATCAATGGTCTCCGCGTTCCCACGCTGGTAATCCCTCCTTTTTTATTGGCAAATAGAGATCACAAAGTCCTACATCCATTGCTGATTGAATCACTCGATCCAATGGTGAGGTGCATTAACTTCACGGCCTCCAGAGACTGGTGTCTGGCACGATCATTCGCCTCCGCGGGCCTAAAATCGACCACCACCACCCTCCACGACGGCGACACCACCATCCACTGCTGGATACCCAAAACCCATAAACCCAACAAACCGAATTTGCTCCTGGTTCATGGTATTGGCGCCAACGCCAAGTGGCAGTGGGATCCAATAATCTCCCGTGTGACCCCCCTTTTCAATGTCTATGTACCCGACTTGCTGTTCTATGGAGACTCGTACACCAGAAGACCAGAACGGACGGAGCACTTCCAGGCTGAGTGCGTGATGAGGACGTTGGAGAGTGTGGGATTGATAGGGAAAATTAACCTGGTGGGGCTTAGCTATGGTGGGTTCGTTGGGTATAGCATGGCTAACCAATTTCCAGAGGCTATCGAGCGAGTGGTGATTGTGGGTTCTGGGGTTAGTTTGGATTCGGAGATAGATTTGGAGGAGGGTTTGTTTAGTTCCAAGAACATCAAGGATGCTGCAAACATCTTGTTGGCTCAGACGCCTGAGAAGACTAGAGAATTGTTGAGGATTTCGTTTTATAAGCCGCCCCCTCCGAATCTTGCTCCCTCTTGCTTGATTAACGATTTTATCGATGTAAGTCTCTCTTATTTAGTTATGGATTTGATGAACTGATTATGTATAGATTGATATGAACTTGATTCAAATCCCCGGAGAAATACCTGCAAAGCAGGTGGTCGCCCTGGGATTAGTCGGCGGCTCGCATAACGGGTTGGATATCCAGGTTAATCATAAGATATGAACTTGATTGAAACAAATGATTTGGAGAATCAAAGATGTTTTGGATCTTGTATTCCAAATTCAAATCTTGGATCAAGATTTCGTTAACTTTCGTTTAGGAATGATTGAAACCCATAGAGTATTTGGGTAGCATTGATGATTTCTGGGAAGTGTAATGCAGTTTGAGTAGAAAATTCTTGGGCTTTTTGATTCAGTTGGTATGAAACATAACACAGACATTAATAAGTAAAATTGGGCAGATGCTGTGTTATGGTTTTACAGGAAATGAACGTCGATTACTTTGAAGAGAAAAGAGAGTGTATCGAAGCTGTACAAAAGGATAGAAAGTTTTCAGACCTTCCTAAGATCATTCAGGTAATAACAATGCTGTTTCTTTTTCAAAAAGCTGTTTAACATCTTGATGATATTAAGACACTTGATGCCGAGCAGCCAACGTTGATCGTTTGGGGGGAAAACGATGCGATATTTCCTTTGGATTTGGGGTACAGATTGAAAAGGCAAGTTTTAGTTTGAGTTTGAGTTTGAATTTGGTTTGTAGAATGAATGATTCATGATTAGTTTGTTCAGTCATTTAGGTGAAGGTGCAGAGCTTATTGTGTTGAAGAAGACAGGGCATGCAATGAACATGGAGCAACCAAAAGAGTTGTGCAGGCTCTTCAAGTTATTCCTCATTCAGCACTCTCTTCCTCAAAGTTGAACAAGAATTGCAATCAAAGCAAATAAGCTGTGTGCATTAAGATTCTGAGTATTTTATTCAGCAACTTATGCATATCATCAGATTATGCTGCTCCATCTGCATCGGGTTTCAATATTTGTTACAATAACTATATATATATATATATATATATATAGGTTCGTTCCAGTGTATTATACGGGGTAATTTGAAAAAAATAAATCATGTCAATAACTTATCTTACATATATGAATGATCATCGAAAGTATGATGCTACTTTAGACTTGTACTTTTGAAATAACTCTGAAGTATAACTCTTCAGACTTAAATTTTATTCGGGAATCAGTTACCATACGAATTAATTAACCAAACAATAAAATCAATTGCATCCTAATTTAGTAGGATTGATTGAATAAGAGGACATATGTTAATCAAATGAATATAATTGAACTGTTGATGTAAATTGTGTCTAGGTACATTCAAATGAGTCTAATTGAACAATTAATGTAAATTGTGTCTAAATACATGTTTAGGCGGGAAAATAAGATAACTGATTCACCAGAAGATGACATGTGTCACCCAAGTTACTTATTTATTAGGTGTATAGATATTATGATTGAATTCTATTATATATATTAGAAGAGTGCTTGCATAATATAACGAGATATATCTCAATTTTAATGTTTTGTTTTATTATTTATCTATGTCGATATAATATGGTTTTGAAAAGACGATAATGTTTTTACTTTTGAATAAAATTTAAATTTAAATATTATTATAAAACTTTGGGAAAAAAATATATTGATATTAGTATCAAATTTACTATTTAAAGTTCTGGGTTTTTTTGTAATTTTCTTAATTCAATATTTTATAATTTAGATTTAATAATGAAGTAATTTATTTATCGTTTAATAATATAATTTTTATAAAGATAATAATCAAGTATTTTGTTATAACTAATGATTATTCTAATTATATTTTAGATATTTTATATTTAAAATGAGATATTTATCCCATATTTGATTATGTTTATCTATAGTTAGTTACACAAATTAAAAAATGAAGTTTTAATAAGTTGTACTTACGTACAATTTAATTGTGATCTTGAATTTTAAGTAATATGCATCAATAAATAATACTTCATATATAAAAATGGTTTTTAAGAGTTTTTGTCAAATACTTTATAATATAGTATAGATATATGCTACACATAATCTTTCTTTCATCATTATTTATCTTGTAGCATTTTGACATATATAAATCCAAATGCATGGAATTTTTATCTATAACTTATGGGTTATTCCTTTTTTATTGATTAATAATAACTGATTATTAATGGAACTATTAAAAGGTAAACAAACAGCCCGTAAGAAATGTGACATTTTTGGCGATTGATGAACATTTAACTAGACTATAATGGAACCCCAGAACTTTAAAATGAATTTAGCATTATCAATATACATTTGGTATGTATAGGAATTTCAATCAGAATTTCACAAGAGCTGAATGGCATTGCATGGTGTGATTGTACAGTTTCAAACTTTCCTGATCTAAGCAGCCACCACATTTTGTAACAACTCCTCCAAGTCTTTTAATCTGTTAAACATGCAACACATTAATAATTAACTTGAAAAGGAAAGAAAAACCCAATAACAGATGATGGGGTTGTTTGACAGTTGCTGAATTGTTTGGTGTAGAATAATTAAGTGGTCAGAATGATTAAGATGCTCTCATGATATAATGCAAAATGAAATATAATTGTTTGGTAATTATCTACAACGAAATTAGGGCGCTGAATGGTTAAGGGAGGCTCACGATACAAAATCATTCAGAGTGTTTTAGAACCATTAAGAGACAAACTTTTTTTTTTTTTTGCCAAACAAAGATTTACCTCTTAATGATTCAGATGTTGCCTGTTAATGGAACTATTAAGAGGTAAACAAACAACCTAACTGAACCACTTGTTTTGATTGGAATGGATACCTTACGTCACTTAAATCAGGGAATTTTGCTATTGCATCCGTAAAATCCTGTTTTTCGGTTGAAGATGTATATGTAATCACACATGACATTCCAGCTTTTGTTGCTGCCTGCAAACCAAACCAAATCAAACCAAACCTTATTAATCTTTCTCTAATTCATATGTGCATGCATGCAGTAATTAATGAATTCAAACTAAACAATGCTCGATCAAAACCTGTAGACCAATCACACTGTCCTCCACTACCAAGCAAGCTTTCTCTGAAATTCCTAGTTTCTGGAATCATAACACAAATATGAAAACAACATCAAATCACTTTAAAATTAAGGGGCAGTTTACCAAACACTTACCCGGTAAGCGCTTGTCGGTAAAATTTAACACTATCATTTACTTATTGGGTAAGATTTTAGTCCACCAAAACTGTATCGTATGCAACAATTTACCTGGTAAGCGCTTACCATGGTAAGAGTCATTGCCCTCACTTACCGGGTAAGACTTTTGGTCCTTGTCTCGCTATTACCGGGTAAGATTCTTGGTCCTTACCATATTCATCTGGTAAGGTAATGTGACTTGATGTTCACTTACTCGAGTAAGCGTTTGGTAAACGGCCCCTAAGTCATCCTTACCTTAGATGCTGTTATATATATAGAAGGGTCCGGCTTCTTTTCCTTCACATCATCACCTACAAATTAAATATAAACCAAAATAATTGAGATACTGGACATTCATTTGGCTTTATGTTTTCTACATCTCTCAAGAGGCTCAACTCAATCAACTTCACACTGCCAAAATCTCATTCCTTCTCTTTCTCACAATATCATCACCGACACATTCAAGGTCAGATCATAAAATATTAAAAGAATCAAGACAGATGACGGCTCCAGTGAGAAGAATAGAAAGGTTGACGGTCGGGGGAGGAGATGGAATGAGGAACTGAGTTTGAACATGGTGGCTTTAGGTATTTCGATGACCTCTGACGGAGCTGTTGGAGACAGAGGACTAGGGTAGTAGAGTAAGGGTGGGAGATAAGGATAGCGGGTTGGAGGGTGTGTAGTTTCCTCGAGTTGATTATGTATCTCCTATTTGTTTGTTATTCCTTGCTCTTAAACTAGTTTGTCAATATAAACTTTTTCCTATGCCCTTTCTCTCTTTTCACTCTTTTCTCTCTTTTCTCAAGCTGGGGTCTTCACAAAAACAACCACTCTACTCTTTAGATGCAGAAGCCTGGTCTCTTCCCCCCCCCCTCCTCCTGCGACCCCACTGGGATAGACCGGGCCTGTTTGGTTTGGTTTAGCCTCCTTGAACTATTTTTTTTTATAATCTTGAGTGAACTTTCTGTTGTGATGAGTAATTGCTAAAAATACTAATGCAAAGATTATGCCTAACTAGTTTCTAATTTTCAATGTTTTACACATTGAGATGCATTATAGATGCCATACTATAAGAACAAAACCAAACAAACACAGAATCCCACACAGAATAGAGTCTGGGGAGGGTTCAAGTCTTACCTCCATCCATGAAAAGTAGAGAAGTTTTTTTCCATAAAAAATGGCTTGTAAAAGTTTTAGCAAGTAAGATTTTGCATGAAAATTTTGGTACTAAAAGCTAAACGTAAGTTTGAAGAGAGGAAAAGTAAATGGTAGAAAAATAGGTTTGGAAAGCCGAAGAACAAGTAATACGACAGAAAACTAAAGCGTGTAAGGACAATAAAGGCATACAAGAAGGTATAGAGATTCTACACTAACTAGGGACAAAGTAGTTGTCTCTCTAACCCTCCCTGAACCTACAACCCTAATACCTACATCACCATCCTAGTATACTGAAACCTTTCAGCTCTTTAAACCACCTCCAACCTCCGTCTACCTCTCCACCCCCTTCCTCTGCCCCATTAAACCACAAGTCATTACACACAATATGCTACCCTATCATGCTTCTCCATGAACTCCTATCTGAAGTCATGTCTTCCGAAATGTCTAAAGCCATCATGTCCATCCGTAGTTTCTTGTTTCACGTCCTCCTCGGCATACCCCACCTCCTCACACCCTCGACCATAAGGATCTACACCGTCCTCCGTAGTGCTGACAGCTTTCTCCTACGAATGTGCCCAAACCATGGCAATTTTCCTCTCATTTTACTTTGATATGAGCTAGTCCCAACTCAGCTTTCTCCTATATGTCCATCTGAGCATGTGGTACCGAGATTTAGAAATGGACTTATATGGCACTTTAAGATACAAGAAAGGGTGCCCTAGATTACCATGGAGAGCTCTGAGGCGGTTCTGATAAAAAGAATGCCAATAATAAGGTTATGTTGATAAAGAAACCAAACGGATCCAATAGATCCCACTCGGGAGGTAGGGTCGGGGGTAGGATGCATACATACCTTTATTCTTGCATATAAGAAAACCCCGGGCTTGCAATTAAATTTTAGAAGGAAACAGGAGAGCAAGAGATATGTGAGAAAAGAAGCAAAAGAATGTGTTTAAACAGGGATCAAGTACAATAACCAGAAAAGACAACAGAGGCATGTGAGGGAATGTATATACAAAAACTTGCCAGAGGTACTGTCCTCTTCCCTAAAAAAAGTTTAAACAAGCAAGGAACTCTCAGAACATGAGAGACTTCATGAAATCGCCTTCCAAGTCGCGTACAAGCACTTGTGAAGAACCAGGCAAGTTCAGAAGCGACTTGGATGTTGTCCTCCAAGTCGTCTATGAGTACCAGTGGGTTTTATAACCATTTATAGGTCATTTTGTTGGTTATCTTCCTCATAATACATATACACTGTTGATACTATATAGGACCTGTTCCTCCTAGGAACAAGTATGGTATCAGGACTATGATGTCAAGTTATGCATAGTGGAGTTGTTTGAGGTTGCAACTTTAAAACAAACAGTTCTACATGATGAGAGCTACAGCTTTTGTAGGGAGAATGCTTGGTGAAGAAAAAGATATGTGCATATAGGTAGCTAAATGCTAACTCAAGATGGATGTGCAGGTTCGTGGTCACACAGCTTATATAGGACTACAAATGAGTGTCAGGCATCAGCTGCACCTGTTGAAAGAAAATCCCAAGAGAAGGTAGCTCAAAATACCGTTTGCCTTACTTGACAAGGAAACAATATAATAAGAAGTATGGAGAATTGCCCTATATTCTCTTGCACCAATAAAAAGTAAAAGAAAGAGAAAAAAAAACAAAACATAAAGGTTCAAAGAAGTGACCCAGAACTTCTGTAACGGTGATGTTGATGATAATGTTTTGTGCTTAATCCCATAAACACAGATGTGAAGGTACAAGGTATCAGTTTCTAGGTCCCAATATCGGAGGTCAGGTGTAGGGAAGAACATATTTTTCTGCAAACACGGGCAAGGCTTTGCAGATACAGAACAGGTCAAACATGAATTCATGTCATGGGATTCCTTAATTTTCATAGAACCCCATGATCTATGAAAATGCAACAAAAATATTATTGAAAAATGGAATTTGATTGCAATATAAAAACCGACCTGCAAGAAAGCAATCAAGACTTTGGAAACGCTCCTGAAGTAAGAGGAAAGGCCACAATAAACATTGGTTGGTGTTGAAGCACAATGAAAATATGAAATGATGATTTAGTGCTCAAAGTAAATTAAATGGAGGGCTTACGATTCCAATAAGATTCTCTAGACAGAGGACAACTGAGCTTTTAGTTGCAGCAGAACACACAGCAAGTTTTTTACCCTGTGGTAAAATAGAAGAAAAATATCATAGAAATAAGTGAAAAGCACATTAGAGATGGCAATTTTAAGTGAAGAGATCAGAAAACAACATCAATATCAAAATACATGAAAGACCCCAAAGGGAACTTGGTGCTTATACGGGTTTTATCCACAACAAATATGAGGGTTCAATTCATACCCACCTTACAAACAACCAATTAACTGAGACCACTTTGTTTTTGCACTACACAACCAGATCAATCATGCATGCATTGCACTACAATGAGTTATGTTCACATGTTAAAGAGAGCAATCAATTATGCTATAAATTAGATATCTACTATCTTACAGAAGCCTTTGCCTCATCCATCAATCTTAGTACACCTGGTCTAGGCTCAACCTGCCAAATTCCATAACAACCAATCAAAAAAGGGAAAAAGTGAACCAGCTTGATCTATCAAACAATCATATATACATAGACATCAAAATAAAAGGTTACTTCTTACACTTCCCGACTTGATTATATCCTTGTACTTCTCTGTCTTCCAATCCTAACAACAGCGAAATAAGTTTTTGGACTTCAGTTGCTTAGCCAATTGAAGTGATTTACAACTATTTGAGAACACTGTATAATTGTTCAAAAAAGAATATTGAAGGAGGCTGTACAAGTCATGAAAGCTTGGGAAAACAAAACTTGCAAGTGTAAAACTTACACATACAGACCGTGGATGCAAGGAATTAATAAAATAATGACAGCAATAACTGAACTTACCTGAAGAGTGTCGACTAATTTTTCCCTATCGATATCATTTTCAGGAGGCGTGACAAAGATCGTGGAAGAAGGCCAACCATTCTCCTTAAAATACCTGATCACGTTAGGTCGATTACCATCACAGTTTGTCAATTAACATTTGCAACACAAAAACATAGATAGCAGAGAGGGAGAGAACCAGCGCATTTTAGGTTTACCGCCGCCGATTTGGTTCTGAAGGACGTCGTAGAAATCAGTGTCCCAATTGAGGGGTTCATTGAAGGGAGGGCAACAGACATTGAAGTGAGCGAAAGCCAGATTGTAAGCTTGGCGGTGTAAGTCTTCGGATTCGAGAATAACTCCGTCGCAATCGAATATGAGAGCCTCCATTGCCCGTGAAGTAGCAGCAGAAAGGGAAATTGAGCGTGATGATGATCTGGTTGAAGAAGAATAATAGGGGATAGGATAGAGAGTAGTGGTGGTTTTGTGGAGAGAGAAGAAAGGTTTGGGGTGGCGAGTGACGTTCTGAGGACAGAGGATAACCATGGTAGCGGACGCCATTGATGATGATTTACCAGGTTCAATTGTTAGTTATCCAACGCAGCGAGTATGTATATGTTGGTTGCTGGTAGCGGGTGATGTTCTTGTGGCTGGCGATGAACGTTGGTAATTTGAACACACGATTTTACGATGCATGTTTGGACTTTTTAAGTTTTTTAATTATTTTTTTGAAACAAATAAATTTTTAGACATTTCAAAACTTATTAAATAATCCTTAGATTTTTTAAAACCTGTTAAATAGATCCACATCTTTTAAAAATATAACCTGTAACCTGAATAGGTAAACTTTAAATTAAAAATAAATAAATAAACCTATAACTATATAAAGACTCCCCCATCTCCCTCTCCCTGCTTAACGGAGCCCTACACCGCCTTCCCATCGCCATTCCACGCTGCACCACCCCGGTCGTTGCCGCACCACCACTCGTTGCCCTACACCACCGTCCTCGTCGGCCCCTGCTGCTAGGGGTGTTCATGAGTTGGGTTGATCAGGTTGAAAACATTTGAACAACCTAATCCAATGTTTGCGGTTTGAAAAATCTTAACCCAACCCAACCCGAACCAAAGTGCAACCCAACCCAACCCATACGGATTGGTCGGGTTGATACTTTGGTACATATTCTTCTAAATTAGAATATGTTATTTCTCTACTCATACTTTCTTTTTCATCATCAATCATTTTATCCATACTTCTTACGTATATCATATTCAGTTAATTTTCTCAATTTATATATATATATTCACAGTTATTGAACATATATACGAATGAGATAGATAAAGATGTGAATATATTGAAAATATGTGTATATGAATAGCATACATGATAGTTTAATTGTTTAATGTACATATTAACAAAGGGAAAAGTCTAAAAAAACCCAATGGACTTTACTGTTTGGAACGATTAAGTCCTTGGACAATTTTTTGAAACAAATAAATCCTTGGACATTCTAGAATATGTTAAATAAATCATTGAACTTTACAAAACCTATTAAATAGATCCCCATTCCTTAAAATTATAACCCGTAAAGTGAATAGAAGGTAACCTTAAATTTAAAAAAAAAAAAAACTTAAAAAATTCTAAAAGCCCTTGACTACTCTTCTCCCCGTGACCATCGCTCCCTCCCGTCTCCTTCTCCCTCTCGCACACCATCGTCTCCCTCGCCCCCATCGCCGCCGCACCACCCCCGTCGCCGCCCCTGTCTCTGCACGTCGCCACCGTACCACCTCGTTGTCGCCCCTGCCGCTCGTCTAATCAGGTTTGCTCTAAAATTACATTTCATTTTTTTAAAGAAATTTCTGAGATTGAATGGTAATATTGTTCCTGGAATTATTTTGTTCTCTGTTCTGAGATTGATTCTGTCAAAAGATTACATTAGCCAAAGAGATGCAGACTAGATAAAAATAAGTTATCATGTGGAATCACACTCACAGAACTTACAATGTTTTTCTTCTCCTACTTTTTATTGGAGTTGCTTTTCCTTCTCCTACTTGTATTTCATTCTCATCGCATAGGCATATTACTATATACCCACTGCTTATAGCCTTCCGCAAGTATAATGGCATTCCCTTTACCTAATATTATCCACCCAAATTCTTGAGTGAAATACTACATAATTCTAATTAGAGGGTAAGTCATGGAGGGGAGATAGAGACTCGTTCCTAAAAAGTAACCTGAGATGTGTATCAGGTCAATGGCCATTAGAAGATATAAACAGTCCAACTTGGTTGTGCAATGGGAAACTATGCATCATGTCGATCAATGTGATATCATGCAACTACGGTGTGATAATGGAACATGTATACATATTGGGTAAGATTTTAATAAATTTAACACTATCATTTACTTATTGGGTAGTCCATCGAAACGATATCGTATGCAACAATTTACCTGATAAGCACTTACCGTGGTAAGAGTCTTATCCCTCACTTTGGTCTAGCGGTATGTGAGTCCTTGACCTTCTAGGAGAACCTCACCAAAGGTGAGGAGGGTGTGCGAGTTTATTTGTTCTATTTACCGTATATAAATATTATATACTTAAAAAAAACAACTTGTAGATATTTTAAACGGATAATAGATTTTTTAGGATCATAAAAAAAGTGTTCGTATTAGTTCATAGTATATTTGTCGGACTTGACTGATAGACCATGGTCCCTATTATCACATCTTATCTCACTCTCTTTTATCTTCATCACCATTTGGCTGCTTCATTTGATGGCAGTTAGTTAAATTTGCTTCATATAAATATTGTATGGATAGTATTTCCATTAAATTGTAAGACCCATCTTAAATCAAGTACATGCAGAGAACAATCAACAGCAGCAACAATTTTGAGTTGTAGAAATTATCATTATTACCCACTTGACTTATCATACTCATGCCATCCGAATTAGTTCACAGTAACATGAACCAAGTAGCTCATAGAGACCAATTTTATATGAATTATATTTCTTGATTATCACCAGTAAAATTTTTACTTTGTAGGGACTTGTTTAAAGTTTAATATAGTTCTTAATTGTTATAGAAGGTGTGAAAGCCATAAAATTGTATAGTCATCCTCTTCTCAGTTTAGCTAGTTTCAAGGGATATTTTGGTTGATTTTGTGACTTAAATATATAATCCTAGGGGACAGGGACATCCTTGGATCTAAAGATTGGCGAAAAAGAAGCAAACTTTAAGACTTAGATATATGGATACAACTTCACGTTCACAATCAGCAGTCTATATGAGTTTCAAAAACATTCAGTGGTTTTTAGTCTTTATTTGTACATATAGTCATCCATTATGTTTTCATCGGTGAATCGTGATGAAATTGTT
>NC_037536.1:8380312-8386663 GCF_001531365.2 Cynara cardunculus var. scolymus | reverse complement strand
ATTCCAAAACCGACTACAACAAGAAGAGCCAATAGAGGTGGAAGAGGCAATAGAGGTGGGAGGATACCATCATATGTAGGGGTCTCTTATAATCCAGTCACGGGAGAAGCAATGATTGGGGTAAGCCATTATTTGTTTTTCAGATTCAAGTAACATTTTTTATGACTATTGCTTACACTTTATTTTCATCATTACAGACATCCTCAGTTGTGCCTGTGCCACAGCCAGCATGGCCCGAAGACATCCTACCGTATTCAATTTCAAGAGAGGCTGTTGTTAACGATGAAGACCGTGATGAAGGTGATACTACTGTTGGTGATGAAGAACATCATGAAGTGATGATGTTGTTATACATCAAGAAGGGTTACAAAAAAGTCGAATGGTTATATCTCCACCAGAATTTAATGATGCAAATGAAGAATAGTTCATACCATGAACTTAACATAGATTAGGCATTACTTTGGTATATTTTAGCGCAACGTTTGGTATATTTTGGCGTAACTTTTGGTATATTTGGCGCAATTGTTGGTATTTTTTGGCGTAACTTTTGGTATATTTGGCGCAATTGTTAGTATTTTCTTGTGCAACTTTTGTTACATATTTTGGTTCAACTTTTGGTTTAACTTTTGGTATAATTATGCCCAAAATTTGTATGCAGATTATTATGTTTTGGATACAACTTTTATATTTTGCGAATAGTAATGAGAATGATATATTTGTTTTTTTTATATAAATGTAAGTACTTTTTTCGTTCAAAGAATATTTATGGACTTGATCGTTCAAAATATGAAAGTCCATAGGTTTTTTCGGACCTTTTTCACTAACAAAATGTATTTAACAGATTTTAAAAAGTCCAAGGACTTATTTAACAGGTTTTGTAAAGTCCAATGACTTATTTAACAGATTCTAGAATGTCCAAGGATTTATTTATTCCAAAAAATTGTCCAAGGACTTAATCGTTCCAAACAGTAAAGTCCATTGGGTTTTTTTGGACTTTTCTCATTAATAAAAATTCAACAATCATATTAAATCCAAAAAATAAAAGGATATCGTGTTCATCGGGTTGGGTTGGGTTGGGTTAGGGGTGTTCAAAAAAACCGTTGGACCGCTCAAACTGGCCGAACCAAGTCAAACCAAACCGTTTTTGGCGGTCTGACGGTCCGGTCTGGTTTGGAAAATAGCAAAACCGGGCGGTCCGGTCCGGTCTGCGGTTTGGAGCCTTTTTTGGGCGGTTTGGACCAAACCGACCGCCAAATACACACACACACACACACACACATATATATATATATATATATATATCTATTTTAATATTAGCAAGCCCAACTTTTTTAACTTATTGGTTATGACTCAAATATATCCCTAAGCCTAATATATAACATAATCAAAATGGACGACTAAAATCATTAAACCATTGAACATATTGACACATTTGATATTGACGGTCTCCAAATTTTGAAATCCCTCAAGAACTCCATCAATCTATTGATCTTTCTAATCCATGGTTTGATTTCGACGCACATCATCAAGACATCAACCAAGTGATTCAATCAACTTAGATTTGACTTCTATTTCGTTTGGTCAAGAACTCAAGACTCAAGAATTGAACCATTGAAGGTTGTGAAGTCGTGGATTTTGTTAATTTGTTTGTTTTCTAATTGTTCTATATTTATTTGTTTGTACTTTGGATTGCTTTGACTTTGTATTCAAGAGCTGCTTAATTATTACAATTATTTATTTAGATATTTTGTTTTGTTAAAATGGATATTTAATCTAAAATTCTAAATTATATATGTTTTTTAAGTTTAATATTTAAAGTCCATTAAAGGTCCAAACCGCCTAAACCGGTCAGACCAGACCGCCTTTTCGTGGTCTGGTTTGACCGGTCTGGGCACTTGATTTAAAATTTTATAAACCGTCATCACTGTTTGGTTTGTGGTTTGAGGGGTTAAACCTCCCAAACCGGACCGCGAACACCCCTAGGTTGGGTTCAAATAATAGTAACCCAATATCAACCCAATACATACGATTTGACAATTTTACAACTCGATTAGACATCGGGTTGCTACGGGTTGAGTTATTTCGTGTTAGGTTGGGTTGGGTTGGGTTGATCGGGTTTTTGAGCACCCCCTACATGCGACACCACCCCCGTCTTTGTCGTACCACCACTCATCACGCTGTTGCACCGTCCCTATCGCCGGTCTCCACTGCAATTTGATCTAATCAGGTTTGTTCCAACATTGTTCATTATTCTGTTGTAGAATAATGTTCTAAACTTCATTGCTTTGTTGGTAGAGTCAACATTGTTTTAGAACACTTGTCCAATTAATCACTAGTTCAGGATGGTTATTAAACCATATTACAAGTTAAATGTCAGCACATTGTTTTTGGGACAAAGGGAGTAGAAAGTAGAACCCCCAAATTTCTACCAAATGAAGTATTGAAGATATTAATAAAATGTATCTGATTGATAATGGGATACCTTATCTGCTCCTGCTATTATACTCTCAACCAGTGGGATCACTGTAACTATAACATTTTACACATGAGACTCATGCTAATATTTAAGCAATACTTAAAATTCTTGAACTTCGAATTTCTGATACGAACAAATTGAGATATATTATATGTTGTGAAAAAGATTGATGAGAACTGTATGGATTTGATCAGCGAAATTAGAGTTAAAAGTACATTAAAAACAAAGAGAATTTATTGAGGAAAAGTACCTCAAGAGCCCCATTGTACATTCTAGAATCCCAACCATGAGTGACAATAATATAGCGAATTCTGTATATAATTCACCAGATGAATCAATATTTGCTAAAACATTAGATACCAATAGAGAGACCAATGTTACTGGACCAACAGCAAGCTGACGTGATGACCCGAATATGGCATACACAAATATAAGCACTAATTCAGTATCAAAAACCATTTATATGTCGCTTGACAGCTTATCATAGCAAGTGGTGACATCTGGTTGGTCTTGATCTTTAAGATAGCGTTTGGTTTGTGGGATTAAACTGGGTTATAACATTATTGAGTGTGTCCCATTATAATAGGTGAAACAAAAATCATGTAGAAGGAGATGGAATAGGTAAATAACCAACTATCCATATGAAATTAAAATGTCCCATAATTCTTTCATCTGCACATTTCATTCGTCCAGTCTGGTGGCATGCCAAATGCACCCTTACATATATCCAATTACGAACAGATTCATGAACGAGTGGTACATATTGTTGAGCTGATCAAATCGGGTAACAATTGATGCATTTTTGCAAGTATGCGTACATTCATCGCATCACAAAAACTCTTTTTCGCTTTATATCGCTCTATGTTAGTAGGCAATTCAAGCCAAAACCAACCAGATGCTCCTGCAAAAACCTAGAACACTTCCATTTTGACATGTCCCATAAACATTGTAACATTCGTTGTTTGGCAAATGTAAAAGTTAGAATTGTCTATTTGCCTCATCACTACTTACTGATACTATTTATTTTGATTCACGATGTTCTCTTTCTCTTGCCACTATTGAAGGGTATTTAACTAGTAGTTAAACAATGTATAAAAGATGTATCTGGTCAAATGTTGCAGTTTTTATGGGGATGAAGTGTTAGGGGAATTTCATGTATGTGTGAGAACACAATGTATAAAAAGCATGGATAAAACTTGAGATCGTGTGAGATCCCTCTTTCCTTGAGTTATATTTTGATCTAAATCTATCTGGGTATCACGAAATTAACTCGAGGATAATCTCAAATCTACAGTCGTGATTTGGTAGAAATCGTTACTAGAATCATAGAGTAAGTAGGTATAATAAACAACATGAATAAAATGAACACAATTAAGAGCATTAACACCAGCATAGAACATATGAAACAACTCATCTAAACAAGTCACCCTTCCCCAACCCACCTGCTATCACTCTTATCCATAACCGTTATTGTCCTTGTACAAACTCTACTATCCTAATCATGCATCTCCCCAAACTTCTATAGGAGGACATGTCTTTGAGAGTGTCTAAAGTTGTCAAGTCCAGTCTTAATTGTTTATTCCACGTCCTCCATACTCTCTTTAAATTTATCTGTGATAGAAGATACTCCAAATTTTGCTCAACGTCTCATTACTTGTGAACATGGAGCCTAGATATTTGAAACCATCAATTTTTTTCTACCATTCGCTTTCTAATGCTGACTTCCACTCCTCATCATCACATTTTTATTGGTGAATCGTGATGAAATTGTTATTCTTGTTTACAAAATGATATCTGATTGTAATGGTGATTGTAGTGATGATTCTAGCTATGAAATAAACGATAATTCAAGTGAACATATGTTAGATTCTTTATCTTTAGATCTTGAAGATGAGGATGATATAATCAACTTAAATAAAACAGTTGATGGTCAGTTTTTAAATAAGATATGTATTTAAACACGATTGATAATATTGAGTTTAATGTGGATGAAGATGATGATAATGGTAGAGATCATGCTTTACAAAAAAGGTGTCCAATACCTGATACATGATCCTAATATACCTTGGAAGCTGATGAAGCCCAGACTTGGTGAGAGGTATGAGAATCCTAGTCAATTAAAGCAATGTTTGACTAACTACACGGTTGCAAATGACTACCAACTAGAATATGTGAAAAATGATTCAGAAAGACTACTTGTTACATGTGGAAAAGGTCAAAAACATCACACATGTCCTTTTAGATTATGGGCATCTTGGATGCAAGAAGAAAGTCGTTTCAAATTAAAAGCATTAATTGTAAGCACATATGTAGTAGAGACTATAGTTTTGGTGCCCTAGTGACACAAAATTGGATTGCAAAGCATTATGTTAGAGAACTCATTGAAAGACCGTTCATGAAAATCAAGGATATGAAAGATGATATTTTGAAAAAGTTTATGGTCAAAGTTAGCAAGGGTCAATGCATCCGGGCCAAGTCCAAGACACTTCTCGAAATTGAAGGTTCTTTGACAAAATATTGTGGAAAACTTTGGGATTATAGAAATGAAATTAGGAGGGCCAATCCAGGATCTACAGTTAAGACTAAAATAAAAAAGACTAAAAATATCCCTAATTAATGATTAATCCAATTGATATTACAAATAAAGCTGCCAAAAAGTGACCCAGCCCGTCAACCCAACCCAAAATTAGTAGGCTGAGTTGAGATTTCCAGCTCATTTAAGTAAATGGATCAACCCTCCTAACTCATTTATTAAATGAATTGGCTGAGTTGAAAGTTCCCCAACCTGTTTACAAGCCGTTTTCAACTCATTTAAAATATTATATAATTTTTTTAATTAAATATCATTATTTAATTATAATATCTATTTTTAACTCGTCTCTCCCTCTTGTCTGTGAAAGTAAAACCCTAATAATCAGTTAATCATGTCCGCCTCCAACACAACACTCCAACTCTCCAAGTCTTCGATAGTCTCTCTCTCTCAGTCTCCACCTCTCCAGTGAATCGATCGGTGGTACCTTTCCAATCTCACTCCCAAGAAGCGAGTTCATTCCATTTTTAGTTCCCACTGTGTCACTATGATTGTGTTCCCGCTTTAAAGTGGAAGTCGAATTACTTAAAAATTAAAGGTTTCTAATGATATTTGAACAATATATTTGCATTTGTGGTTGTGTTTTATTCAAATTTCAAACAATTTATTTGTATCTGTCATAAAATTAAATAGTTTAATCCTTGTTATTTTATTTAAAATTTTAAAATTAAATGAGTCAATACAGGTTCAATCTATTTATTTAACAGGTTGAGTTGAGAAAATTATAAACATGTCAATCCGTTTTCAACCCATTTAGATAATATGTTAAGTTGGATTGAAAAATCTCAACCCATTTAATTAAACATGTTAGGTTGGGTTGAAATTTTAAACCTCTAAATAAATGAGTTAAATCTGAACCTGAATCATTGCCACTCGATTACAAGACTATGGTGTAATTTCAAAATTGTAAAGAAAGGGTATTATTTTCTACAAAGACCATATTTGTAGTTCACTCTTTTTTATTTATATTTATATCTATATTACTTTATAAACCAGATTTATCAAAAGTCTTAAAAACAATTTTTAATGCACAAAGTACTATACATTTATACACAAAGTCTTAAAAACAACTCACAATACCTTAAATACTACTACTTTATGCATTTAGTCTTAAAATATTTTAATCTACAATTAAAATAACATATAATGCAAGTTACTGATGTGCTAGGATCGTAAGTGTGCACACAGTGGGCATAAAATCCCCAAAGTGGCGGTGCAAGTGCACGCCGACACTAAGATCGCTTCAAGTAATAAAGTGGTATAGTACCAAGATCGTTTCCACAGG
>NC_037536.1:8375676-8379067 GCF_001531365.2 Cynara cardunculus var. scolymus | reverse complement strand
GTTGGAAATTCGTCTAGTAAAGAGGATGTACAATTTTCTTGCTTGATCTTCGTAGTGTTGCCGTTAATCAGTAGGGCTTTCGGGTTTGTGTTTTTGGCAATGATAGCGTGTATCCCTCCCCCAAACTTATCCTATACTACAAAAGGGTTTGAAACAAAAGTTCTCATTGATTCACTTTTGAGTACAAGGAAAAAGTTCGTGACCCACTTCTTGGCATAAACTTGCCCTTTGGAATACCGGGCTTTTTATTTTCGTCTTCCAATTTTCCGAAGACCGATTATTTTATTTTTTTGTTTTGTTTTCTTCTCTTTTTTTCTATTTTTTTTCATACCTCCCAATTTTTCGAAGGTATATATTTTTTTTCTTTTTGAACACATCCCCCCAAACTTGATAATAACAATGTCCCCATTGTTGCCAAAGGGACCAAAAGGTTACGGGTTGGGTGCAAGGGGAATAGTGTTTGGGTTTAAAAATAAAAGGAGGGCCTACATCCTTTTATCTTTAGCACTACGAAAAATCATTCAAGGAGCTTGTACCTGAAATGAATAATGGAACTAGACAAAACAAAATGAAATCCAACACTCATGTCATAAATATCCACACAAAAGAAAATGACATTCCGCAAAGCATACACAAAAGACGGAATGAAAATGTATCTGTACCCAAAAGATATATCCAAAAATAATGTTTAAAGAGGTTGGATCAAAAGTTGAGAATTTAACCATATCTGTCAAACTACTCACTGTGGGTAAACAGTGGCTGCATCTGCCGCCTCGGAGCTGTGGACAATGGGAGCAGTAACGGAAACAACAACGGCAGGAACGATCGTAGTGGAGGTAGGCAACGTAGCAACAGCAGGAATGTGGAGCCGGAGCAAAGGGCGCAGCAACAACGGACGTCGGCAAGTGGGCTTGCAATGGTGGGAAGCAACGGACCTGAGGTGGGCAAAGACCGCTCGAGAATCGTGGAAGTTGGGCTGTCAAGAGAGTATCCTGACGCCCATAGAGTTGTCTTTCCACCCGGTTCCAGTCTCTAGTGTATGCCCAATAACGTGCACTCTTCTTTTCCAACTCGGAGACTCGGTCCTCAATACCTCCAACCTTTGACAATAGCGCTTCCAATTTCTGATTTGTTTCCTCCCATTGCAATGCCAAAACGGACAGTCAAGTCGCCGACCCGTACCCCGAGCCTAAAGGGTTGCTCGGCGGTGGATCGGAGGGGCTGGCCATATCATCTCCGCATCGTGGGATCTCGGCAGTCGGTTCGGTCATGGGGACAGCAGCTGGCGCAGAAACAGGCATGGCAGGCGGCTCGGTGACAACAACAACATGTGGCTCGGGAAGGACAACCGATGACGCATTTTGTTGGACGGTGGATGGCGCCACGGGCTTTCCCATAGTTCTCTCAACCGGGACAGAAGGCTCGAAATGTACATAGGGCCAAAATGCCCTATGCCGGCGGTCAATGGTGTTCTGACCCAACAAAGGAGAGCCTTCAACAATAGAGTCTGCATCATCAGTCGGGACCCGAGCCTTGGCCAAAAGTTTGGTGATTAAGGCCAGAAAGACCAGTCGGGAATTTGTCCTTTGCGTGGCGGTCAAGATTGAGGCGTGTATGATCGGGCCAAGGTCGATGGGTAATTCGCGCATTATACAATAAAGAAGGATGCACCTGTCCCTTGAGATAGTACTATTGTGCACAGTTGGGATTAAATTGTGTCGGAGAAATTGAAACCGTACACCCGCTTCCGTGTTAAGATGTGCGGCGAAAATCATCTGTCGCCGGTTGTCTCGTAACCATCCCCGATTGGGGAGAGTAAGGATGGAAGCGATCTCATCATCGGGAATTGCAAGTGTACCATTCATAATTTGGGCAAAGGAGCACTCCGACGGTGGGGTAAGTCCAAGGGCCGCATTTAGTTTCGGCCCCGACCAGTCCACTTTCTTACCCCGAATTTGTACGAAATGCTCGAGGTGGTGTCGACAGCCGCGTAAAATTCAGTAACTAAAGAAACATTGGCTATCACAGGGGCGACCACCAACCTGTCTCATCCCAAAGCGACCAAGTGGTGCCGCATGGCCATAAAAGCATTGACCAACCGGGGGTCAAAGGCACGTTCTAAAAGAATTTTATTATTTTTGATCCGATATTACCTTTCCCGATATGGCATCACCTTTTCTTTCTTTGGCTTTGGTGCTGGCTGTCGTCGTGTCCGTGCTGTTGCCTTCCTCTTTTTCGAAGGCTTGGGCTTGGCGACCACAAAATCTTCATCATCATGAATGTCTTCTTCCAAATCCTTCTGCTCTTCTTCTTCTGGAATTTCCTCCACAAGATCCGCCTGGTCTTCGTCTTCCTCGGCCACATCATCATCATTGGCCAAGTCCTGTACCATCTCATCTTCATAATCGCTATCCTCATAAATGGGCTTGGTTACTGGTTGAGGAATGGCAGACTCGGAACTGGAACTCACAATATTTCCCGAGGATGCGTCAGTGCTCACAGTCTGCCCACTGGGGGCAGTGACGGGGAGTTCCTCACTAGGAAGTGTAGTCACGGGTTGAGTCACAGGGGGTTGTGGTGGTAAGTCTTCAGGAACAGAAAAGGGAAATAAATCTTCAGGATTATTAGAGGTAGTGGCTTCAAAATCGAAAATGAACTCCTCCCCCAATGTATTTAGGTCGAAATCGTGGATGGTGGGTGGGCCGAATGGTGTGGAGGGAAGGTAGGGGGCGGTTGAGTGGGTGGTTGGTTAATCGGTAGTGGGAGGGGGTTAGATAGAGGGGTGATAGAGGGTGCATTGGTTAGGGCTAGGAAAAGGGGTCGTGGTGTTGGTGTGGGTGTGAGTAAGGTCACGGCGGCCGGCGGTCGCACAGAAGATGAACCGGCGCCGGTGGTTAGGTTAGCGTGTATAATGGTGGAGGGGGTGAAAATGGTGGAAAATAGGGGAGGAGTAGGAGTGATACATACCGGGGTAATGACGGCGTGATACTCGTCGTAATCAACTCTAACGGCGGAGGATTGAACGCGATGGTGGTGGTCGGTTCCCGCACTGGTGGAGCGAACGCAATGGGGTCCGGTGAGAGAGGTGTTGAGGGATGCATCGATGGAGCGGGAGTGGTTGAGGGTGTTTTGCCGGTTGTCGTCCGTCGAGATGGGCGGCGAGTAGGTGGTCGAAGTGGTAGTCGAAGTGGTGGTCGGCCGGTTGGATTATTTCGCGTCCTAGCCATGAAGTAAGAAGAAGATGAATAGTAAATTAAAAAGTGAAATCTTCTTTTCCCCCCTTTTTCATAGGTAACCGATGGGTTTATCATAGGAAACCTCCCACATCTGCATGCAAGTGTCCTTGAAAGTACATGTGATTTGAAAAAACTATGATGGTACTAGTCAAGTC
>NC_037536.1:8371539-8372615 GCF_001531365.2 Cynara cardunculus var. scolymus | reverse complement strand
TTTCAAGACAATTTTCGAAATTAGTTCCAATAACCGAGAAATCGTCCATAAAAACTTCCATAGTGTCCTCAATCATATCCGAAAAATAGACATCATACATCGTTGGAAAGTGGCCGGAGCATTACATAAACCGAATGGCATACGTCGGAATGCAAAAGTTCCAAAGAGACAAGTGAAAGTAGTTTTCTCTTGATCTTTGGGTGCAATATGGATTTGATTATATCCCGAGTAYCCATCCAAAAAACAATAAAACTCCTTTCCGGCCAACCGATCTAGCATTTGATCTATGAAAGGCAAAGGGAAGTGATMTTTCTTAGTAGCTAAGTTCAACTGCCGATAATCCATACAAATCCTCCACCCGGTAACGGTCCTAGTTGGGATAAGTTCGTTCTTCTCGTTGGTGATTACCGTGGTACCACCTTTCTTAGGTACGCATTGAACCGGACTTACCCAACCGCTACTAGCAATGGAGTAAATAATACCCGCGTCTAACCACTTCAAGATTTCCTTCTTAACCACTTCTTTCATGATTGGATTTAGCCTTCTTTGAGGTTGCACCTTCCCAACACTATTTTCTTCCAATATGATCTTATGTTGGCATAGGGAAGGGCTTATTCCCCTAATATCAACTATGGTCCAACCAAAAGTTTTCTTATGGTCCTTGAGTAAATCTACCAATCTATTCTCTTGTTTACTACTTAAGTTGGAAGAAATAATTACAGGCAATTTTTCTCCTTCCATAAGATATGCATACTTAAGATGAGAAGGCAGTGGTTTTAACTCCAATTCGGGCCCTTCTAAAATGGACGGGGTTTGGGTTGGTATATCATTGAAATCTAACTGTTCAAAGGCAACTATGTCCTCAGGTAAGTCTTCTTCGAAAATGTCTTCTGCCGTGCCCATAGTGTCTCTACTGTGTGCACAGTCGATCAAACTTAGATCTAAATCATCACCTACTGAGTATATAGACGAACAATCCTCAATCTCCCCATTGAACTTAAGAGTCTTAAACACATTGAAAGTTACCTGTTGGTCATTTACTCTCATGGTCAACTCACCCTTTTGTACATCAATTA
>NC_037536.1:8368750-8369859 GCF_001531365.2 Cynara cardunculus var. scolymus | reverse complement strand
AATTTAGCCATGCTCTAGCTCTATCCTTCAATGTATAAAGGAAAAGCGTCAAGCGTAAGGCCTCTTGAGTAACTCCCGGAATTTTAAAATGATCCGTCATTTCAATAAAARATTTCAAATGAGAGTGCGGATCTTCCGAAGATAATCCCCCAAACTGACCCATAGCGGAAATCATTTGAAACATAACCGGCTTGGGTTCAAAAGATGTTGCYRYCATTTCGGGCCTACCAATTCCCGAGGCCAATTGACCAAATTCGGGAGTTACGTAGTCCCGTATGCCTCTATTTTTGTCATCGGCAATATTAACCGTGGCTTCCCGAGGAGGTGGATTATCCCTCATGGTACGGTTGGGATTTCGCCGATTATTTCTACCTCTTCTTCGTCTCCTAATTGTTCTTTCTAACTCAAGATCAAGAGGTAAAAGATCACCGTGTTGTATCCGTGGCATACAACACAGGAACAGCGAATGAAACAACTGACCAAGGCTCAAATAAAAATCAATATCTCAGGATAAAAATCGTTCCAGTCCCCGGCAGCGGCGCCAAAAACTTGATGTGCTARRATCGTAAGTGTGCACACAGTGGGCATAAAATCCCCAAAGTGGCGGTGCAAKTGCACRCCGACACTAAGATCGCTTCAAGTAATAAAGTGGTATAGTACCAAGATCGTTTCCACAGGAACCGGACTTACTGAGAATCAGAGACTTTCATGAACTTCTTGAACAATGTTTTGGGTTGAGAAAATATTTGAGTTTTGATTGGTGTAAAACGTTAAAATATGAAATAAACCTTTAATATTAAAAATTGGGTATGAGTGTAAGCTTTGCTTAAGAATAATGTAGGAACGACTTGGTCAGAAACCCATGTGATTTCTTTAAGAACTCCTTTTTCTCGAAAGTGAATTCTTATATAATGTGCCCACAGAGTGCCCACAAAGCGTCCAAATTTATCAATCTTAAACCTGCCGATTTAGCTACTAGATAAAAAGATATCTGGTTCCACTAGTCTGAAGATTTATACTCACAACGTATTGTAGCATAAACTCGACTAATATCTGAACAAAAGATAAAAACATGCAAAACCCGCATCTCTGCGTGATTATCAAAGACT
>NC_037536.1:8357699-8368550 GCF_001531365.2 Cynara cardunculus var. scolymus | reverse complement strand
CCAAGGGGGTGCTTAGTTCATAATGAAATTAGAAAACATAACAAAAATAGAAGAAGAAAGCTACATAAGAAATACTTGAACTGAAAATAAATACTTACTGGTGCCCACAGAGGGCACACAATACAGTGGCGAGAATAAAAACTGAACTACGAAAATTAAATTACAAACTGAAAATAAACTAGTTCTAATGCTACAAAGCTTTAAGAGGATGCTCCAAGGTGCTGGTGGAAAAGTTGAATTGAGTTAGATGATTTGCTTGAGAGAAGTCTTCAAATATATAGGGGAAATGGTGGGACCCGGGTACTCATTGTTAATTTGATAATGACCCCCCATCACCACATGTCTTCTTCAATCCTGACCAAGTCACCTCCTCTTGATAGGTTGCAAAAGGTGAAGATACAACCAATAAATGTGATGGAAAAACCATTCCATCATGGTACAAATAGAACTATTCCAAGTCTCATCATCCCATAACTAGGTCCAATCTTCCATGCAACCAAGTATTTAGATTTGAACTTAGCATTAAATCTCAATAATATCCAAAAATATGAATATCATAATTTTGTTCAAATCCAACAAGATGCCAAATTTACCAACAATAAAGAGTTTTTTAGACAATAATTAAATTCTTAACCTTTCATCACCTCTTAACATAATTTGGATAAAAAATATAGGATAGGAGCAAAATGGGTACCAAAGATACAATAAAATAGGGGTATTGGACAACAAATAACTCTAACAAAATGAGAGTTATCAGTTACCAATGCACATTATTATCTTTTCTTTTAATGTTCCCAAGATACTTTTGTCACATTTCACTCATGCATTCACCCTCTCATACCTCTATGTTTTCTCCCTATCCCCTGAAATGAGATTCAAACTGATATTCATCACGAGTTATTAAAAGTTCTCCCATTCATCTATCATTTAATTGCTTTAAAACTCTCGGTCTTGTTCTTAGTGTAAATTGAACACATTTGTGAAGTCGTTTAAATATGTTGGATTTTAAATATATTGGATTTTAAACTGTTATACAATTTTTTTCGTCAATAGACTATAATTGGAACCATAACTCTTATTTATTCAAATTGTATTAATATGTAAAGACCAAATATAACTTATATCATTGTTAAATCTTCTCTAACAAAACTAATAAAACTTCAAAATCGTTAAAATTTACGGCTACCATCACAATGCACGGATACACTACTGGTTTATTTATAAAAATCAATCACGGTTTTATCATCTTGTGATCATAAGAATGGATGTAATGATGACCAGGACCCACACAGAGAGAAAAACAACACATGACATGACACTTTTTTCTGTATCTAAAACACACATCCACACGCAGTCTCTCGTAGGTTAATAGATTCTAGCTGCTACCGTCGGTGACTGTTTCGCTAACCTACTCCTCACCTCCTTTCTCCCAAACCCAAACCCAAACCCAAACGCAAACCCACTGTGTCTGTTATAATCTCTCATAATCTCTCTCTCGAGTTCGTTGTTTGTCTATGGCGGAGGGTTTTGAACCATACCACATACCACAACAAAGCAGAAGGGAGAAGCTGAGGGTTGTAACCACTGGTTGCGTTGGAGATCTGCTCCCTTTATATGATCAATCGTCCTTCATCTCTTCCTCTCCCAATCTCTTATCCAAGCAACCACGCAACATCACCTCCTCATTAATGGCTACTGCTACTAGTAACAGTGATTATGCAACAGCAATGATAGACGAGTCGTTGGATCTGCAGTCCGTCAATGATCCAGACAACAACCATTGTAATTTTCTTTACACACATCAAGACCTCAGGTTCATTCAACATCACCCGTTCGACGGCTCCGGAGATTTTCTCGTGTATAAACCGGAGCCACTGGCTTTATCTCTTTCTTCCCACAACGGAACTCATCCTTTGCAAAAGTATGAGTCCACTGGCTTAGATTTTTGTCGGACTGCGGTGATGACGCTTGGTCCGTACACAGGCTATGCTTCGATCTTGAAAGGTTCCAAATTCTTGAAGCCGACGCAACAGCTGTTGGATGAAATTTGTGACGTGGGTTTTGGCGTTGATTGTGGGTTGATGACGGACCCTCCTTCATTGGAGAACCTCAGGACGACGACAAGTGTTGATCATCCCAATTGCGGTTCAGACACCAGGAAAAGGTCAAGGCTAATCTCGTTGCTAGATGAGGTACTGTATTCAGCTATTATTTAACTTTTATCTGCTGTAATCTTTATTATGACTTAATTAAGTAACTACTTTTTTCTTATACAACACATTCTGCTTCGATTTTAAGCTTAGCAGCAAGGTGTAGTTTATGTAGATGCTAGACTTGAGATACCCTTGTTTGGATATACGAGTGATACCTTAAATTAGTACAATTAAATGAATGATGGGTACCGAAAGAATAAGCTCAGCTGAATGAATTAAGTACAAGTTGGGGTTTGTTGTTTAGTGGTGACTTATTTTAGAAAGGAATAGATGCTTTCTCATTAGAAAAAAGGGTACTTGTTTCATCTTTTGTTAATGCAAATAACATAGTCTTTGGTTTTCTTTTTACCGATGGAATCGTCTTCTTTTTGATTAGCAGTGAAAGAGAATATATACCGTAAAACCACTAAAGAACCTTTATTCGAGTTCTTGGAAAGAATCGTTTGAAAAGCACAAAAAGTTAAAAGGGAATAAAGGCCAGGGAGCGTGTTTTTAACTTTCTTGTTTGTAACATGTCTTATTGAGACCTGGCTAATGTATGATGCCTAGAGCAAGCGGATCGCTTTTGGTGCCTTGCACACGATGGATATTATACCACACCATATCTCGTTATATAACACTCATTTTTGGTCGTTTTCTTAATGACAAGTTGATAAGTTCGCACACTGATATGGTAAAATGATATCCGAAACTACTTCAATGGCATAGCCATCAAGTGCTCACGTTAGAGGGTAAGAAACGTGCTCCATAACAATCTTGGCTTTCACCAGATTGTTTTAGGATGTTAGCATTCTTTAGGTTCTTATGAATTTTGTAGTATGACTTGGAATCATACTAAGTCAGATAATTTTATTGGGGTTGCGAAGATTCCTAGATGACATAAACCTCCCTCATTTAATTTTAAGAAAACATTCAATGAAATGATTAATCAAAGAAACCTGTAAGTCTCGTTATTAGAAATACACACACACACACACATATATATATATAGGGAGGTTCAAACGAGAACAATAGCTAAATAAAAGAACACGAAAACGGCCAAATCATGTGCAAAATCACATGTGATTTTACACTAAAGGTCAACGTAAAGGTGTGTGGGCGACGTGACCCGCGACCTTTGGTAATGGCCAAAGTCGCGTGAATCACATGTGATTCGACTGTTTTCTTTTACTCTTATTTGGTTATTGTTCTCGTATGTATCCACCCCTATATATATCCTGATCCTGGCGATTTACTTTGACATATTTTGGAAAGCAGGAACAGTGTAAAACAACCACTTGGTTAGTTGGTTTAAGATAAACCTAACCCATGGCAAGTGAATTTGGTATTAAGCTAAAAGAAAAGTTGGCGGAAGGTGAGAGAAACAATGCCTTTACAAGTCTAGAGTGAGGCCCATTGCTCCTAAGAAAAATGTCAATTTTATTGGAGAAGACTCGTTCTAACCTGACACCATGCATGAGAATGGTTTCCAATCGAATTTTTGGAATCGTGAATGGTACATCTAAGCTGTTAGCCAGTAATAAAGCGTGGAAACATCCGTTAAAATTGAGAATAGTACATCTAGTAGTTGGAGTCAGGGAGGAGACAACTAAAGGTGAAACAACTATATTCTCTACGTTACGTTCATAACATTCAAGTAATTACTTGTAATGCCCCAATCCTAAATGGGCGCTCTTATTTGCTGAACTAAATTTAACTTTATTTCTTTCATAGTTTATGATTATATCAGAGTTGAAACATCAACGGAAACATAACTCAATAGCTTATAATACCAGATTTTGCTATTGATTAGAGTAGTTCTACTTCATGTTATTCCTCTTTACTCCCTCCATGAGATACATACATGGAAAACTTAAGCTGTAATGAGTAGTTATGGTTTCATGAATAAACAATTTTCATAACACTGATGTCCAAAAACGATGTTTACGCATGATTTTGGACATTTTTCGTGTTTTTTTTATTGTTTCTTGAATTTTCCGTTGGGATTTTTATGTTTGGCTCGTAGTCCTTTTAGGCCCATTTCAGTTTGGGCTTCCTCTGGAAGGTCACGCTTGAATTTGACAGATTTTGAATTTTCTTCCCAATTTTGGAATTCGTGTGAATTCGAATTTGAAGCCTATGTTCAATATTCGTCAAATCAATGAATCCAAGAAGAGGTTATCCAAGGGTATTCGTAGAATTAACGTGGTAATCTGTGTTTCATTGTTATACGCTGCATCAGGTTTGCTAACCCCGGAGTCCATAAATGTTGCCCATAAGGTCCATTTGCAAGACGTCCCTACATTATATACCTCGTACGTTGGATATATATGGTCATACATAACATGCATAGAACTTTCATGCTTTACGTTAAAATACATATCTCTTGGCTGTATAAACATATCCTCATTTCATGTAAAGCAAACATGCCAAAACATCTTATCCAACTCTTTATAATGCACAAAGTACATTTATGTAGCATATATGTATCTCAGAAAATCTCATAACATACTCACCTTGTTTTGCGCCTGACTTTTTTTTTCGACTCCTCACTTCAAACTTGGCATCGTATTGAGAGTGTTTTCTTACTTGGTATGGAAATAATGGCTTCTTTTCAACCACTATTTATAGGTGATTACAATGCATAAACTACTCGTTCTTCTTGCTTTCATGGCTGTACTCTTATGAGAGTTAAACACCTCATGCTTAAGAAAAAAGAATCATGACACATCATGCTTCTAGTTTTTAATTGTCATGCTTACTAGACTTGCTTTGTCATCAATAATTTTGCCAACAAATACTTCTAGCCTTAACAGCTCATAACTAGCTTGCTTTGTCATCAATAGTTTGCCAACACTTACTTCTAACCTTAACAACGCATAACTAACTTGCTTTGTCATGCTTACTAGATTTGCTTTGTCATCAATAATTTTGCCAACACATACTTCTAGCCTTAACAACTCATAACTAGCTTGCTTTGTCATGCTTACTAGACTTGCTTTCTCAAGTATTTAGGTATGATTTCTCATGCTTTGCTTTGTAAGCTACTTGTCTTTTAAAATATGATGATTTTAAATATAAATGCTACTGGTGCCATTTTAGTGCACTTAATTTGATCATAGTACTTGTATTTAAGACATAAAACGCTGAAATCTAACAAATATAGAAACTAGGTTGTTACAATACTACATGGAAAAGGTGATATTCATAAATGCATGAGTTGATTGCAAGAGAGCCAAGAGGCAATGCTACTTTGCAAAATATGAATGAGACTTGCAACTGGCTTTGTTTGGATCCCTAAAATAAAAAGCAGAAGCATCAATTAATCATAAATATCTCAAGAAGGCATGAATCCTTGTTGACCATGAAGGCCGAGATTATTGAGGTATTTGTCATTCCACTTGAGAACTACGACTTTTGGGACAATTGGGGAAACACCAAAGCAGTTTCTTGATTATCATAATATAGCCTCGTTTTCTTTTGATTAACCTGGATATCTAACCCGCTATGCGAGCCGACTAATCCCAGGGCGACCACCTGCTTTGCAGATAGCCAGAAGTCACTGCATTTGAACCTCCGTGGCCACAAGGGGATTTTTATTCTTCCTTGGATTTGAACCTGAGACCTCCTGGTACTTTTGACCTTTGGAGTCAAGCTTAAACCAATCAGGCACCGCCCTTGTAGTTCACAATATAGCCTCGTTAACTTGGGAATATTCCCAAATATCAAATAGATGCGGTATACTCATATGTGACATGCTTCGTTGCTTGGTGCTTGGACCGACACTAAAATGAGAAACAATATGGTGACTCTTGCTCTTCCAAGATGCCATATTTTAGGCCAACGAAAACATAGTAACCAGTTCTTGTTCATTGCATAGTTTGGCATCATGCTAGATTAGCATTGAATAGCCAACAATTTAGTGACATCTTTTCTCTGTGACTGTACTCTAAAATGCCCTTACTCAAGATGTAGAGTACCCGTTATTGTAGATGCCTTTAGATATTGAACATGAACTAATTAACCAACTAATTCACCGAGTTAGAGATGTTTAAATATGTAATCATCTTGTAACTTATGTTCCACAAGTGTGTATGCTTTTTATTATAACGTATAAGTTGATCACTTTGAGTTGGAAGTTTCTCAAATTGTAGCATATACAAGTCTAGTGGGTTGCAAAACGATTCATAATGTTTAAATTCCTTGATACACTCATTTTCGTCACCTATGGGAACGATGTCATTTACATAGACCAAGAGGATTAAGTTACTTGGTGTAGATTATAATAGCTGATGTCACAAACTGCCAAAGAGCTTAGAAGAAAACGAAGTCAACTTTGAGATTCCACAAGTCCATATAAACATCATCAGAAGCAGGAATCCGTAAAAACCTTCTCAATGGTGCCATTTATAGACATTTGCTGATATCGAGTTGATATAATGGCCAATGATGATTGGCAAAACACATAATGTGAGAGGCAATTTTGGCCAAATGACAGACTTGTCATGGTCAATATCATAAGCAGGAGGAAAATCTTTTGGTACATGATCAGAACCTGTCAAGGCGAAGATGTTCCAATATTAGATGTGAGCTTCACATGGATTTACGGAGATGAACAATAACTGATATTATTCTCTCTTTGTTTCACATCACAGGCTTTTTCACCTACAGTCCTCACTTCGTTGACAGAATTCTAAATCAGCAAAACTTATTAAGAGAGAAATCAATTGTTTCAGGGTCACCAACACAATTTCACCAGGCACAAATGAACAAAGCAGCATGTAGGGATGAAATATCGATCAAGTGAAACAAACATGTTACCTGGACAGAATAGAAGCTAACAAGGTCCAATCAAACAGAAATAATATCAAGTGCCTAAGCCTAATATATATTGAACAGACTATGCCATTTTTTATTTTCTCAGATGTTTAGGACCTATTTTAGCTAACGAAAGTAGAACATCTTGATGTAGAATTCTCTATCGAGGAGATAAAGACTGCTGTAAAGAGAAGTTACCTTAATTATAACTATCTGAAATAAGAAGGAAAAAAAGAACAAGTCAATCCCTTGCTAGTAGCAGTCTCTTCCATTGCAGATCTTTTGTGCTCCTCTTCCCAACCGTTAGTGAGAGCAATTTACTTTGACTTATCATCCTGATGAAAGCAACGTGTCAAGGAACATACTATCCTGTGACATTACGATATATGAAGAACTAATTAAGAATAAATTTTGTGCTAAAGCAAGAAACATCTATATATGAAACATGTTACAATTGAGTTCAAAAATTCGGAGCTTCTCAGTCTTTGTTTAGACTGCTGTTTCTAACCGGCCAAAGTAGCCAAAAACACTTTGGTGTAGCTACAAAGGTCACCATTAATTATGATTTTTATGGTTCTCAAAAGTTCTTTGGATAAATCACTTGGATCATATGATATTCAACTATGATGTCAGAATATCTCTCTCATTGTGGAGCAAAGGAAGTCCGTTCTGGTTTTTTAAGGACCACTTCAACAAGAATACATATATAGCAGCTTTTTCTTTGATGGAAAATATGTTTTCTCTGTAATAATTAGATAATGAGGTAGGGTTTAGATGGTTTAAACTCAAAGCAATACTTGGCTTTGTTGGGGCCTAGATAATGTGCTTGTTCTACTGTGAATGCAATAACAGTAAACCTACTTTTATTTCGAGCAGGTGTACAAGAGGTACAAACATTACTACCAACAGATCCAAGCAGTTATAACATCATTCGAAACAGTTTCTGGGCTTAGCAGTGCAGCTCCATTTGCAAACTTGGACTTAAAAGCAATGTCTAAGAACTTCCGTTGCCTAAATAATGCTATAACTGACCAGCTGCAATTCTCAGTGAAACCTCATGAGCATCAAATAAGCTACCGCAGAGAAGAATTGATGTGGTCCGGAAGTTCCAACGACGGACTTTATGGTCAAAAGGCAATCAACAACATGGGATTTGTTGACCATCAGCCTGTTTGGCGTCCCCAAAGGGGTCTGCCGAAGCGAGCTGTGACTGTTCTGAGAGCATGGTTGTTTGATCATTTTCTTCACCCGTGAGTGATTTTATTGTTAACCAAGATACGAACTACAAAACATGCATCTAGATTGCAAGGAAATCATTGGTTGGTTGTATAGTACGACACCAATGCATATATCGAAGTTCTTAAATTTAGTACTGTGCATGCCAATAACACCATGACGTGTGATGGTTGCAGTTGATTCTTTCATCAGTCAATAACTTGTGGTTCAATTTCCCTGCCCAGAATGAGCGTGTGTTTTCCTTTGTTAATTTGCAAAGAGAAAAGCTTGTTTAATTTATTAGAGGTAGAGAGTGATAACTTATATGCAGCGTCTTCTAGCTTCTCAACATTTACAATATTGATGTAGCCTTTTTTCTTAAATTTACTTGCACAGTTATCCAACCGACACAGACAAGCAAATATTAGCCAAACAGACGGGTTTGTCCCGGAACCAGGTGTGTGCCTTCCCTGTCTGCTTGTAATATTTTTGTACTAAAATATTATGGTTTCCACACTTTCTTCACCAGGGGAATATATATATACCAAATCAAGCATTAGAAATTTCATCTGTTTGAGGAACTACATTCTATTTTAGTTTCAACTTTTAGACCATGGCTAAAAGAATTGGAAATTAAATAGCAGACGGTCAACTGCATTCATCAATAAATCAAGATGCCATGTTATATATGCAATACCAAAGGGGAATTGTTCCCGGCAGTACCAGGTAACCCCACTCCTTGGAGGTCAGGGTTCCAAGTCTCACAGAAGGTGAGAAGTGTGTGAGTTTTAATTTGCCGTATGTATATATATATATATATATATATATACATATATATATATATATATGTATGTATATAAGAAAGTTATATATGCATTTGCGACTTCATGATTTTTTTTTTCTTCCTAGTATATCATTAGATTGGAAACATGCCATGCTTACTTTGTTCATCAGCCAGGTTTCCAACTGGTTCATAAATGCAAGAGTGAGACTTTGGAAGCCTATGGTAGAGGAAGTACACACACTTGAAGCCCGCCAAGTGCACAAAGTTTCCTCACATATCCAGGAACAAGAAACTCCCCCAGTTATATCCAGAGATCCATCTCATCGAAGGAACCAAGACCCTCCTTCGAAGCGCCCTAGAAATGACTTCTCCAGTGAAAATAGATATAGTGATCATCATATCATGGAAAGAAATAAGGAGCACATGAACTTTTATGGCAATTTATCAATCCACGGTGCAAACAATGGTGCAAATGGTAATCGTGGGGTTTCTTTGACGCTAGGCCTCCATCAAGATAACAATGCAATCACATTGTCTGAGCCCTTTCGCTTGAATCGCGAGAGATTTGTTATCAGTGGTTTGGATGCAGAAAATCGGCAGGTTGGACGAGAAATTATGGGGGGGCAGTTTTTGCATGATTTTGGTGGCTGATGGTTTAGTGGTCTTTGAAGATATATATATAAATGCATATCACATGATATAAAGTGGTTGAATCCATTTGATTTTGTCACATTACATACAGCCACTTGTACATCATCTGTCACTAGTAGTTCTTTTTTGAGCTTGAAGAAAATAGGTGATATGTCACCAACTCAGTAGTTTTCTTCTCTCTTTTCATTTTTGGGTAAGTATGGTTCAGGTTCTTTGTGGGGATGGATGAGCTCCAGCCTACAAATATATGTACAAGATGTATCAGCTATTTATGCTTGGTTTTGTACTGACAAGGATTGACATAATTTACAACTGTTTTGTGAGGCTTTCATCTCCTCTCTCTTTATCTAGAGTAGCTGCAAATTGTAACAACGTAGAACGGACAACGGACCATTCAACTCACCCCTACAAAGTACTGGGGGCGGAACAAAAGCCATGCAACCCCGAGGTGCCGAACATAATCTATATGTATCACATAAGCGAGTTTAGTTTGCTTTAATGCAATAGATACATGTTTTTTGCTTTAATGCAATAGATACATGTTTTCATAAACGCAAAGGGTATACTACCCATGGTCTAATTTGTTGCAACCATGAAATATCGACAAGTTTCCCTTTGTGTATCATGCCTAACAAATTAGACCATGGGTAGTTTCATCACACAACGTTTTATGATACACTAGTTGTTCGTTTATCATGCCTTCCGTACTTTACGTTAGGATTCTTATTTCTTCGAATCTCTTTGATCGGTTAAATGATTCTCTCATCTCCTTGATGTTTTCATTCACTTCATCTGTCCGAGATATCCGCAAAGTGGTAGTTTTGATGATTAGATTTTGCATACCTTTTACTTTGTCATTTGAGGTAGTTGCCGTTTCTTTTTGTTTCCTTTTTGCCCTTTTGGTCTCCTTGGGACGGACGTCAGTTTCATCATCTTCAACATTTATGCTTGTTCGTGCATCTAATGATGATGTGTAACTACGAGACGATGCAATATTTCTTCTCTTTGTATGAACATCATCTATGCTCCCCCCTTTCCATTTGGGTTCATCCTTAATATATAACTAGTGTTGACAATAATCTTTTTTAAAATTACTGAAGTTAGCTAAATGAATCGATGATTATATTTATATATCAAATTAATAAGAATCAATATTACCTTTGATATATGAATCCACCTTATCATTATTGG
>NC_037536.1:8349104-8354969 GCF_001531365.2 Cynara cardunculus var. scolymus | reverse complement strand
CAATAATAAATAAAATAAATGTCTATTAAGAAGAAGTTGAATAGTCTAGGGGGTTAAACTTATCTTGAATGCTTAATAAAAAGTTGAATAATTTGGGAGGTTAAACTTAGTTGGATGCAAAATTACCAAATGATCTCATCTATTATGAAATATACAATTTGCTTGTAGGGGCATAATAGTCTTTAACTTAATTAGTATTTTAAAAAACCAAAAAAAGGAGAAAAAAGATAAATAAGCTCCTAGCTTTTAGAAGAGGCCACATCATACATAGTGGTTTCTTCTTTAATATATATATAGATTGCCCATGCATGATCGTATTTAAACGACTTTTCGTATCCGGAACAATATTCTTTTCTTGTGGCATCCTTTATTTGGTCATCAGACCATCCACTATGATATTGTCTTTCAATGTTAATGAAACCTTCGTCTAAAGATGTTGGGTGGAAAAACCGGTTGATCAAAAAAAGAATCTGCAACAAGACGATTATGTCCATTTTCACAACCTCGTTGTGTGTCTCTTTCTTCTTGGTCTTCGGCTCGAACTCTTTGCTTCCTCTTGGGCTTCTTTCTCCACAAGCACCAACAATATTTTTCCTCGGTATCGTCTGTCAATTCATCGACAATAAATTCATTCACTTGTATCAAGAGTTGCTCGATGACGTCGTCAGACATAGTTGGGACTTGGAAGTATAAGATAGACGGTTGTCAAAAACAAATAAAGATAAAATACGACTACGTTGATTTTTTTTTTTTCCGAAATGAAGTTTGTATTTTAAAATTCATTGATACAAAATTATAATGACGAGGGTAGAAAAGAAATCAATTCGTTCTAAAATGGAAGCCGATGAATATATTATATGATTTTTATATTTTTTTAGGTATTCGATATTGGTGTCATTATGATCTTTTTAACGAGAGTTTTCAAGAATGCATTTTGTTATATAATATATTTGGTTTTATTATAGATATTTAATGAATTAATAAAAATATATTAAGGTTTAAAATGAAAATTATATTAAAAGAAGGTATAAAATGAAAATTTAAGGAGGTAAATAAAGAGTGTCACATACTAATATTTATGGATTAGATAAGATCATACTAAACATGCTCGATCACGCACGGGAACTCAAATCGACCATGTTTTATACATCCATGTATAGCAAGGTCTAAGCTGAGGTGGATTACACAAATAACCTTTATTGGTGATTTGTATCATTAATATCATTTAAGTGTAATGATATTAATTTGTTGACCAATATAATCATGATAAATATCGAACAAGTAAGGAAGATGCGAAGTGTACACTTGTTTGAGTTTATTTTGATTTAGGGACGAAGCCCCTAAACGATGGGGGTCCGGGGGTAGCGACCCCCAGTGGCGGGGTCCAAGGGGGTAATATTGCTTTGTGAAAAATGCTTCAAAATCCGAATTTGAAATTTTAAACCCGGTTTTTAAAACCCAAAAACTGCCCTTTTTGACAGTTTTCGAATTGATCATTTTGATTTGGAAAAGGTACACAAATTCATAACATTATTTCGATTCTCTGTTCGAAAACATTAAATTTTATCCGATTGAAATTTCGATTGTACTATCGAAATACTTCAATCCGAAAGTGTTACACGACTTTCAGTGGAATCCAAACAATCAAAAACCAGAATTTCTAACAACCTTTGGAAAGGTAGATTTTCCTAATTTTATATTTCCATTTACAGTCCTAATTTTGTCCCAAAAATAAGTTTGTTACATCTCTTTTTTACTTGCATTTTTTTCTTCTGAGAAGGAATACAATATATATATATATATATATATATATATATATAGAGAGAGAGAGAGAGAGAGAGAGAGGAGTGATCATATGAAAACCGCCCTCATTTGTGTAAACCGTGCAAACCACTTTCATCTGTCGATTTCATTGTTTAATCTTATGAAATTTTTTCATGAAATTGTTTAATCTTGTGAAATTGTTTCATATAATACTTTTTTTGATGAAGTTGTTTCATATATGGTTGTAAAATTGTTTCATATAATACTTAATGAAACTGTTTCATGTATTTCTCTAACATTAATGAAACTGTTTCATGTATTTCTCTAAAATTAAAATAATGAAGATGATAATATCTATGATTAACACCCTCCACAATAAAAATGATTAATCAACCTCTCATAATTACAAAAAAATGAACAAAATGAAAAATTATGATTGGTTGAATGCGATTTGCACGGTTAGTACAAATTGAGTGGTTTGCATTTGATCGCTCCCCTATATATATATATATATATATATATATATATATATATATATATATATATATACGCGAGAACCAAACTGAGAGAGATTAGCATATACATACATGATAACTCACTAGCTTTACATCTTCACCATCAAGTGTTGGTGGTTCCCATAGTTTACCACTAAAGAGATAGTGGATGATTCAAAGAGTTCTGATGAAAGGCTTACATCAAGAGAATGGCAAATCATAGATGGCCACGGTTCGTCAACCTAACAACACGTGGTTTTCGATCTGGTTGTAGTGCTTCCTCCATTTGAGACCATGATGAGTATTGCAACGAGAACCACTCTTTGCCCCCTATAAATATTCACGTGAAGGCATAAACTAAAGCTAAGAAAAGCAAAGAGATGAAGGGTTCAACGATCTGCTTTATGGGATTGGTTGCTGTTACAGTTATAGGGATTGGCAGTTGGCAGTGTAGAGGGGGCAGGAGGGGCGTGTGGGAAATCTAGTCCTGATAATGAAGCAATGAAGCTGGCACCTTGTGCTACTGCTGCTCAAGATGAGAATGCAGTTGTTCCAGATGGTTGTTGCACTCAGGTGAAGATGATTGGGCAAAACCCTAGTTGCCTTTGTGCTGTCTGATACAGCCAAGAGCTCTGGTATCAACCCTAAAATTGCCTTGACCATTCCCAAGCGCTGCAACTTTGCCCATCGACCTGTTGGCTATGAATGTGGACGTAATTAGTGTTTACTGCATGCACTAAAAGTTCATTAATCAATGTATTGGAGACCTGTTTACTTAAATAATACGGGAAAAAGTAAGAAGAGAAGGTTTATAAGTGAATTTATTGAAAGAATCTGGATATTTGAAGATGTATACGTGAACTGAGTGTATCTGTTATATATATATATATATATATATATATATATATTGGTTCACATAATGCACCTTCAAATTATTTTTTTCAATGATTTAGATGTAAACCTTGTGTTCTTACCTTGACCTTCCACCAATATCTATACTATATTATAAATCATTTGATAAAAATTCTTAAAAATCATTTTTTATGTATAAAGTACTGTTTATTAATGCATGTTACTTAAAACTCAAGATTACTAGTAGATTGTGCGTAAGTACAAGTTATTAAAACTCCAACTCTGAATTCGTGTAGCTAATTGTAGATAAACATAATCAAATACAAGATAAACATTTCATTTTAAATATAAAAAATCTAAAATATAATTAGGATAACCACATTAGTTTTAACTGAATACTTAATTATTATCTTTATAAAATGTTATATTATTAAACCATAATTAAATTACTTCATTATTCAACTTAAATTAAATTATAATAAAAAAATAAATTAAACAAAGTACATAAAAAATGAGAACTAAATTTAAATAGTTGATTTGATATGATATATTTTTTTCAAAATTTTATAATATCTTCAAGTTTATATTTTATTCAAAAATAAAATCATTATTGTTTTTTTAAAAAATAAAAACACATAAAATCGTATTATAACATCGACAGAGACAAAGAATAAAATAGAACATTATAATCGAGATGTGTCTCGCTGCATTGCGCGAGTACTCTTCTAATATATATACATGGTTGTGTTCCGGGGTTCCGGTGAGAATGAAAGTTATATGAGAAGACCACAAAGGGCCTTTGGCCTAGCGGTATCGTAGCCTTTGGCCTTCTAGGAGGTCAGGGGTTCAAACCTTACCATAGGTGAGGAGAGTGTGTGAGTTTATTTGTTGCATTTGCCGTATATAAATATTATATACTTCAAAAAAAAGTTATGTGAGAAGAGTAAGAATGAATTTCCATATTTGGATCAATCTAATTGAAGATCAACACTAATGTGGTGTACCGATATGCACCGGATTAATTCTGGTGATAAGTATAATTCATGGGGTTGGGATGAGATTAAAGTGATCTAAGGGTCCTTATTCATTCTCACCTTAACTCATATTCTCACACGATCCCATATCTATATTTATATCAAGGGACGTCCCAATCTTTTCAGAAACCCTGTTACATCTAAATTTATTGATGACATTGCATAAGAGATAACAACATACATATATGTTAAGCACAAAAGGACGCTAATCTTAAACGATTAACAATCTGAATCTAACTTAAGTCTAAACCATTAATAATTTATATCTAAACCTAAATAATTAACAAACCATTTGGGCTATAGTTTTACACAGATTGATGAAAATGTCCGAAACATATATAAAATTAGGCCTCAAAATTTTGGAGGCCCTGTTCAAATCTCATATTTAACATGCTAAATGACGACAATTTTTTATAATGTAATTTATCTATATATAATTTCCTTGGATTTCACTTTTGCTTGCCTTTTTCTAATTACTTTTATTCCAATTTATTCATCGAAAATAACACTTAACTTTGAATTCTGTATCCTCACGAATTGAAAAGAAAATTAAAAACAATAAGGTGCATGGAATAAGATTCCCAACATTGGTGCTTTCATTTATCAGTTTTTAATTACTTTTATTTTTTCGATCTTTATATTAATACCCCTAATTATATTTTTATTTAAAAAATCAATTTACAATTTGTAATAACATAAAAATAAAATAAAATAAGTAATAAAATATATAATATTTTTATCATTTTAAAGGTATCAACCTTTTTTATAATGTAATTTATCTATACTATACTATAAAATACTTTTAAAAACTAATTTTTATGCATGAATTATAAGTGTTTATTGATGCATATTATTTAAAATTCAAGATTACAAATGATTTTGTGTAAGTACAACTTATTAAACCTTTATTTTTAAATTCGTGTAATTAACTGCAGATAAATATTTATTTTAAATATAGAAAATCTAAAATATAATTAAGATAATCATTGAGTTTCTAACCGAATGTTTAGTTATTATCTTTAATAAAAATTATATTATTAAACCAAAAATAAATTACTTAGTAATTTTTAGACCTAAATTAAATATGCATACTTCATCCGGAGAAGTCCTTCCTTCTCTTTAAGATTAAGACCAAGGTCTTATTTCATTCCCCATGAGGAAAAGGTTTCTTCCTTTGTTTCGGTTGATCTCCTATGCAAAGTATGCTCGAGTTGCAACCGGGGGAACTCATCACGTAGCGTGGATTGCAAGTCGCACCAAAATCAAAGACTCTCCCCTTCTTCAACCCTCCCTCATGTAGCGTGGATATCTAACCCGCTATGCGAGCCGACTAATCCCAAGAAGACCACCTGCTAGCCCAGAGTCACCAAATTTGAACTTGTGACCTCCTGGTACTTTTGACATTTGGAGCCACGCTCAAACCAATCAAACACCACCCTTATAGTTAAATATACATACTTATTGGTGTTATTCACCATAAAATAGTTGGTTGCACATTTTCTCAAAGAATTTATAGTTATCATTTGAGTCCATATATATCTATACTATATTATAAAGCATTTGGCTAAAACTCTTAAAAACTCTTAAACTCTTAAAACTCTTAAACCCGTTCATCCCTAAACAATTTCATCCCTATCTGATTTCATCCCATAACTGAATTCGTGTAACTAACTGCAAATAAACACAATCAAATACAGGATAAACATATCATTTTAAATATA
>NC_037536.1:8341888-8347404 GCF_001531365.2 Cynara cardunculus var. scolymus | reverse complement strand
TATATATATATATATATATATATATATATATATGATAAAATGTGAACCCATATATTTTGAGTACAGTGAGATTTAATACAATCCATTAACTTGATTCGATTACAACAAAATTAGGTTTATATATAGGACACCCGTAATCTCTAAGCGTCCCAATAGATCGTTTTATAGGACTTAATTATAGGACCAAAATATAAATTGTCCTATTTAAAGGTGTTGTAATAAGTTTATATGACGCTTTTGGGCGTCTTAACAAGTTTTTTTTATGACATTTTTAATACAAAGTGTTGCATTAGCAACTTTATAAACTCAATTTTTTATAGGACATTTGTTTTTATAGAACAAATTTTCAAATAATGTCCTATAAAGTTGTTAATGAGACGCTTTATATTAAAAGTGTCTTAAAAAACTTATTACGACCTCAAAAAACGTCATATAAACTTATTACAACGCCTTTACATAGGACACTTTGTTTTTTTGGTCCTATAAACTAAGTCTTATAAAAAGATCTATTAGTACGTTTAAAAATTTGGAGTGTCCTATAATCCCGATTTGGCACAAAAGAGAATAACTACTAAAGTGATAGAGATGTCAAAACCTATATATGAGAAACAGAAGCAATTAACTAGATTCCTTACATGAATCTATAGATATTCATATAACCCATTACACTCATCAATAATCATCGTAGCTATTCGACACAGCCACAACGGACTTCTTCTGCACAGTTTTGTATGAGTATCTGTTGGCCACAAACATATACAACAACAAATTCACGGCGGTTATGGAGGCCAAGACACCGTAAAACAAGTCCAGCCGGCTGTGATTCAAATCTTTTGCCAACCAACTCTTCCCACAAGCTTTCTTGGTCGCATGGTCGACGATCGTGATCAAGAAACTACTCAAGAAATTAGCAGCTCCAATTACGCTCAAGTACAATGCAATTCCTAAGCTCCTCATCGAATCTGGAACCTGGTCATAGAAATATTCTTGCAGCCCGACTAAGGTAAACCCGTCTGCGATTCCTATGATTATGAACTGTGGAGCTAACCAAAATACGCTCATGGAAGCTGAACCGTTGGAGTTCGAGACATCATTGTTTAGAAGATTTAGTCTCTTGTTCTCCACCAATGCAGATATGATCATTGTCATGACAGAAAACACCATTCCGATTCCAATCCTCTGGAGGATCTTGAGTCCTCTTTCTGTACCTGTTATCCTTCTTAATATGGGGACGACAACTCTGTCGTAGACTGTCACCGAAAAGATCATTCCACATGCAGCTAGAGCATAGATGGAGGCCGGAGGGAGGATGAAGTTATGTGTGATTTCACGGTTAAGTAGGGTGGCTTGTTTGATGAAGAATGTTGAGGCCTGCGCTACGCATATACCGAATGGTAGAGAAGTTAGCCAAATGGGGATCATGTTAAGAATTAGCTTCATTTCTTCTACTCTTGTCACCGTGGATAGTCTCCATGGACCTTGTTGCATCTTCTCCAAGCAGTCTTCATCTTCAACAATGGCAGCCTTGTCAAGAAACCTGAAAAACTAGGAAATGGTTACATGCAAATACAGCAAAACGATCGAGGTGCACCATTTTGGTCCCACAGCTGCTTACCTAAGGCTTTTGGTATGGCAAAGGAGCCTTTCATGGGAATTCCCTGACTTTGGAACTTCATACAAAGAACTAGGATCGGAAGGATAGGGGAGACTCCTCTTTGAAAACGCTGCAACACACACTTGTACCATTGGTGTCAATGGACTTCCAGTGGCCTTTTGATATCGATAAGACCGCCGACCGACACAAAAGACGACCAAAGAAGAAGCCATCACAGTGGTAAGAATGATGTCAGCGACACCCCAACCTACATGGTCTTGCACATAGACGATAAGGGTTACACTGAGTAACAATCCAGCACAAAGGCCTGCATTCCACCAATTGAAAAACGACATCTTCTTTTTTCGTTCTTCAAGATGATCCTCATCAAATTGATCAGCTCCAAAACTCTCCAACGAGGGTTTATGCCCTCCAGTCCCAATAGAGATAAAATATATTGCTACAAAGAACACCACTTGGTGGATCTTCCTAGGTTCTTGGCAAAGCCCATGACTTGAACATGGTTTCAAGCTTGGAATCATGTTAGACATTGTCAACAGAAGCAAACCCTGTATTTAACAAGAACAGATGATTACTTCAGTTTGTTTTGTAAAATCCAGTAACAACTAACATGTCCAACAACAATGATTAGGTTACCAGAAGGTAGATAACAGAGGAGACAAGAACCATGGTGAAACGTCCCAAGTAAGCATCGGCTACAAAGCCTCCCAAAAGAGGCATCAAAGTGGTTACACCAGTCCAGTAGTTAACGCTTTTAGCTGCGGTCGTGATGTCTTGATGGATGACTCTGGTAAGGTATATGATCAAACTTGTCGCTAACCCAAAGTAGCTTAGCCTTTCACCAAACTCCATCGCTGCCAAAAAGCTTGAATTAGATGATCATATATTTCTTGTTAATTTTCATCATATACTTTCTCACATACATACGTACATACATACATACATACATACATACATACATACATATATATATATATATATATATGCATCAGACCATATAGACTTTTCTATACGTACAACCAATTACCATTCCATGACAAGTTTCTTTATTTATGATTGCTTAATTAATTTCGACAGATTTGTTATATTAATTAAGCAAGAGACAACTTTGACTGGAATTGAACAAGGCTATGAAGGAGGTTCGAAGCACATGTGGATTGATTGCAGCAAAAAGGGCTATGAGCAGTACTTCCATTTAAGTAGTCAACGGTTGATGATGGGATCGTTATGTATCACGAGCCACAGAACATGAAAGGTAGGAGCTCTTTGCAGATTCTTTATATATATATATATATATATATATATATATATATATATAGTGACATCCTATTCTAAACGCATTGGAAAACTAGAGAATTATATTATCCATAAAAGAAGTGGAAAGAATTAACCATTTCCTGGCTCCTTAATGCATGTCAATGTCAATGTTGGGATCCACAGCCATCGTAAAAGTGCTAAAGAAAGAATCGTATGCTCATACTACATTAATTCTCCTTTGTATTCGGAACAAGGAACCCATATGTTTTCATCATATTTTCCATGATTGGAACTTGTACTAGAATTTCTTTTACTTTATTTTGTTTTGGAAATGTAAATAAATAATAACCAAAAGGGTGATGTCTGATTGGTTTGAGCTTTGCTTCAAAGGTCAATATTACGAGTAGGTCTTCGGTTCAAATCTAAGGAAGAATAAAAATCCTCTTGTGACCAAGGAGGTTCAAATGCGGTGACTCGGGCTATATGCTTTTGCAAAGCAGATGGTCGTCTTGGCTCACATAGCGGGTTGAATAATCCAGGTTAATAAAAAAAATAAATAGTACATGCATTACTGGTGAAGTACTTATATTTTCATATGTTTTGGCAAAATGTAGGGTTTATACAATTTAGCCTTTCTAATAAAAGAACTCTTAACAATACCAGCCTAGCTAAACGTCCGTCTAAGTGTTTCTCGTGATCCAAATTCTACTTTTACTTTTTTGTATGTTTATCGGTCGTTTGGAGACAACATAATGCTTTGAAATCGTACTAATAATGATCCTTAATGTCTCAAGATCGACCTATATGTTTTGTTAACTAACAATTTAGAGAAAAAATGTACCTTTGGTATCTTAGATTATATCTGATAAGGTCGTTTTAAATCTTAAATAAAGCCTCAACGATCAAATCATCAGATTATGTGATAAAACGGTATATCAAGAAATGAATCCGAATCATGTTGTATGTAAAGATTCAAAAATTTCACCAAGTTCCCATTCAAACCATTGATGAACGTGTTTCTAGAAGGCCATAAAATACTGGGAAAATACATTGCTATAATAAAGAAAAACAAAAATAAAATGCTATAATAAAAAAATTTATGAAAGTAAGTTGCTATTTTATACATTTAACCCTTTTAATTTCTATAACAACGAAAAAGTTCATACAAATATTAGACAATTTAAAATAAATGAAATATTGTATATTTGTTTTTTTATTTCCTACATAATGACCTAAAAAGTTTTGTTAGTTATCTAAACAAATATAGCAAAAAGAGTCGATAAATTTCTATCAAAAGTGTTCTAAAAAACCCGTAAATTACACCATTAAATTTTCTAAACTATCACAATAATGCATGATTGTTACAACATTCGTAGTAATTTTTGGTACTTAAAGTATGTATTATTTTATAATAGAAAGATCTAGTTTTTTTTATTAACCTGGATACCCAACCCGCTATGCAAGTAGACTAATCCCAGAATGACCGCCTGCTTTGTAGATAGTCCGAAGTCACCGTATTTGAACCTCCATGGCCGCAAGGAGATTTTTATTCCTCCTTAGATTTGAACCTCCATGGCCACAAGGAGATTTCTATTCCTCCTTAGATTTGAATTTGAGACCTCCTGGTGATTTTGACCTTTGGAGCCAAACACAAACTACTCAGACACCACCCTTGTGGTTTTAGAAAACTCTAACAAACTTTTCAATTTTAATTAATTTATATAAGTTCTTAAACTTCTTTTTTAATAAACAAATTATTGAAAATTTTAATTTTAAATGATTAATTCCATAAATATATATTTATTTTGAATAAATAAATCATTTAATTTTTAGAAATTTAAGACTTATACTCTTTTAACTAAAAAAAACTACTTATATCCCGGTTAGGAAGATATTTAAAGCAAAAAAACTTAGATCGGTTTTATCATTTTCAAATTCTATGACATTCAAACTCCTGGTACCCAACGTCATTGCTCTCCCTCGCCACCCACCGTTGCCCAATATCTATCACTGTTCATCACCATCGTTGGCACTATTTTTGACATTTTTTTGTTTTTCGATTCTCACTCTTTTCTGATCTACCTATACGTACTCCATTAAACTGTTTAAAAAAGAGAGAATTGAAAGACAAAATACCAGATGAAAATGAGGGAAATCAATGACAAAGAGTAATGGTAACGACGGGCGGCATAGAGAACGAATGACTAAATTAAGGGTGGCAAGGGGGAGCGATGCTGTTTAGTGCAAACGGTTTAAATGATGTAGGTTTGAGAAAAGTAAACTTTTTTGGGTTAAAATGATACATGTAACCTACATGTAGACGTTGAATGGTTTATTTATTACAAGAACGCTCAATCACTTAATCATTCAAAATGAAAAAGTTCAAATGGTTTCTTACAAATGATGAAGAGGGACGCCCTCCATGCGCCGGTTGAAGCTCGAAGTGGTATTCTTCCTTTGTGATCTATAGAAGAATCATAAACCCATTTCTGATCATCAACTCCTCCTTTCTCCATCTCCATCTCCATCTCCATGTTTGACTTGTAATAATATGCTGGATATGTTTGTGCCTGCTCTCAATGGGATGCTTTAGGTTGTGTTATATATATATATATATATATATATATATATATATATATATATA
>NC_037536.1:8333726-8340943 GCF_001531365.2 Cynara cardunculus var. scolymus | reverse complement strand
AAGAGGGGTCCTGGGTGGTCCCGAAACCAAATATTCGGCCTTTCCTCCGTCCTCCGACACTTTGCTCCCAACGAGATGCCTCATCAGGGAGAGGGCTGTCGGTACTAGATTGTGACTCACCCCTAAGCGATTGAAATCGCTCCTATGGTTCACCAAAACAAAAACGGGTGAAGTTATGTATGTAGATATTTCAGCAGCATAACGACTGTAAATCAAACATAACCAATGCATATATTTAACAACTAAGCATTCTAATAATACCAATGTTCGAAGTCGCATTCTCAACCTACTTACTTAGCCTAACGTCTGCCCAATAATGGCAGCCCAAACTAATAGCATCACTATGTTTATTGAAATATATTACCTTAAACCTACCAAACGTATCTATTAACCAAAGTAATGGTTTTAGAAAACTTACATGATACCTAGCAGCTTTCRGGTAACTGAACTGAGGAGGATCGGTAGGCGGTTCGGACGAACCTTGATCGAACTTCCAGTTCGTGCAGTGAGTGCGCTCAAACACCTCAGTAGCAGTAGGCTCACGACCCATTACTTGTGCCTACATTAGACAATTAGGTTAAGTTGTTACTAACATAAAGAACGAATTATATTTTCAAAAAAGATTAGATACTCACCATCCTGTCTCGATGTTGTGCCGTACTAATCGATCCCCCGGTGTGTCTGGACGACACCCCCTCAAACTCGGTGTTCYGATTGGCCCGATTGATCCTGGATTTCCTTTTCCAAGCCTCGGTATCCCAGACCTGTTAAAAACAGAGCACATATATAAGGCGAAAGGCGGTACACATGGCAGTTTGAAAAGCTCACAATAGAGATGCATACCATGTCAATCATCAACCAAAACCTGTCTGGTATCCATACGGGATGGTGTAATCTAATCCGTGAGAAGTCCTCACCATCCCATTGTTGATCTCCAGGATAGGCCTGTGCCATGGCCCAATCACGTGCAGAGCTCATCCAATCAGAGTACCTGTTGATAGGAAAAATAGAAAAATCCCTCACTGATCCCTCGCAAATCAGCGAGGGATCAGCGAGGGAATGTGATTTGCGAGGGATCAGCGAGGGATTCTGAATTTTTGTCATTTCCCTCGCTGATCCCTCGTTGATTTGCGAGGGATCAGCGATGGTATTTGCAGAAGAAACTTCCCTCGCAAATTAGCGAGGGATCAGGGAGGGAATGATTCTTTTTGGTATTTCCCTCGCAGATCAGCGAGGGATCAGCGAGGGAATGAGTTTTTTGGCATTTCCCTCGCAGATCAGCGAGGGATCAGCAAGGGAATGAGTTTTTTGGCATTTCCCTCGCTGATCCCTCGCTGATCTGTGAGGGAAAATTTCTCTCGCTGATATTCGTCGCTGATACCTGGTTTTCTAGTAGTGTAAACGTGCATAGGTCATATTATATAGAGTGGACAATAGCTTATTAAGTGGTCAAGAATGATTTAGAGTCTCTTATGATATAGTATAAAATGAAATATAATTGTTTGATAATTGTGTATAATGAAATTAGGGCTTTTCATGGTTAAGGGAGATCCATGATACAAAATTATTCAGAGGGTTTTAGAACAATTAAGAGACGGATTTTTTTTTTTGCCAAACAAGATTCACCTCTTAATGATTCAGATGTTGCTTTTTAATGGAACTATTAAGAAGTAAACAAACAACCCCTCGTTAGGTGTGATTCAAAATCATGTCTAAAACGTTAAATTTTCTATTTAAGATAACACATGAATGGCAAAAATCTTAATTTCCATAATATTTATTTGTTAAAAACCAAATAAGAGAAACCCAAACGATGATGAAATTTGGGATCCTTAGATGGGCCATTGAGACGTTTCTATGGGTTAGTTGCGACTTGTGAGCTCAATAACTCATCTCGGATCAAACGTCATACACATCGGAACTCGTCATGCATATCCTCACTAGCAATTACGTAAATGTGTCGAAAATTTGTTCAATCCATGGTGCATCGTACTTGTACCACAGTATAAAAAAGTTTACGTTTAAAAAATGTCCCTTCACAAAGGGGAATTTGAGTGTCTATGCTTAATGTCGCCTCAAACATCAAACATATGCTCAATGTTGCCATCTTCTACGCTTAACTTTCATATCATTCTCAAAACATCAATGTTCCTAAATATAACTTATATTTAGTGGGCTTATTGGAACTTGGAACTTTGTCGTTCACGTATTTTCTATAGCCTCCATACTGTTTCAATAGTTTCAGATGTTTTATGGATTTAGAACATGACACGCTCATCCTCCACGCCTTCTTTCTTGTTGAGCCCCAATTTTAAAGAAGGTTTGATGATAAACAAAACACTGATAACGCTTGGTTATTTAGTGGGTTTTGTACATAAAAGTGCCACTAACAAGGACAGGCATTGTTGATCAAGCCACTAACGACAAACCAGCACATGACTTTGAATCTCGTAGGTACTTGTGGGGGAGTTTACCTTCTAACGAGAGGTTAACCTACAAAGCGAAGACCAGAAAGACAATGAAAGAATAAGGGTGTCATATTCGTACCAAATCAAACCAATTAACCAACATGCATATCAACAGCAACAATTAAATTGATACCTACTTAAGTTGATTGGTACTACTACTGTACCTAAGTACATAGGTTGGTATAGCGGTATGAGAAACCATATACCACGACATTACCATATTGAACCAAAGTATCTAAAACAAAGACATCAAAACTCTTCCCTTGTCCCAAACCAATAATATCGAGAAGAGAACCTCAAAACTCCTCTCGTGATGGTGTAACAATCGTGCATATGGATCCAACGCAGCGACACACAAAATTATGCCGGAAATGGTGCCGAAAATGCTCAGTTTTTTAGTAGTGATAACCACGTCCTCAATAATGAGAGTCCCAATAGTTAATCAATATAAATGGATGATATTCTAAATTTTGGCATTTCTCACATAAAAATAACTTTTATGTAAAGCAAAGAAAAAAACCCATATTTCTTCATAACTGTAGATAAATACTTGAACTAGTATCAAAGCAAACTCTATTTGTTAGTCTCATAAATATAAGAATTTCAAGCTTTACTCAAAAAATCCATGAAAATGACTTAGGGGCCGTTTATCAAACACTTATCCGGTAAGTATTTAGCGGTAAAATTCAACACTATCATTTACTTACTAGGTAAGATTTTAGTCAACAAAAATGGCTTTCTATGCAACAATTTAGCCGGTAAAAGCTTACCGTGGTAAGAGTCATTATCCTCACTTACCGAGTAAAACACTCGGTCTTTGCGTCTCTCTTACCGGGTAAGATTATTGGCCATTGCCATATTCACCCGGTAACGTAATATAACTTGGTAAGCGCTTACCCGAGTAAACATTTGGTAAACGGCCCCATAATTCAAATCTTTGTGAAGTCTCATATGGGGTTGTTAAGAACAAGTAAACAAGGTATTTAACATATATAAAAACTTTTAACATAGAGGATGAACTCACAAATTCTGTCACTGGCGTGAAGTGTGCTGAAATTTTGATTTTGTTTCCTAACACACACCCAATTACAAGCCAACCCAACGTTATTTCTAATTTAAGGGTTAAACTACAGATAAAAATGAATATAAAACTCAATATATACGTACCAAAAATACGGGTGTTATAATCCTTCCTTCCTTGCAAACAATTTCGCTCTCGAAATCTTGTCATATATGAATAGGTGAGGATAACACTTCTTCAGGTCTTCTTTCGACTCCCAAGTCAGGTTAGAGCCGTGATGATGCTTCCATTGAAACTTGACCAAGACCACTTCTTTGTGACGTAATTTCTTTTTCTTTCTTTCGAATATTGCTTCCGGTTCTTCCATGCAACTATTACTCTCATCCAAACGAATCTCCATTAACGGTACAAGACTTTCTTCCTCCGGTAAGCATTTGCATAGATAACACACGTGTACATGGAAGGTAGGATGGATTACGTTCATATCAGGGGTAAGTCTAGTTTATAAGTTTGAAGGCCAATTCGACTTAAAATTGTAACAGGTCCAATGAAACAGGGACTAAGCTTCCTACGCTTTCCAAAAAGGATTATGCCCTTCCAAGGGGATACTTTCAACTTTACCCGATCATCCACTTGGAATTCTATTGGTCGTTATTTCTTGTCGGCGTAACTTTTTTTGTTGACCTTGTGAGCTGCTCTTAAACGTTCTTGGATTGACTTCACTGTAATTGTTGTTTCTTGAACGATTTTTGGACGGGAAAATTGCGTTTCACCCACTTCCAATCAACACACGTGGGTTCTAGACTTTCTTCCATATAAAGCTTAAACGGTGTCATCCTGATGTTTGAGTGGAAACTATTATTGTAGGCAAATTCCACCAACGGTAGATGAGAATCTCAATTACCACCAAAGTCAATGACACACGATCTAAGCATATCCACAAGAGTTTGAATTGTCCTCTCACTTTGCCCATCGATTTGAGGGTGCTGTACTTATCTTCACTCTATTCCCCAAATGCTTTTGTAATCCATCCTAAAAATTTGAGGTAAAGTGACTATCCCAGTCCGAAACAATTGATAGAGGCATACCATCCCTTGAGACAACCTCATCTATGTACAATTTCGCCAATTTATCTATCGGTAGAGTTTTTCGCATTGCCAAGAAATGAGCGTTCTTTGTCAATCGATCCATAATCACCCAGATGTTGTCGTGATCTCTTAAGGTTTTTGGTAGTTTAGTAACGAAGTCCATCGTGATGTGTTCCCATTTCCATTGACTCTTGTATGGTCATTGATGTTCGGCCTTGGCTTGAAGGCACATTATGCATCTCTCTACATATGTTAAGAATCTATCTAGGCATTTGGTGTGACTTAGGGTGTAGCCTAAGTCGCCCGACTTTTTTTCATTTTCTAGTGGGTCATGCTTGACTTCATGAAGGCCCGAAAACTCGATTATTTCGACCTATTCAACCCCGTAATTTGGTTTGGCGATTACATACAACCAATTACATTAATTGAAACAGTACAATAAATCTCTTGCTTGGTTCACACAAAAAATGTGGGTGCTACAAGCGGTAATACTTGTCTTTAATTTTCTAACTTGTATTTGAGTAGTTGTAATATTTTAGGTGGTCACGTACAAACTATTGTCACATGATGCTCTAGTTTATTGGATTTTACTTTCACCATCATTTTTAAAATATGTTCAATCAGGAGGGAAACATGACCGTTGTAGTCTGGAGGCCGAAATATAAGGCCATCTTCAATAGATTTTTCAAAATTGAGAAAATGGAGATTTTAGGCATATTTTTGCTCCAAAAGCCTCTCCAAAATGGAGAAAACATGAGAGAGTGTAAACCGAAAATGATTAATATGAGAGATAAACATTTTTTTATCATATTCACACCAATAAGAATCCTTGATATTAATGGTTTATGAGAGATAAATAATATTTTATTAGAGTTTTAATTCTCCATTTTGGAGAATATGTTGGAGATGCTATAATATTGTAAAAATTTACAAATCCAAATGATTGGACTATTAAATTTTAGAAAAAAGATTGATTAATGTAAGATTAAAACTCGAAACATTCAAAGTATTAACCGAAAATTATTAATACCAACTTAAACATTATTTACATATAATTAATATATTATATAAATTACTCCAAAAACTTAAACATTCAAAGTATTAACCGAAAAAATAGCAATATTAGTGTAATATACTCTAAAAACTTATGTTTACATATAATTAATATATTATATAAAAACTAATACATATAATTAAATATAAAGTGAATGGGGGAAAATGCAAGGGAGGGGTTTCGAAATAGTAACCTCCAGGATAGTCGCCACAAAATGATTACCAATTGAGTTGCTTATCATATATGTCCTTAAAAGCTCAATTATAGTATTTGAGTCTAAAAACGAGGTCATGGCCCCAAAAAGCCCCCCTAAGGTTCCGCCCCTGTGTTCAATCCAATCAACCCAGTCCAAAATTTAATAAATCAAATTGTATTTAATTATACATTAGAAATATTTTAAAACAAATTAAGATTCTTTAAACCCAAGTAATTACAATAAGTTATCTTTTATCTAATAATCCCAACCATGTTCAATCCTAATAATTGTGCCACAAAATCAACTATACTTGCCATTAATAATAGAGTAAACTACTGATTTCATCCCGTGGTTTGTCAATGCTTTCGATTTTCATCCCCGTGATATTGAAATTACAGATATCATCACTGTGGTTTACAAATGATTTCGATTTTCAACTTTGTGAGTCATGCCGTTTAAAATGACTGTTAATCTTCCCCCGCATCCTTTTCCTTCTTTTTTTAATTCTTTAATTATACTTGTCAACAAGTTAAAATTGAACATCAACGTTCGGATGGTGTTCTCCAATTGTTGAACATTCCGGTATGGAAATGGGAGCACACAACTATGGATTTTGTAGTCGGATTACTCCGTACGCTCTTGAAACACGATGCAATTTGGGTAGTGGTAGACCGACTGACAGAATCGGCTCATTTTCTTTCTGTCCGACAAACTTGTTCAATTGATAAGCTGACATAAATTTTCCAACTTGAGATTGTGCATCTTCATGGCACACCTATATCGATTACCTCCGATCGAGACCCACGTTTTACATCTCTATGTTTTCGGTTCATCCCGGCACAACAAAAATGTATCGTGATTTGAGGAACCATTTCTGGTGGCATTGGAATGAAACGAGATATCGCCGACTTAGTAGCTCTGTAATGTTTGTGTCTTTGAATTAAGTCCTGTTAGTGACACCGCCCGTTCCGGACCACGAGACGGGGGATGTTACAAGTGTGATATCAGCCTTATGAGGTGAATGTGTTGATCCTCTCTCTCAGTGATTTGATGATAATCCCTTTTTCCTTTCGATGTATTTTTGTGTCTGTACTTTCAGTTCCAGCGATCAATACACTGAGCATGTTCAGTGATCGCTGAAGAACTCGCTTTGTAATTCAGAGACAACGATACTTCAAGAAAACAACACTCACACCAAAGATCCTTCAGCAAACGTCRAAGACTGAAACTGAAGATTAGAGACTGGCGCGTACGTGATCTGAAGCGGTATTCAGTGATTACAAACCTGTCTAGCTATGTGTGAAGACTGTTCTAGCTTCAGCGAATGATGATGAGACCTTCAGGTCATTCCAGCATTCAGCGATCAAAAGAAGCTTGCTTAGCACGATTG
>NC_037536.1:8314254-8333626 GCF_001531365.2 Cynara cardunculus var. scolymus | reverse complement strand
CTAATTATATTTTAGATTTTTTATATTTAAAATGAGATGTTTATCCTGTATTTGATTGTGTTTATCTGCAGTTAGTTACACGAATTCACATATGGGATGAAATTGGATAAGGATGAAATCGTTTAGAGATGAACGGGTTTAAGAGTTTTTAAGAGTTTTAGCCAAATGCTTTATAAGATAGTATAGATTATAATATATATATATATATATATATATAAACAAAATAAATAATATTATATAATAAATCCTTTTAATTTTTATATACTAAATAATATTATATATATATATATATATATTTGGAATCACGTGAGACTAGTCTGTTTTCGTAAGACGCGTGAGACTAATTGTTTACACTTGAAACTTCATAACAAAAGGTAACCTTTACAATGTTTTTGCTGTGAAGGTTCGTCTTTTTTACCTTGACAACGTTTTACTGTAAGGTTTCAAGTGTAAAAAATAGTTTCACGAATCTTACGAAAACAAAGTGGTTTCATGTGATCCAAATTCTCTCTCTACATTGACTTCCATTTTGATTAATCATCTCTGTGAGCATCGTGAACCACCTTCCCCACCGCCTACTGCCGTTGGATAAGAGCATCTCACCACTGACAATCGACCACCCAACCACCCACCACCCACCACCCACCACCACTCTTTCCTTTGTTTAGTCGGTGGTAATCCCCACAGGGACCACGAAACAGAAGCTCAATCGGTGGACCAATGGATCTGGGTTTCCTCCCTGTGAGCGCCGTGAACCACCTAAACACCGCCCTCACCCTTTTATCCCATGATTTCAGCCACCAAATTTTTCTTTGTGTTCTTGTTCAACCGCTCTCTCTTTGTATTGTCCTTCCCATCACCACCCGCAACTCACCCCCTCCACGGCTCCACCATCGTAAAACCAACCACCAACATCCATTTGGTCCACTGCATTCTAACTTCCATCTCTTCCCTCCGTGCATAGTTCTTTCTTCTTGCTTCTATTTTTATCAATATGTATAATGTTGGAAGTGGATCCACAATATTTACAAAGTGTGAGGTTTCAAATCTGGAATTTGGAACCAAAACCACAGTAGTAGTTGAACCTTGTTCTTGAAGGGTCAAAACTTTACTCTGGAAAATGTTAATGGCATCGATAGTTGGATTAAAAACTAGTTAAATTGATTCATTAGTCAACAACGATTTTGGGATTTGTTGTTTGTTTACCTCTTAATAGTTCTATTAAGAGGCAGTCTTTGAATTGTTAAGAGGTGAATCGTGTTTGATAAAAAAAAAACCTGTTTCATAATGATTCTAAAACTCTTTGAATGATTTTGTATCATGTGTCTCCCTTAACCATTAAACGCCTTAATTTTATTATAAACAATTACCAAACAATTATATTTCATTTTGCACTATATCATGAGAGCCTCTTAATTATTCAGTACTAAACCATTCAGTAACTACCAAACAACCCGTTGGAGTAAAAGGTGGAATAATTTGGTTTTTAGGTTTGATTTATGTTGGGTCTTGATTTGGGTTTTTGTTTACATTTCAAATTTGGGTTTGATTTAGGTTTCAAATATGAATTTGGTTGGGTTCTAGAAGTTGGTTCGACGGAGAAGATGATCAGAAAGAGAGAGGGTGGCCAGGCTATGAAAGGTGATTTGGGTAAAGACATAACTAGAAAAGAACAAAAGGGTAAAAAGTGCCCCTCACTTAGCGGACAACCTTAACAGAGTTAGTGATCATGGACGATTTTTAAAGCAAAATGTAAACGAGCGGGACGCTAACTATACTTATTGAAGTTTAGGGACGACTTTCATAGTTGGGTGTAAACCATATGGACCAAAATTGTAGTTTACACTGTTTTTTTTTTAAAGGGTTTGAGTTTTTAACTAACACCGTACTATAGAAAATGCAAAAATAATGAATTTTGTTGAACAATTAACAAAGAACTTGACGAAACTGGGTCATTTAGGGATACGATTTTAAACGAGTTTTTAATTAAATACATAACCCACCCCTTGGTCTATTAAAGAAAAAAAAAATAGTTTTATACTCATGAGAAGGTCATGAATCTAATTAAGATTATATATCTAAAAAACCAGAACACTTTACGACAAATTTGGGAAATTAGAGAAAACAAGTTCAAAAATCTACACCAAAAACAAGAATCGACTAATACAAATGGAAAACTATAGTCATTAATTATAAATCTAAATAAACCATATGTAATGACACTGGAAGCAATATTGTATCTGATATCTATTTGGACAATTTTTTCTATTGCTTCCTTAAACAATAGAAAATAGTCGAACTAGAACAAATTATTCAAACTGTAGAAACTGATGTATAATCTAGATTTGCTATCAATAGAAGAAAAAATTAATTTGAGATTACTGAATAATCTAGATATATTTGAGGTAAATTAGGCTTGACCGTTATGACTCGAGTGGTGGATACTTTCTTCAATATTCTCCATAGCTATTTTTTTTTCTCTCGAAAGGTTTATTTACAACGAGCTAGTTGGACATTGCAATAATATCCATCACATACACATCTAAACAAAATGGTGTAGCCGAAAGAAATAACCATACTATAATGGTAGAGATGGCAAGAAACATGATACAGGCAAAAGGTTCTCGTATTAAGTATGTTATTGCAACATCAATACGCGTCCTCAATACGCATTTTCAATTAGTCTTTTTACAGGAGTTGTTTGTTATCATTAGCGGTGTTCGGTATTTTGAGCATTCTACTAAACCACAAACTACAACGTAATTTTGGGTACAACAAGATTGCGTGAGGTTTTTGCTGGTTGTGCTTAATGCAATTTGCATCGCAAGTCATACAATAAAAATTAGGTCCTAACCTGTACAACTAAAAGTTTCACTAAAGAGTTTAAACTTGAAATAGTGGGAAGTGAGAGTGGAACTGATGAGATCGACATGGTAGGAGTTTTGGTGGGTGTTTCACAATGTCAACGTAGAGGGCTAAAGATGTAGACTCAAGACCGTAAGTTTACATTAAGAGGGTGTTTGGGATTGCTTATTTAAAACAATATGTGCTTTTTTGTAGAAGTGCTTCCTCTCTAGGCTTCGCTATCGCTTATGACTGGTATATGGATCTCTATCAACTTATATGGTGGCAAACTGGAGTTTTATAAAAAGTGTTTGGATTAGCTTTTGGTGGTACCACACCAGATAAACTGATAAAATAGATATAGATACTCTTTTCTTTTCTCATCTAAACACTAAAACTTCTTATTGTCGGTACCACAATGGAATAAGTTAGAAGAAAATAACTCATTAGAAACTCCTTATTACCGGTGCCAAACCGGTATAAGCATTTCATTTTTTTTTCTCCATCCAAACACTAAAAATTTCTTATTACCAGTACCACACCGAAATAAGTTAATAAACACTTTAGATAAGCAGTCCCAAACACCCCTAAGTTGGGAAGTTGAGTCGGACTTGTGTAGTTATTACTTCATTAGGCTTGTTGGTCTATACATAAAATAATAAATAAATGTTTGAATTTTATTTTTTATATATGATAATTTTGAAATAGTTATATTTAAGAATTTTTTACAATTTTCATCAAAAACACATGTGATATCCACAATTAATCGACGTTTTTTCCTAAATAATGATCGCTAATTTTTGTCAATGTATCATATATGATATTGATCATGGTAGAAAAGAAATATAAGTTATCTACAATATTACATAGATTATAAATTACATTTTAAAGTACATGTGACCTTATACATTTTAAATGTGTTTTGCTACACATCACATGTGATTCTGTTTTTTCAAAAATCATACGTTATTCACAATTAATAAAAAAAATCCAAAATATTTTCCTAATCATATATATATATATTTTAAAAATTACAATTTTCGTCAAAATCATAGTGATTCACAATTTAGTAATTTTTTCAAAATGTTTTTCTAATCATATGTGATTTTCTAATCATACGTGATAAAAATTTGAAAAACATAATTGTGAATAACGTATGATTTTGACGAAAATTGTAATTTTTAAAATATTGTTTTAAATAAAAAAATGTTTCTTTAAATAAAAAAATGGCCTTTTATTTATTAATTATTGTAAATGAGTGAAGTATTACACCTAGTATGTCCGTCCCCCATCAACGTATTTTTTTTGTTTTACGCATTCAGAGTTTGCCTCGATTTGATACCGCTCTCGCGGCCCACACCGAAATAGTAACTAAATATGCCTATTTTAAATGCATTAAACATAAAATATTTTTGTAAATAAAAAATTATATTATATTAAAATTATAAATATGGTAAAAATAGAATCTTAAATAACTTTATACAATCAAATTACTTTTATACCCTTATTTATTTATTTTAGAATTAATTATTTAAGATATTATTTAGTGAAATGATTGACCCATAATTATTGTTGCATTCTTTCAAATATGCATAATTCTTGTTTGATTCCCCACCCTCCCTCTCTCTCTCTCTCTCTCTCTCTCTCTCTCTCTCTCTTTTTATATACACACATATATATATATACATATATATGTGTGTGTATATATATATATATATATATATATAATATTAAGGCCACTTCTTTTGTTAACCATATTATTAGGACTTGAGATCACGTAAGACCAACTTGTTTTCGTGAGACCAGTGAGATCAGCTTTTTACACTTGAAACTTCACAGCAAAATGTTATGAAGGTAATCTTCACAGTGTTTTTGCTGTGAAGTTTCAAGTGTAAAAATGTGGTCTCACGGGTCTCACGAAAACAGTCTGGTCTCACGTGAACCCAACCCATATTGTTAGTGTTAACTTTATAAACCGATCTTGACCATTAATATATCAGCCTAGATTTTGTTATCGATTAATCTTGGTATATTCATTTACATGACAATTAAATAATTTATCTATTTGTACCCTTGCTTAAAGTAGTTGTATTTTGGATTAATAATGTAAGTCCAAATTTTATATAAATGGTCAATTATGTAGAAAATAAATTGGTCTTAGGACTAGAAATGTTAAGAAAAATCCATGTTGGGACGAATATTGAGTTAGGCAATTGATGAGGGGTAATATTTGATAAGTGAGAATTCTTGTACTAACTATTTAAACCCCTTAATTTCAGCCAAATAGCCCCAATTTGCATCTTGCACTTCTCTCTTTAGACCTAAAATTCTCTCTTCACATAAACCCTAAATTTGTTTATAACCTTCTCATGCATCTAGTAATTTGGTAATATTTTGAAGATTTGAAGCTAACTATTTTGAGCTGTGCATAGAAATCATAGTACTGCTGGTTGTTTAATAATTCATATAAAATCAATCGTTGATCCGATTTAGGTGTTCAATATATTTTCGGAAAGGTATCTGTGTCTACTACAACTTTGTAGTTTATGTCCAAACCTGATTTTACCTTCATAATACTCAAAACAGTGAGTTTCTGTATCTGGTCTGTGAAAAAATAGGATTTGCGCACTGTTTTTAGAAAATTCATATAAAATAGGTTTTTGATCCAAATGGAATGAATCAAAATCTATTGAAACCCTAAGTAATATTCCTACAACTTTTGTTTAGATATTAACACCTAAAGGCATCTCTAAGTATGATACAAATGATCAAAATCAAGTTGGTTCAAAGCTGTCAGGTGCAGGGGATTTAGTAGCATTATTTTTACTTGTACTTTGTGCTTTGAGGATTGTAACATCCGTAGATCTTGCACCAATCAGTCACAATCATGTGTAAACTTATTCAAGACCACTCTTAGAATAAGAAAGGGGCATTAACAAGGGGATAGGAGCTACGTGCTTACTTCATCGATTACCGTTTAAGGTACGGATTTTCAATCCTTGTAACTCTAGCTACTAGTCTAGTATCAAGGTAAAATATTTATCTCATTCTCTATCAAGCATTTATCACATATTCTCTTGTTTTCAATTAATGAAATCAAATTGGGATATTTTGAGTTTGATAACTCCTTTAATTATTGGTGTTCGATATGTCAATGAACATAAACCTTATTTAGAGCTATTATTAGTGTTTTGTCTTTGGTATGACTATTGTTGGCTACTTGAGTTGAACCACTTTTGAATTTGATTTTTTTTTTGGTATTGAACCTTTGTCGGATTTGAACCGTTTTTGGACTTCTATTTTGACATGTAGCAGTTAATAGTTTCATATTTTGTGGGATCACCCTTTTCACATTGAATTGACATGTTTTTGATGATTTGAGTATTTTGTGCTTCAATGCACGACATCGAGGGCAATGATGTTGTGACGCCTCTATGACGGCTATAAATTGTCATGGCGTCCTCGCTATTATACCCCAACGTCAATAAGTGGGTCTGGCCTGGTATCGGCCAATTTGAGGGCGAATGGATCAATCCTAGGAACCGTTGTCAGGAGCCGTATTCGGGAACCGATTACCGGAAGGGAATTGAGTGTATTGCCCTACACTTATTTTCCATTGTTCGAGTGGTCTGTACAACCCTCGAATCCAATCGATTTTCTTATTTATTCTCAATTTTTGACTTGATGATATTATTTTGATTCTTTCAGTATGAACATTTCATATCAATTACTAATCGATCACTTCATGTTCCGGTTTTTGGATTCCTTATAATTATTATCTTTTATTAACTCGATTGTATATTTGCGATCTTTGTTATTTTAATTATCCACTCACTGAGCATTTGGGGTAAAGAATCGTAGGTGGGATTATCACGGGACTGAGAGCGATGGAATATGACTATTTTGAAGACGACCTTGGATAGTATAGTAGTTTTTGTTTCTGTATATATTGTAATTGTATCCATGTCAACTTAACTTTTAGTTTACCACACCTTTATTTTGATGGATATTCATAGTAGCTCTGGTTTTCCCGTGTATATTAGCTATTTACCTTGTTATGTTTTCCTTCGTAACACACCATCCTCCGACTACGTGGGACGGGGGTGTTACAATTAATATGGTGAATCAACGGATGAAATATAACAATGGCCATTTTGTAATTAAAGTGAAAGTGATGCATGTGAAAAGTTTGGTATGAGCATGAACACTAGTGAACAAAGGGTAGTATGGTAAAAAAAATCAATCCAAACCAAAAGGAAACTATCGAGTTGCTTGAAATATCGTTGGCTCTATTGAAGAACTGCATTAAATCCGATTTTGGTGGCATGATTCTTAAGTTAACAAAAATCTTGATAGCAATCATATCTTGCAATCGAAAAAATGGCATATACTGTTTTTATCGTTATCATCTTCAACATTGACGACTTTGTTTTCTTCAACCGTCATCGTTTCCATCTGCAGAACTGCAATTCTATATGATTTGTGTATGATAAGAAAGGAGACGCAAAGGTGAAGGAAGTAGAGGCCGGTAATTTATGTTGGAAGCAGGATGAAAATGGAGCAAGCGATGTAGTTATTTGAAGGGATGTTCAAAACCTTCAACACTAAACATGAAAACATGTTCACTTATGAACATAAAAACAGGTTCATAAAAAACATATTCACTTTGGAAAACAGGTTTATTTCGAGATTCTATATTGAAATTGGAATTTTTAGCAGTGAAAGAAAACAATTTTCAGAAGAAAAAAAATGGCAAACATGTGTGAAAGTGTTTATGTATGAACCTGGTTCACAAACTCTTCATATATGAATCTGTTTCACTTATGCATCATATATGAATCTTTTTCACTTAATGTTCATATATGAATCTGTTTCACTTATTTATCATATATGAACCTGTTTCATTTAATGTTCATCTATGCATCTGTTTCAAAGAAGGTACTTGTTTATGAATGGTACTGTTACAGGTAATCTTAAAACGGGGAACATACAAACTTGACGTTCACCTATGAAACAAATCCATAATCAATTTGAATATAAAAAAAATGCTCCATTGTTGAAGAAGAAGAGGAAGACATGCAAATCAATGACTAAAAAAAAAAGTAAATCACTAAAAATTATCAAAACAATAACCTCCATATTTATCTTTTTTGTAATTATGGAAACTCTTAATGTAACCGATTTATTTAAAAACACTCAGGGGTGTTTGGTTCATGGAATTTGTTGGAATTGGAAGGAATTAGAATGTCCAAATCTTTGACCAAATTCCAAATCCCATGTTTGGTTCACATAATAGATGCGAAGGAATCCTTCCAATTCCAACCAATTCCTTAATTCAYTGATTTCACAATTCCACCGCATATACCACGGATTTCAAATTCCAATTCGACAAATTCCTTAGCCCTCATCCATTCATCGACGCTTTATCTCGATTTGCTCTGTTCGATCTCCTTTGCTCGATCTCGTTTAAAACTAAGAATGACAACGGGCCAGGTTCGGGCCGGTTATTGGTATCCCCGTCCCAGAAACCGATAACTAAAATCGTCCCCATGACCGCCCTGATCCCCGTCGGGGATCTTATCGGGTCCCGCGGTTTCCCCGATTCCCGTTGGGGAACTTGTTAAGGTAAAAGTCCTCTTTTTTTCGTTCACCGTTGATTGTAACCAAAACCGAAACCGAAACCCGAAACAGATCTAAAAATTGCCGAATTTAATATATTATATATATATATATGTATATAAATTAAAATTAATATATATATACACATATTAGGCCGGGCCGGGCCGATGATCACCGTCCCCGCCCCCGTTAAAATCCCCGAATTTGTACTCGATCCCCGCCCCGTCCCCGATAAGACGTCCCCGAACCCAGGCCGAAAGTTTCGGTTTCAGTTTTTTTGGCCTGTAATTTTCTCGTTGAATTCCGTGAACGAAACAAAAAAATGCCAATTCGGTTAAGAATTTCATTCCAATTCCATCCAACCAAATGCAATCAAAAGACATGGTCAAATTCCATCAAATTCCATTTCATTCCATCAAAGTCAAATTCATTTGATGAATTCCAATTCCATTGAATTTCATTCTACGAACCAAACGCCCCCTAAAAGTACAAGATTACCGTTACTGAGATTCAAAATTGAATCCTTGAAACCACCAAGAATAGATAGATTTGATTGGCTGATGAGGGTTAACAAAGTTAACACTAATTTATTGGTCGAAATATGACTTTCAAATTAAGTTCCAAATTAATGGATGCTGCCAAAGGTTAACAAAAGAATACGACAAGTTTTACGGCAGGTCAAAGTTGCAAAACTGCACCGCATAATGCAGTAATTTAAAATAAAACTGCAAATTGTACCACAAAAGTTCTAAACTACATGTTTTGGTGTGATTGGATGCGGTTTATGCTGTGTTTTAAACACTCTAATTTTCATACATCATATGAGGTTTAGATAGGCAGAAAGACCAATTATAAGCCACACTAGTTTTTTTGTTCTAAACCCTGTTTGACAACCATAAACTACCTTATTTTTTGAGTTTATTGAAACCTTGTTTGTTAAGCCATGAGACAACTTTTTAAAAGAGCTACTTTAGATAACCTTATCAATAAGTTTTACGGACTTAGGGGCCGTTTATTAAACGTTTGCTTGGTAATTAAGTGCTTATCGGATAAATTTCCTCATCGGATGAACATGACAAGGGCAAGAATCTTACCGGGTAAGAGCGATGAGAAGGATGTATAGTCTTACCCGGTAAGTGAAGATGACGACTCTTATCCGGTAAATTGTTGCATTCGATACATTTTGATGTACTAAAATCTTATGCATCAAGATAAATTATAGTGTTGACTTCTATGTAAGCACTTACCGGGTAAACATTTGGGTAAATAACCCCTTAGTTCAACTTTTTTTTCAATCATTGATAGAATATGATTAAGCCTATTATTGCTACACTCAACATTTTGATATTCTTCTTTGTGTTTTCTAATTCAACCAATGAATTTATCATGGGTATTTCTATATATCACATTTGTTTTTATAAGACACTTTTGAAATAGTGTCCTATATAAAATAGCTAATACAAATTATTTTCTTGGATAAAAATGTTCCAAAAACTTGTTACAATAGCCTAAAAACATTCTATAAACCTATTACAACACATTTAGATAATGAGATTTTATTGTTTGGTCTTACAAATTAAATATCATATAAAACAGTCTATTAGCACTACAACAAAATCGGGTTTATAAGACACTCACAATTTCTAAGTGTCCTAATAGACCTTTTTATAAAACTTATTTTATAGGACCAAAAAAATAAAGTGTCCTATCTAAAGGCGTTGTAATAAGTTTATATGACGTTTTTTTATGTCGTAATAAGTTTTTTAGGACACTTTTAATATAAAACGTCCAATTATCAACTTTATAGGACACTATTTGAAACTGTCATATAAAAACAAATGTCCTATAAAAAATTGAGTTTATAGGACACTTTTGAGAAAGTGTTCTATAAAACAGCTAATGCGACATTTTGTATTAAAAATGTTCTAAAAAACTTGTTAAGACGCCCAAAAGTATCATATAAACTTATTACAACACCTTTAGACATGACACTTTATATTTTGGTCCTATCAATTAAGTCTTATAAAGCGGTCTATTGAGACACTTAGAGATTGGAGGTGTCCTATAAACCCAATTTTATTGTTGTATAGGACGCTTGGGTTCCATTTGGTTTGTAAGAGTGGATGGGATTTGGAATTGAATTACATTCTTTGGTTTGAAAATTTTCATGGATTTGATGTTTGCGGGATTATATTGAAATCCCACAAACACAAAATTTTGAAATCCCAAGGGGATGATTGATATTTGTATGTAAAAATGTTTTAAAATAAAACAATTTTTTTTTTATAATAATGAATCAATAAAAAAATAATTTAATTAATTTTATGATTATTTATTATTTATTTTAATAAATTATTATAAAGAATGAAATTCAATCCCATTCCAAATTCGACAAACCAAATACATCAAATATTCCAAATCTTCCCAATTCCAAATCTTTCAATGAAACCCAAATTCTCAAAATCATTCCATCAAACCAAATGGATCTTTAGACATTTTTAGAGTTCTATAAACCCAATTTTGTTGTAATGGGTTATGACTCATTATTGATATAAAATATGAACCATCAAAGCTCACAATTTTTTTAATTATGACCCACTTAGAACATATATGACTCATTAAAGTCCATCAAGACCGATTATGACCCACTTAGAACAATACATAACATATTAAAATCCACTAAGATTGATTATGACTATCTTAGACCAAATAATTAAAGTCCGCCAAGAGTAATATGACCCGCTTGGGCCGATTATTACCCATTAAAGCCCACCATGATCAAATTTGACCCACTTAGAACAAATATTACTATTACGACCCATTAAGACTGATTATTATGACCTGCTTAGACCAAATATGACTCACTAAGACCGACTATGACCCATCTACACCAAATATGAGATAATTTCATATTTAAAAAAAAATGTCGTCGATGGATCAAAACGACCGAAACTTCCTCTAACGAGTTGATATATGCTCCAAACGAACACCAAAAACTTCAAATACTCTGAGTGAGATGTGTTCTGAACAAGTGTCAGATTTCATTACAGTCCAATCGAGAACCATCGTCTCCAAGCAAGTGATATATTCTTAAAAAACACGTCGAATGATGATAAAACAAATTCATACAAAATGACAATGATATGGGTCCAATTGTCTGATAAAAAACGGAATCGAGTAAACTATGTTCGCAACACGCAAACAAAAATCAATACTCGTACAATATTTACCAAAAGATCACAATACTTTCAAAATGTCAAAGATGTCACAAACACCAAATCGACCTTTGTTTATGAATCCATGAACGGTGAATCGAACATGCTTTGTGACTATTTGAGCTCAATGAAAGAAACAAATAGCTGAATGGCGTCGAACTGAATGCATTTATTTAATGCATACTAATCATCACGAAATCCAAACCTCTTGGAAAAAGTCTCGTATACAATGTTAAAGTTCATTTGAATGTCGTCTCCTAACTTGTTGAACAAATGTCAAGAGAACAACCAAATTAGCTTTGATGAACTGCGAACGATCGCCCATTGGTGATCCATAATTGGAGAATCTATTACGGTCGAAAGTGCTTCCTTCAGGAATCGTCATCTTAAACAAACATTCCGAGTGTTTCCAGAACAATTGCAAAAACCAAGATGTAGTCTTTTGAGTAGTGTTTGACACTACAACAAAATTGAGTTTATAGGACACCCCAATCTCTAAGCGTCATAATAGACCGCTTTGTATGACTTAATTTATAGGACCAAAATATAAAGTGTCATATCTAAAGGTGTTGTAATAAGTTTATATGACATTTTTGGGCGTCTTAACAAGTTTTTAGGACATTTTTAATACAAAGTGTTGCATTAGCAATTTTATAGGACACTTTTGAGAAAGTGTCCGATAAACTCATTTTTTTAAAAAGTGTCAGATAAACTCATTTTTTTATAGGACACTTTTGAGAAAGTGTCCTATAAACTCATTTTTTTTATAGAACACTTGTTTTTATAAAACAAATTTTCAAATAATGTCCTATAAAGTTGCTAATGAGACGTTTTATATTAAAAGTGTCCTAAAAAACTTATTACGACGTCGAAAAATGTCATATAAACTTATTACAACGCCTTTAGATAGGATACTTTATTTTTTTGGTCATATAAATTAAGTCCTATAAAGAAGTCTATTAAAACGCTTAAAAATTGGGAGTGTCCTATAAATCTAATTTTGTTATAGTGTTAGCACACAAATAAACAAAGCCTAAGCTTTAATACCAATTGTTGGGATTTGATACCACATTGTCCCAAAATCGAATAAAATGACGAACTTTATTAATCAAATACACAAGTTTTTTATATTAACAAATACTCGAATGTGGGATGAAACAAATGAAACTAAAGATGAACAAACCGAATGTGTAAAACACAATTAAAGAAAGCAAACTAATTAATAATACTGACGAATTAACGTGGTTCCACCACCACAATGATGGTGTACGTCCATATGCAAAAGGCATTACAACAAAATTGGGTTTATAGGACACCCCCAATCTCTAAGTTTCTCAATAGACCGTTTTATTGGACTTAATTTATAGGACCAAAATATAAAACGTCCTATCTAAAGGTGTTGTAATAAATTTATATGATGCTTTTGAGCGTCTTAACAAGTTTTAGAACATTTTTAATACAAAGTGTCGTATAGCAACTTTATAGGACACTTTGAGAAAGTGTCCTGTAAACTCAAATTTTTATAGGACATTTGATTTTTATAGGATAATTTTTCAAATAGTATTCTATAAAGTTGCTAATGAGACGTTTTATATTAAAAGTGTCATAAAATCTTATTACAACGTAAAAAAACGTCATATAAACTTATTACAACGCGGACGCTTTATTTTTTTGGTCATATAAACTAAGTCTTATAAAGAGGTCTATTTGGATGCTTAGAAATTTGGAGTGTCCTATAAATCCAATTTTGTTGTAGTGTCATCCATCTTAAAAAGTCTTTCAAACCAACTCTACAAAGGGAAATTTGTGTCCTGATTATACTTTCAAAATATACGGTGGCACATAACAAATTGATACGGTGACACTTTCCACGACTCTATAATTTTCTACATTACAACGGAGGAACGATGCGATGGCCCGTGTCACCATATGTAGTATGTAATTCAGTGTGTGCGTCCCTGGATACTCCAACTACTTTCTAAGATCTATCATGTGTCATTCTCAATAGCAGAACAGGCTCTCCGCCCACTTTGTATTTGATGGAATTCATTGAGGAAGAACAAAACACCCAAAAAGGAAAACGTCAGAAAATCTAACCATCACAAATTTTAGAAATTCAGGAACAATATCAAACCTTACACTACTAGAAAATTGGGCATTTCCGGCGCATTTTTTGGCGGACGGTTTCCGCCGGTAATTTTCCGGCGGATTTCCGTGTGATTTCAAAAAAGTCAACTTTTATTGACTTCCACCGGAACAAAGTTCTATTGACTTCCATGTGTACTGTTTATCGACTTAGTTTATCATTCATATTAAATATTATAACGTTTTATTTATTTTATAGGAAATTCAAACCTTAAGGACCCAACTTAGAGGATCGACGTTTGGCGGAGGAGGAGCGATGGCGGGCGGCGGAAGATCGACGTTTGGCGGAGGAGGAGCGACGTTTGGCGGAGAAAGTGTAGTCGTTCTCATACAATTGACACAATAAGAAACCCCCAAACAAAAATTAACGCGTTTTATTTTCCTGAAACGCCATATGAGTACTATCTGAGTAGTTAGATTCCCATCCATTAGAGCTATATGGCATCAATGGGACACTATAAAGATTGGATTCTTCTACTTCTAGGATTAAGCTTCTAGAGTCTTCATGTGTATGCTGTTGAACCACCAAGGATGAGTTGTGAACTTCCTCAAGCTCTCTAGCTCCATTGCCACCTCTTTTATGGTAGGTCTATCTTCGCCTTCTAACTTAAGGCATATCTTCATCAGCTCGACTACTGCTTGTAATTGCTCCAGAGTCCCTTCATGTAGCACTCGTGGTTCAACAATTTCATATAGGCGGTTTTCTTTCATTGACTTGACAAAGTATGTTCCTAAATTTTTTGTTCATTGGTTCTATCTGCACAAAGGGGTTTTTCCCCAGCTATGAGTTCTGCAAGGACCACTCCAAAACTATACACGTCACTCTTGCCAGTCAGTTCGCTTGTGTTGAAGTATTGAGGATCCAAGTGTGCTTTGAACAAGAGTGGTGACTTGATCGTGATCCAATGGAACCAACCTTGAAGCACCAAAATCAGAAATTTTTGTGATGTAGGTATCATGTAACAATATATTGGTAGACTTTACATCTCTGTGTTTGATATGCATAGTAGCTTGTGAATGAAGGTATCCAAGTGCACTTGCAGCTTCAACAACAATTTTCAATCGATTTCCCCAAGATAACCAACTCATTCCACCTGATCTATGATGAATATGATAACACAAGGTGTTATTTGAGATGAACTCATAAACTACTACCAGGACCTCCTCTTCCAAACAACAACCTAAAAGCTTAACCACATTTCTATGTATGATTTGTATAAGGATTAAGACTTAATTGACGAATTGCTCTATTTGGGTCCCCATCCACTAGTTTAGACTTCTTTATTGCAACAACACGTTTAAGGCAAAATTCCTTTATACACTACACACAACAACAAATTCGGGTTTATAGGACACTCTCAAATTCTAAGTGTCCTAATAGACCTCTTTATAGGACTTAGTTTATAGGACCAAAAAAATAAAGTGTCCTATCTAAAGGCGTTGTAATAAGTTTATATGATATTTTTTGACGTCGTAATAAGTTTTTTAGGACACTTTTAATATAAAGTGTCCTATTATCAACTTTATAGGACACTATTTGAAAAATTGTCCTATAAAAACAAGTGTTTTATAAGAAAAATAAGTTTATAGGACATTTTCTCAAAAGTGTCCTATAAAGTTGCTAATGTGACACTTTGTATTAAAAACGTCCTAAAAAATTTGTTAAGACGCCCAAAAGTGTCATATAAACTTATTACAACACCTTTAGATAGGACACTTTATTTTTTTGGTCCTATAAACTATGTTCTATAAAGAGGTCTATTAGGACACTTAGAATTTGAGAGTGTCCTACAAACCCGATTTTGTTGTAGTAACATCGTAACCACCTCGATCAATGGTTCGCTCCTCAGAAGAATTGTTAGTTGCTTTCTAAAGCTGTTCAGTGCTGAAGATAGTCACTACATCGCTAGTCCCTGGTGCCTTGAGTTTTTGTTTCAGAAACACACCCCCATTTTGCTCAAAGAACTTTTCTTGTAGCTTAGTTAGTTTCCTTTTCCTTATTCCAAAGAACATCCAAGTTATTGCAGAAAATATTGCCAACAAGCCCATACCCAGAGCTACATGTGAAAATAAAAAGGATCGAGAAATTCTTCAATTAGTTACCTAGTCGAAATGCGAAAAAACCTGATTCTTGGTGTGAAAAACTAAAAACACATTGTATAGAGATTCAGTTCGTAATGCTAGTGGCTGCAAGTCATCATATACATACACACACACACAGAGAAATAGAGAGAAAGCCATGGCTAAATTGAAGGAAGAATGGTGGAGGGAAAGGGCAAGTTATATGAAGAATTACCTAGAGTCATTATCACTGCCGAAATTTTGATACTTTAGCAACATATCGACAACCATCTATAGTCGTTATATCACCCGTGTATCTTGGCCAACACGTACAACTGTAACTCCCTTGAGTGTTAATGAAATTACCATAACAATGGCTTTTATCCTTGCACTCATCGATATCTAGCAAAGATTAATATACATCGACAAAGTAAACAAAAACAAAGAAAGAAAAAAAAAACTAAAACAAAGAGACACAAAGAAAGTAAAATAAAGTATTCCGTATAGATCATATTATAAACATCAAAAAAGGAAAATAGTCATCGTTGAGTTATTTGTATTATTTCATATACGAAAATGATTCTTTTTTTTTAAATGATTTTGCATATACGAAAATATATTCAATTAATTTATAACCCTCCATTCAATCGTCATTTAACTTGTAGATTTGCCACCGGTTTTTCTGAGTCATTGATCATAAAGCTTGGACAACCTAGATTAATTCCGTAGGTCCCAAAAATACTTGTCATTCTTATTTAAATGTTTCCTGTATATGTGTGTGTCTGTCTATATTGTAGTTATATGGAAATTGAATTGTATTTCTACTTGTAATAAAACAAAATATGGAATTTAGTCCATCTCAAAATTTAGTAAATGCAATGTTTTTTGTAGAATAAAAAATAAAAACTTATAATAGATGTTACAACAAAAATATGATGTGATTTGGACTTTCTAACAATGTGACTCTAATCCTAAGAAATACTGATAAATTAGATGAAATTCTAAAACCAATGTGACATTTCAAGAAAACAAACCACATTAGCTACTTTTGGTGCTTGCTATGGTGTTGATTGTGTAAGCATCATCGCTATGTTTTCTTAGCAAATGGTTTGCAACACTTGTTGGGATTTGGCTAGCTATATGACCCTGAATATTAATAAAGTCGCAAGCTTTAAAGAACAATGATGACAAAAATGTGACATTATCCACGATCAATGTGGGAAAACAAATTGAATAACAAGAATAACTAATAAACGGACATGTAGTTACAATGTTTCCTCCGTAAATTGTTCGTGACACTATGATTACTGCTTCTCTATGTTATGTTGGGAAAATGATCTTTATTGCATCCGTTTATTGGTCATGCACAAAAGACACACAATTGTTTTTGCTTATTTAAATTGGACTTTGAAAAAACCCGAGCATTGTGCATCTCTACTATATATACTTTATGAAAAGTGCATGCCATTTATAATATCTAAATGTGGTATGATAAATTATTAGAATAGAATTTGACAACCTACCATGTTTTATCCTTATGAAACATTTAGCGACGGATCAGCGACGGATTTGCGATGGACACTTTCAGCGACGGATCAGCGAGGGAAGTATTTCGCGACGGATCAGCGAGGGATATGCGACGGATATATCAGCGACGGATCTGCGACGGAATTTTCAGCGACGGATCTGCGAGGGAACTTTCAACGACGGATTTGCGAGAGAACTTTCAGCGACGGATTTGCGAGGGAACTTTCAGCGATGGATTTGCGAGGGAAATTCAAGCACTTTCAGCGACGGATTTCCCTCGCTAATCCGTCGCTAATTTGTAAAAAATTAAGAAATAAATTTTTTAAAAATACATAAATCCTGTATTTATTTTTAAAATTCCTGAAAATAATAATATATAACAAAACAAATCTATGAACAAAAATAACCAATTCATACGATTTAAAATRTGGATTCATACAATTTAAAATATTCAATTCATACAATTTAATCTTCGAATACATACAATCTAACTATCGGGATCTGGGGGAGGTGGGAAAACGTATCCTGACTGCCGCATAAACACAGCAAAATGCTCCGATAATGCGAGGGATCAGCGAGGGAATTGGCAAAAAGCTGATCCCTCACAGATCAGCGAGGGAATATGTTTTTTTTTATTTATTTATCGGGGCTTAACCCATTTAACTGGGCTTTGTTCGGTTTTATTGAACCTTATTCTATTTACCGGGATATATTGAGTTTATCGGGATTTAATTAACTTTATTCAGTTTTATTTGACATTGTTCGGTTTTAATGGTCCTTTATGGGCTTTATTCGGTTTTATTTGGCCCAAATAAAACCCATTAAGTCCCAACCAAACGGAATAAAACCCATTAAGGCTCAAATAGAACCGAATAAAGCCCATTAAGGCCCAATAAAACCGAATAAATCTCATTAAGGCCCAATAAAATTGAATAAATTCCATTAAGGCCCAATAAACCGAATAAATCTCATTAAGGCCCAATAAAATTGAATAAATCCCATTAAGGCCCAATAAACCGAATAAATCTCATTAAGGCCCAATAAAATCGAATCGTGTGTTGCGTGGTGACGATAATATCATCTTCAAATGGAATGTTATAGACTAAAATTTGAAGTTCTCTTCCAAACAAGTTTTAGGAAAATGTTTGTGGCAACTACTCATTAACATTAAAAGTTTTTAAGATAAGTTGACAACAATCTTAGAACCGTATGCTAATTTAAGTTCTCTAACTATGCTCGAGAACGGTGTTGAAATGTACTCTACAAGTGTTTGACTAATGTTAGTAGTTTGTTTAACTTGAAATCACAGTTTTAATTGAAATCTCATCTAAGGTGACAAAGTCAAGATTTTAATTTTTATAACAAATTTAATTGAAATCTCATTTGAAGTTATGAAAAAAACATTCTATAATATTAGTGAAAATTTGAGCGGTGCGTAAGCTGTACCGACAGTAGTGAAAACTCAAGACGATGCATGAAGAACCAAATCAACAAACTAAGATGTCACACCCCGTTAAAGCGGAAACACGGGGTATGGCAGGTAGAGTCTCATAGCAATAATGTATAAACAACACAACCATACAATTTAAAACAGAAATACAAAATAATTAAAGTTTACAATACCAAATACAAGTTTGCAACACTAAACATAAAATAAGATTGAAATTTCTAAATGTGACACGTCTTCAAATATGTGTCACCGAAAATCTTTCTTACCCTGAAAAAAAAAGCATGTCAAACAAGTGTCAACTTCAAGAATTGGTGAGTTCACAGATTTTATATGCATAAAATGATTTTAAATGCAGCAAATCTTATTTATAAAATTTATGAGCAATGACTTAAAAACACGTCATACACATGATTTATATTGTTGAGCCACTACTAAACCTAGAAACGCCCCACGAACTACCTCAGAGGTGGTGGCGAACCACATGTGTAGAACATTCTTACGAACTACTTCA
>NC_037536.1:8307048-8312429 GCF_001531365.2 Cynara cardunculus var. scolymus | reverse complement strand
ATAACGTTTGGGTCATGGATTACCACCATCAAATAAACACTTTTACATGTTTTTGGTGTATAATATCACCTTGAAACTCAAGATTTTCGAAACCTATGAAATAGAAGATGAAGAATGCAAGAAAATGGGTTTTTCTCCCCAAAACATACAAGAAAAAGTAAAAAGGAATGAAGGTATTACTTTGTATTGTATGAGATAATTGTTGAAGCTTCAAAACTTGCCAAGATGATGAAGATGGAAGGAGAAATCGGCTGGAATGAGAGGGAGAGGGAAGAGATAACTCAAAGTGTCCCTTGAGTTTTCTAGGGAGAGAAAGGAGTGAGTTTTGGAAATTTGAAATGAGAGTTATGAGGAATTAAAGTTATTTGATGCTTTTATAATTGGAATATGAGAGGGAAAAGAGGGAGAGAGGGGCCGGCCATAAAGAGCCCAAGCCCACCCTCATACAATTTTTTTTTATAAAACCAAACCAATAATACACAAAAGCCCAATTTCTCAATTTTGACATTTTTCTTCACTCTAAAAGCCCACGATGACTAAATTTATTTAAATATAAAGGTTTTATATTTAAAACACTAAAACTTAGTGTTTTATATATATATTGGGTATAAATTAGAGCATTTGGTACTGTATAGGACGTTTCAGATAATTTCGAGTCGAAACCGGACTTTCTAAGCAACTGCCGGAAATTCTTAAAAATTTTCGACTAAACTAACCTAACTAATTCCTAATCTATAAATTAACTTCAATAACACCAATATAATCTTAATAATAGCTAACATGGGATTTCGAATTTGACTGCTGTCACATAAGATAATGTATGTTTCCTCATAAAACAATAAAATTAATATCAAGTAGGGTCGATGACCCACATATCAAATATTAAACTGATAGAAACAAATACTACACTTTACCATAACATTCTATGATATTTGAATTGTAAATTAGAGATGTGCGTCAAGCCTTGATAGTAGTAACAGCAAGACGATGAATAAATAAATACATCACCAAGTAGTATAATGAACATTCCCATATAAAAAATGAAATACCACATAAGTTGAAGAATCATATATTAGATAACAAACTAAGAACGTATAATATACTTGATCTAAACAAAAAATCTAAGATTCATGACGGATATATAAACTAAAAACATGTACTATATTTAATCTTAAGTAAAAGGTGGAGATCCGAAAAAAATATGTTTGTTTCACTTTTGGTAATTTCTTTTTGTAGCAATCTTCCTTTTGCTACTTTCATTCAATTATCCAATGCGGGATGCAAGCAATATTGAGAAAAAATGTTGACCATTTTTTTTATCCACCTCCCACATGCCTCTTTCATTCTTTGGTCTAATGTGAAATGCAAACAATAATGTAAGAAAAAAATGATTTATAATGCTTAGAAGTTATCACCAGATTATCCATGATTATTGCTTTTACATGGATAAGGATAAAGATAAAGATATAAAAATATAGATTATAGATACATAAATATTGTTTTTACAACTATAACTTCTACCAATTTTATGGTGTTGATTTATTGTCAACTTTATGTTATTTTTAATATTAGTTTTTGGTATATATTTTTTCTTATAAAATATGGTTGTCCAAAAAACAGGTCAACCTAAAAGTTGCACAAACTCTCTTAGTTTTGAAATATATCTAACTCTTTTTAAATATTCACCTATTTTGTATTATTTGGTTGGTTTTGATTTCAATCACTGTTATATATTTTGTATTATTTATTTGGTTCATTCTTTAATATATTATATTGATATTGACATTGATTGATGATTGATTTTAAATTCATTTTTTCTTTCTTCCAGATACTTACCTCCGTCTTCGAATATATCACATTTTCATGGACTTGTGGCAATACCTTAACATGTTGCTTCTTTATATATAGGCTTATTTTATTTTACTTATAATTATATAATCAAGTTTAGTCATATATAATAAGTATAATTCTAGATTCAATTTCAGTTATAACAAACTAAAACAATCAATAGATTGTTCGTTATATTATTTTAAAGTTTTTAATTCAACTTTATAATATAAAATATATATAGTAAATTCATATCATTAATTTTCATTGTTATTTTAAAGTCAACTTAATTTTTTTTTTGAAAGGCAAAAAGGAAGGACAAGGAAGAGAGCTTCGGCAAGGCCATCACCCTCACCAAGCCAACCAATAGATAAAAGAATTTTTAGTATGAATAGAATTTTTACAAAAATAGAGGAAAATTAAATGAACCAACTCTATTACTTAATACAAAAATATTCTGTAGATTATGTATATAACATTTTTTTTTTCAAAAAGACGGTGCGCCAAATTGAGCCAACCTCATGATTTGGCATAAAAATACCCACTCTCTTTTCATATATTGATTCCCTACTTCCAATTTTGCATCTATTCATCAATATGTGATGACGAAAATCAATCACCTTTAATATTTAAAAATACTCAATCCTCATTTTGTCACATCACTTACCTTTGGTTTCTCTTTTAATATACATATATTGATATTGATGATTAACTTATTTGTGACACAATACCATTGACACTGCTTTATTATTATGGTGTGTGTATGTAGAAGTTATGTTTCTAATTTAACTTATAAACATTTTTTTAAAACATAATTTTATTAAAACTGTTAAAAATGCAATTAAGTGGGCACAAAATAAGTGTACTATGAATTTTGATTTTTATATTAAAAAGGACGATAAAAATAACCAACCCATAAGCAACATTTCAAGATTTGATGAATACTCAAAGCTCATTAAGCCACCTCATTATCCTTTAGTTGTTCCTTTAATATTTCTCCCTCTCTCTCTCTCTCTCTCTCTCTCTATATATATATATATATATATATATATTCAATCTCTATGAAGAAAAAAATTAGATATTTTTACAGTAAAATTATGTTACCACTTAAAAAAAAAATTCTCGGTCCACCTAATCTCACGAGTTTTAGTGCGAGGGATAAAATCCAAGGAATTTCGTAAACGCCAGGGAGTAATCTTGAATAAAAGAAGCGTAAGAACAAATTTTGTTAAAAATGACAAACGGCATGATGAAAAATGTAATTGACACTTGAAAGAATTATAGAAGACTAGCTTGATTCGTAATCTGTGGACAACTTTTAAGAAGACTTGGTCGTTGATGAAGACTCTCATTGTCTTTGGAAACCTTCGGATACGACATAACAAGGCGAGGTTAGAAACACTAATAGTAGCCAATTGTAAAACCAAGTGTAATAATATGAATATACCTGGTTGCTATAATTAAAAAACACCCGATTTTCAAACATGGTGCAATAGTATAAATGTACTTGCTTTAGTCGGAAACGAGACCGATTCATAAATCATGTCGACTTAAATAAAAGTACCAATTTACAAAATAAACATAATACTGTTATGAAGTCTCCATACAAGACACAAATATTACTGGCCATCGCTGATAGATATTACGAACGAGTCACCAAGGCACCACTGCTAGTTTTGTAACCCAAACTATCGTGATGGATGCTTATGGATAAATGATAATACAAAATCTGCTGATTTTACATCATTAATCAATAGAATCTTGACGACTTTGCAATGGCCAATAAATCCATTGTTAATATGTCGATAAGTGTTAAAGTTTCTTAATTGTTTTTTTATTAAAAGATCTTTGCAGCTTATTGAAAGGCTAGCAGTAGTTTTTCAAAAAACTAGTTAATGACTAACCAAACGAGACTTTTCCAATGAACTCATGAAATAGTCTAGCTTATAAGCTAACTTATGGTTCCAAACATGGCATAAGTAAACTAATTTTCTCGAGAAAGGTCTTTAGGACAAATTTGTAACCATTTTTCTTAAAGAATTGTCACGTAAAAAGAGTAATATGACATTCTACTTCCATATGTTGCTAAACTTTGTTTTTTCAACTTATCTTTTTTTTCATAAGGATGTAATTTGCTAAGATGTCCAACTTCATCCTAACAACTTATTGTCACACATTTGTATAAAATATACAGCTTTAACCCTATAACTATAAAAGTGTCATTACGTACCTAGTATAACGCTTGGACATCCCAATAAGCCTATTTTGTAGTTCGGGTGCATCCGTGGACTAGAAATTTTGTATTCCTCATGTGGGCCGGAATGAAAACGATGTATACGGTTTACATAACATAACGTGTTCATAATAGGAGTATCAATGGACAAGCTGGATTTATTAGAACCCGTCAAGTGGGTTAGAAATAAAACAAAGTATATGGTTTACTTAACTATTTCATTTTGGAAGTCTTTCTAGTCTTCTTTAGCATTTTATGGTTTTTCTTTATAGGAGATGGGGATGGCATCTCCTTTAAATTACTTTTTTGTCTTCATTTTCTATTTGTAGATAATCCATGTAATCAAAGCTACCCAAAAAAAATTGCAATATTCAAGAGGCTTATAATTTCATACGAAGCAAAAGGGTTAAGTCACTATACTAAAAGACAGTCGGTTCAGTGTAGCCCGTTAACGAGACTTTTGCCTGTAATAAATAGTTATGCCATTTAAGCGCAGGCAACACCCACTACCAGCATGGTCATGGGCCTCCACGAACAATAAGTCCCAGTCCTTCTTGCGGAGGCCCATATCAGTTTTGGTTTTAAAAATCAACGTTAAACACAATGACCATGACCAAGATTGTTTTTTCGGGATTCAAAAGCTCTAAAATGAACATAGATCTTGATGACCATGATCAACAAGCTAGTGTTGCAAGAGTACTTTTACAAACAGAACAAAGCAAAGCCAAAAAAGATATCAACAAATTAAGAGTTCAAGTATAAACAAACAATTTTATAGAGCAACTACAGGAAAAACTTCATACTGTTGATGGAATGACTACTTCCAAGAATTGTAATCCGTCACCATGAAATATGCAATATTTGATAAGGTTAACGGTAGTTTGGTATTTTATGTAGTGTCAGCTGCGTGGTGGGTGAAATTTTGAATGATTCTTGTCTGACAATCACCTATAGGAGATAACAACTAAATTGAAGAATGTGTTACAACAATGAACAATGAACTCAAAGTGATGGAAGTCAATAGTACATGGCCTATGGTGCTATTACTAGAGAATAACACTGTTGGATAGCATACATGCTTACAAACTAAAGAACGAGTCTATGGATGTTATTCAGTGGTATAAGGCTTGTTTCGTTGCCAATAGTTTCACCAATATGAAGGAGTTGATTTTGTCGATAAATTCCCCCAGTAGATGAGATGGTTATTGTTAAGCCAATTCTTTTGAATTAATTCAAGTGTCCATTTTTTTATTTAAACTTGCGATTTCTCTAAAGAATAGTATGCAGAGGATGATGTCTTAAAAGAATGAGAGCAGGATCA
>NC_037536.1:8304262-8305633 GCF_001531365.2 Cynara cardunculus var. scolymus | reverse complement strand
TACCGAGAGCTACATGTGAAAATAAAAGGATCGAGAAATTCTTCAATTAGTTACCTAATCGAAATGTGAAAGAACCTGATTCTTGGTGCGAAAAATTGAAAGCATTCATATAAAGATCCATTTTGTAATGCTAGTGGCTGCAGGTCATCATATATATATATATATATATACACACACACACAGAAAGAGAGAGAGAGAGAGAGAGAGAGAGAGAGAGAGAGAGAGAGAGCCCCATGTCTAAACTGAAGGAAGAATGGTGGAGGGAAAAGGCAAGTTGTAGAAGTCATGGCTAAACTAAACGAGGAAGATGCAGATGATTTAGGAATTGAGGTAAAACATTTAAATGAAAAAGCAATGAACAGTTGGGAAGAAATAGTTAGGTTGACGAAGAAAACAAGCTTCAGAAGAAAATGTTGATTCGAAAAGATGAAGTGAAATGAAAGGTAGAAAAGCCATAAGACAACTCAGTTTCCAATGGAAAAACATGTGAATTTTAAAAAAGAAAGTGCTAAAGATTCCTTGATTCATAGTATAGCAAGAGGCCTTCATGCCCAATCCCTTTCTTAGGGACAAATAAAGTAGCAAGAATGGTTCATGTTCGACCCCTATGGGTCAAGGCTTATTAAATTCTTCAACAACTTGTCTTTAAGATCTTATATTGTAAAGTGGACTGTTCTTATCAAGACAAATAGAGTAAAGCTTTAGTTTTTAAGCTTGATGGATTATAAGAAATTGGTGACTATAGACATATACACTTGTTAATGACCTTATTACAGAAAGTAATATTTAACATATTAATTAACAGTTATATGAAGAATTACCTAGACTCAATACCAAAGCCAAAAATTTTGATTCTTTAGCAACGTATCGACAACCATCTGCAGTCGTTGCATCACCCGTGTATCCTGGCCAACACGTACAATTGTAACTCCCTTGAGTATTAATGCAATTACCATAACAATTGCTTTTATTCTTGCACTCGTCGATATCTAGCAAAGAAAAATATATATCGACAAATTAAACAAAACAAAGAAAAGTATTCATAAACTAAAACAAAGAGACACGAGAAAGATAAAATAAAATATTCCCTATAGATCATATTATAAACATCAAAAAAAGAAAAAAGTCGTCACTGAGTTACTGGTATCATTGCATATACGAAAAGGATTCTTTTTTTTAAATGATTTTGTTCAAAACTGAAACTTACCTTGGCAACCTGGATCAAGATAAGGATTGCCCTCATAACCTTTATTGCAGATGCAGTGATACCCACCAATCTCTGCATCCTTGCAGGAACTATTACCCTTGCACTCCGTAGCCTCTTTGCAACTTCGGTTGCTTCCAATAACCCAATCAAGAACTATGGGGACT
>NC_037536.1:8282342-8303942 GCF_001531365.2 Cynara cardunculus var. scolymus | reverse complement strand
TAATGTTGGCAAAATCATCGCACCCAATGACTGTGAACTTGTTCTTTCGTGAAAAGGTGAAAGGGTCAGTGGAAGGAATGCTAGTCCATGCATCAGATGCTTGAGTTACATTCCCTTTTTCGTTGTAGCATGTGTAACCGATCGTATTGGAGATCTTTATCTCCGAATCTGAAATAATGTATACTTCAATGTTATCGCCGTAGATAAGCTTTGGGGGTTCTTCTGTCGAGTTGCAGAAGAAACTAAATGACTCATCTAAAGCACAGTCAACCCCGATACCAAAAGGATATGGAACTGTCATGTTTCCGCAATGTGTTTGGCAGCCTTGCTTTGCTATGTTGCCTGAGGCTATCGTTGTGGAACTTTGAAGGTTGCCACCATAAACCATTGTTAATGGTAAAGTAAATAGAACAACTGTGAAAAGAAGATGCATGTTTCTAGTTGTTTTTATGTGATCATAGACTTTTTGGGTGCATATTCCTTTATGATTTGTTGGAGCCATTTATAAAAGTTCGAGCCCTGAAAGGAGTATTGAGTTTCTATAGAGATACCCGTCGACTTTGAAAAGTAAACGATGTATTTGATTAAAGGACCAAAAAAACAGAAGACAAGTTGCTTTGTGGGTAAATATCAGCCTAGTGTTCTTATTGTGGTATCAAATCTCAAGAGTTTGATAAATTGTTGGATTCTATCCAAAACATGTCTTGGTTACTTTTCTTCCGGTTTAACCAATCATTTATTTTTATCGTACACCAAAAAAAATATGCTTGAGTTTCATGCTATCCAAATTTACCCAATTTCAAACCACGTTCGCTACCGTTGAAGCTTGCAAATGACAATTGGTAAGAAAACCAAACTCGCATATCCCTTGAATGAAGAAATACAAAATCTTCTAATTGCAAGTTTTTCAATATAAATATATCACGTAAGACTGGTTTGAGTTAGTACTCCTTAATCCTTGGTGTTTTTCCCCAAATGAAAAATTATATCTCCCAAATTTGATTTTGATACAGTATCCTAATTCCTGGGTATATTTAGAACATCCAACTTTCAAGTACTTTATTTTTCTTTATGGTATAGTTGCACAAAAAACCCCATGCGCCTAGAAATTCGGGACCCCGGGTAGGTCATAAAACCTGGTCCGACATAATTTATGTGAAGCCCAATTATCGTTTGGCCAAAAACTTGCACCGAAAAAACTTGCATTGAAAAAACCCGGCTGCAAAAAGTCTAATTGGACCTATTTTCACAACGAAAGATCTACTCAGACACCAAAAAAACACAATTATGTTTGAAGTCGGGGACGGACCCACATGGAATGATATGGAGGCACATGCCACTGCTTCATGGTTCCATCATAAAGTGGGAAATTACGTTTCTGAAGAGTGACATCATATTGTATTTGAAAGTGAAAAATTAATGTAAGACTTAAATGGCTTAGATGGTAAACTCTTTTGCACTTGTACAAAAGGCTTGGGTTCAAGTCCCATCGTTGTTCATATTTGTTGTTATTTAACTTCAATTTTGGTGTCTTTTTATATATATCTTGTATTTTTAAAAATATATGTAGACGAAATTCGAACATGAGTCTCTTCTATGTAACGATAAGAAACCAACCAACAAATCTATAATAACATTGTGAAGAAAAAAATTAGATATTTTTATAGTAAAATTATGTTACTACTAAGAAATTTTTTCTCGGTCCACCTAATCTCATTAATGTAGTGCAAGGGATAAAATCCAAGGAATTTCGCAAACGCCAGAGAGTAATCTTGAATAAAAGAAGCATAAGAACAAATTTCGTTAAAAATGACAAATGGTCGGATGAAAAATGTAATTCACACTTCAAAGAATTATAGAAGACTAGGTTGATTCGTAATCTGTGGACAACTTCTAAGAAGACATGGTCGTTGATCAAGACTCTCATTGTCATTGGAAACGATCGGATAAGACACAAGAAGCTGAGGTCAGAAACACTAAAAGTAACCAATTGTACAACCAAGTGTAATAATATTCATGTACCTAGATGCTATAATAAAAAAAACACCCGATTTTCAAACAAGGTGCAATAGTATAAATGTACTTGCTTTAGTCGGTAATAAGACCAATTCATAATACCGTTATGAAGTCTCCAAATAGGACACAACTATCACTGGCCATCATAAATATTACGAATGAGTAACCAAGGTACCACTGACGGTTTTGCAACCCAAACTCTCGAGATGGATGTAGATGGATAAACGATAATACGAAGTCCGATGATTTTCCGTCGTTAATCAATAGAATCTTGACAACTTTGCAATGGCCAATAAATAAATCCATTGTTAATCTGTCGATAAGTGCTAAAGTTTCTTAACTATTTTTTTTTGACAAACTTTCATAAATCCGACAAGTTATCATGGATTACTGTAAAAAATGTATTTCATTTTATTTTTTAAGAAATGTACTTGTTAATGATCATTCTGTAATTAATTCATTATTGTTTTTAACATAGTGCCGACTGTCGACAATGTGTTTTTCCTTTTAAACCTACATGAGTATAGCAATAGGAACAGATCTTGATGAGTTGTAATGGACTCGAACAGACCTTGATGGGTTTTATAGGATTCAAATGGGACATAATTGTATCAATGATCATTTACATTGTATATGTATGAGTATAGTGCATGTGTATGAGTATTATGACTTTGTACGTGCGTGTAAATAATTCAATTCGTTAAGACCCATTAGTCCCACTTAGACCAATAAGATCTATTAAGGATATAAATGGAAAAAATATAAGGGGCATAATTGGACAAGCTAGAGTAGTTTCGTAGGTCCCAAAAATACTTGTCATTCTTATTTAAATGTTTCCTGTATATGTGTGTGTCTGTCTATATTGTAGGTATGGAAATTGAATTGTATTTCTACTTGTAATAAAACAAAATATGGACTTTATAGTCCATCTCAGAATTCAGTAAACGCTATGTTTTTTTTTGTAGAATATTATGAAATGCATGTAATCCACAATAAATAGAAGATAAGTGAGCTGTGGATGGAGAGAAAGTAATTGATTCTTTAGAAGAAGACAAGGTCAACTCCAAGTCTTTTCCAAGAATAGTCCATTCAATCAAGCCTCGATGGTTATTCAAGACAGTAGCTACGTGAATCTAATGGATTTTTTGTATGAAGACTTCTTATATGAAGTTACCTTAAAAATGAAAACAAAAACTTATAATAGATGTTACGACAAAAATATGAAGTGATTTGGACTTTCTAACGATGTGGCTCTAATCCTAAGAAATAATGATAAATGAGATGAAATTCTAAAACCAATGTGACGTTTCAAGAAAACAAACCACGTTAGCTACTTTTGGTGCTTGCTATGGTGTTGATTGTTTATAGTGTATACGTATGAGTATCATGATTATGTATAATAAATGTGTATGAGTATCATGACCATGTACGTGCTTGTAAATGATTCAATTTTTAAGACCCATTATGACTCAATTAGACCTAGTTTAATCTTACTTGCATCCAATATGATTCATTAAGACCCATTAGTCCCACTTAGACCAATAAGATCCATTATAGGATATAACTAGAAAAATATAAGAGGCATAATTGGATTTCTTTATTGAAAGATCCTTGCAGCTTATTGAAAGGCTAGTAGTAGTTTTGCACTTAGACCAAACGAGACTTTTCCAATGAACTCATGAAATAGTCTAGCTTATAAGCTAACTTATGGTTGCCAAACATGGCACAAGTAAACTAATTTTCTCGAAAAGGGTCATTAGGACAAATTTGTAAGCATTTTTCTTAAAGAATTGTCATGTAAAAAGAGTAATATGACATTGTACTTTCATATGTTGCTAAAATTTGTTTTATCAACTTATTTTTTGTTCATAAGGATGAAATTTGCTAAGATGTCCAACTTCATCCTAACAACTTATTGTCACACATTTGTATAAGATATACAGTTTTAACGCTATAACTATGTAAGTGTCATTACGTACCTAGTATAATGCTTGGACAATCCAATAAGCCTTATTTTGTAGTTTTGGGTGCATCCATGGACTAGACTTTTTGTATTCCTCATGTGGGCCAGAATGAAAACGATGTATACGCTTTACATAACATAACATGTTCATGATAGGAGTATCGATGGACAAGCTAGATTTATTAGAACCCGTCAAGTGGGCTAGAAATAAAACAAAGTATATGGTTTACTTAACTATTTCATTTTGGAAGTCTTTCTAGTCTTCTTTAGCATTTTATGGTTTTTATTTGTAGGAGATGGGGATATCTTCTCGATTACCTCATTTTCATCTTGTTTATCTTTTCTTTACATAATAAATCTTTTTCTTTCTAGGAGATGGGGATGGCATCTCCTTTAAATTACTTTTTTGTCTTCATTTTCTGTTTGTCTCCATGTAATCAAAGCTACCAGAAAAAACTTCAATATTGAAGAGGCTTATAATTTCATACGAAACAAAAGGGTTAATTAAGTCACTATACAAAAAGACAGTCGGTTCAGTGTAGCCCGTTAACGAGATTTTTTTCCCGTAATAAATAGTTATGCCATTTAAGCGCGGGCAACACCCACTATTAGCGTGGTCATGGGCCTCCACGAACAATAAGTCCCAGTCCTTCTTGCGGAGGCCCATATCAGTTTTGGTTTTAAAAATCAACGTTAAACCCAATGACCATGACCGATATTGTTTTTCCAGGATTCAAATGCTCTAAAATGAACATAGAACTTGATGACCATGATCAACAAGCTAGTGTTGCAAGAGTACTTTTACAAACAAAACACAGCAAAGCCAAAAACGATATCAACAAATTAAGAGTTCAAGTATAAACAAACAATTATATAGAGCAACTATAGAAAAAACTTCATACAGTTGATGGAATGACTACTTCCAAGCATTGTAATCCATCACCATGAAATGCAATATTTGATAAGGTTAATGGTAGTTTGGTAATTTATGTAGTGTCAGCTAAGTGGTGGGTGGTGGGTGAAATTTTGAATGATTCTTGTCTGACAATCACCTGTAGGAGATAACTACTAAAGTGAAGAATGTGTTACAACAATGAACAATGAACTCAACGCCATGGAAGTCAATAGTACGTAGTCTATGGTGCTATTACCAGAGGATAACCCTGTTTGATAGCATATGTGCTTACAAGCTAAAGAACGAGTCTATGGGTGTTATTTAGGGGTATAAGGCTTGTTTCGTTGCCAATGGTTTCATCAATATGAGGGAGTTGATTTTGTCGATACATTCACTCAGTAGATGAGATGGTTACAGTTAAGCCAATTCTTTGATTAATTCAAGTGTCCATTTTTTTATTTAAACTTGCGATTTCTCTAAAGAATAGTATGCAGAGGATGATGTCTTAAAAGAATGAGAGCAGGATCAAAAGGAAGTGGATTCATGTGAACAAGTTGTCATAACGTTTGAGAGTAAAATGCACATTTATMTATAACAAATCCAAAAACTTATGAATTATCATCGACAAACTATTACAGGCTCCATACAATTATAAGCAAATAAATAAGTAAAGAACATGAAATACACTCAAATTACCAAACATAATCTCAGCACAACAATGAAGATAGAACCCACAATTTGCAAACCCCTTAACCAGTTAACGTGGTTTGTTTCCTTGAAAGGCCATATGAGTAGTACCGGAGTAAGATTCCCATTCATTAGAACTATACGGGATCAATGGGACACTATAAAGATCAGATTGTTCAACTTCAAGGATTAAGCTTGTAGATTCTTCATATGTTTGTTGTTGAACCGAGGATGAGTTGTGAACTTCCTCAAGCCCTCTAGCTCCATTGCCACCTCTTTCATCGTAGGTCTATCATCGCCTTCTAACTTAAGGCATCTCTTTACCAACTCACCTACTGCTTGTAACTGCTCTAGAGTGCCTTCGCGTAGCACTCGTGGTTCAACAATTTCATATAGGCGGTTTTCTTTCATCGACTTGACAAAGTATGTAGCTAGATTCTTTTCTTGATTGGTTCTATCGGCACAAAGGGGTTTTTGCCCAGTTATGAGTTCTGCAAGGACCACTGCAAAACTATATACATCACTCTTGTCCGTCAATTGGCTTGTATTGAAGTATTAAGGATCGAAGTATTAAGGATCAAAGTATCCAAGTGTGCCTTGAACGAGAGTGGTGACTTGATCGTGATATAATGGGACCAACCTCGAAGCACCAAAGTCAGAGATTTTTGCGGTATAGTTATCATCTTTTTTTTTTGAATCGCAAAAGAGCAATTTATTAAGAACGAAAGAAAGGACTAGCGAGGAGCTAGTTGTTAATATAGTACACAACCTCGGTGGATTGCGGTTGGAGACGAGAATACAAGCTTCTTCCATGGCCTTCTAAATAGTAGGCGTAAAAGGTCTCGGATTCATGGTGTGAATATTAATGGTATTTGGACTTCTTGTCCGCAAAAATAAAGGATGCTGCCCGTGACTTTTTCAATAAAAAATTTGTTGGGCGATTCCCGATCAGGCCTACAATTGGCAGTCCGCTCTTCAAAAAAAATTCGGGTTCTCAAAGGGTTTGGCTTGAAGCTCCATTCACGGTAGACGAGATCAAAAGTGCGGTTTGTTCTTGCGGTAATAATAAGGCTCCAGGTCCGGATGGGTTTACCTTTGAGTTCATTCGCAAATTTTGGGACAAACTGGGTAAGGAGTTTACGGAGGCTGTCTTGTTCTTCGAAGGAAATTATACTATAAACTCGGGTAGCAATTCCTCCTTTATATCCCTCGTGCTGAAATCAAGGGATCCTCTGTCCTTCATGGATTATCGGCCAATAAACTTAATTGGGTGCGTGAGCAAAGTGATCTCGAAAATCGTTGCGGAAAGGCTGAAAGGTATGATTGGTTCGGTGGTGAGCAACACGCAAACGACTTTCATCAAGGGTCGTAGCATTCTGGATGGTCCGGTAATTGTTAACGAGATAATAGCTTGGGCCAAACGGATTAGGAAAAAAATTGCTCATCTTCAAAGTTGATTTCTCTAAAGCTTTTGACTCCCTTAATTGGAATTATCTTTGATGATGTGCTATTGCAGATGGGATTTGGCGAAAAATGGAGAGCATGGATGAGAGGATGTATTTGTACGCCTAAAGTTTCGGTTCTGATTAATGGCTCCCCTTCGAAGGAATTCAAGATGTGTAGAGGGGTTCGACAAGGAGATCTTCTTGCCCCTTTTCTTTTCATTCTTGCAGCGGGGGGCTTAATGCCATCATGAAAGAAGCGCAGCGGAAAGAGCTTTTCGAAGGGGTTCAAGTGGCGAATCACATGGAAAAGGTGTCTATCCTGCAATATGTGGATGACGACATTTTTATAGGGGATTGGGCTGCTGATAATGCAAAAAATCTGATAAGTATCCTTACATGCTTTGAAGTTTGTTCTGGTCTCAAAATTAACATGAGCAAAAGTCGACTCACTGGTGTTTCGGTTAGTAAGGATGAGATCACAAGTATGGCCTACTGGCTCAAGTGCAAGGAGGAATCGATCTCTTTCTTGTACCTAGGACTTCCCGTCGGAGGTAACATGTCGTCTTCAGTAAGTTGGCAACCCATCATCGAGAAATTCAAGTCTCGCCTCTCGGCCTGGAAAGCGAGGCACCTTTCTATCGAAGGAAGGCTTTTGCTTATGTAAATCGGTGTTGGGGAGCTTGGGCACCTACTATTTCTCGATGTACAAGGCTCCTAAAAAGGTGATTAGCATTCTCGAAAGCATAAGATGCCGGTTTTTTTGGGGCGGAACGGATGATGTAAAAAAAATATGTTGGGTGCCGTGGGATCAGATTATGAGCGACAAGAGGAGTGGTGGGTTGGGGATTGGTAGCTTACGCGCGTTAAACCTCGCAATGCTTGCCAAATGGTGGTGGAATGAGCGTAGCCTTCCGCGATCTGGAACTCGGTCGTGCGCTATTGCAACTCGACTCAAAGCTTGGCGGTTAGAGGAATGAGAGATGACTGGAACAATACTAAAAGTATTGAAAAGGACCTTGGTGATATCGGTGTCCATATCAATAGTCTCCTAATCGAAGCGCCGGATAGGAAAGGGTGGTCATGATTGCTGGAATCGAACAACACCTTCTCGGTTAGATCTCTCAGGAGATTGATCGACTGTGTCTTGCTTCCTACGGATGATATGGAAACGGAGTGGCTTAAGTGGGTTCCCAGTAAAGCAAATATCCACTTATGGCGTACGCTTAACAATCGGTTAGCGACAAAGGACAACCTCTTGAAGCGTGGCATAGTACTCAACTCGGCCGAGTGTCAGACGTGTTTGGTGACGGCGGAGAACTTGGACCACGTCTTTGTGACATGCTCCACGACAAAGGTTATTAACGCACATTTGGCCTCGTGGGTGAATTGGTGGCCGGCAAATGCTTCCTCGGCTCGTAACATGTGGTTGGCGATTTCAACGATTGGGGATACGTACAGAAGAGAGGTTAGCAAGGTGATTATGGCTGCTTTCTTTTGGAAAGACGTTCAATGGAAAGAGCAAATCTGATAAGGATGTTTGCAGTGAGATTCAATTCACTGCGTATGATTGGATTAGATGTAGAGCTAACGGTATAGTTATCATCTAATAATACATTGGTAGACTTCACATCTCTATGTATGATGGGCATGGTAACTTGTGAATGGAGGTATCCAAGTGCACCTACAGCTTCAGTGGCAATTCTTAACCCATTTTCCCATGATAACAAGCATTACACCTGATATATGGTAAATGTGATGGAATATCGTGTTGTTGGAGATGAAGTCATAAACTAGTAATGGGACCTCCCCTTCCAAACAACAACCTAAAAGCTTGACCACATTATTATGTATGACTTGTGTAAGGATTAAGACTTCATTGACGAATTGCTCCGTTTGGGTCCCATCCACTAGTTTTGACTTCTTTATTGCAACAACACGTTTATCAGGCAAAATTCCTTTGTACATTACACCATAACCACCTCGACCAATGATTCGCTCGTCAGAATAATTATTTTGTAGCTCTATGAAGTTGTTCAGTGCTAAAGATAGTCACTGCATTGCTAGTCCCTGGTGCCTTGAGTTTTTGTTTCAGAAACACACCCCCATTTTGCCCAAAGAACTTTTCTCGTAGCTTGGTTAGTTTCCTTTTCGTTATTCAAAAGAAAATCCCAGTTACTGCTATAAATATTGCCAGCAAGCCAATCCCCACAACTACATGTGAAAATAAAAGGATCGAGATGTTCTTCAATTAGTTACCTAATCAAAATGCGAAAGAACCTGAGTCTTTGAGCAAAAAACTAAATGCATATCATATAAAGATCCATTTTTTTAATGTTAGTGGGTGCAGGTCATCATATATATATATATATATAAAGAGAGAGAGAGAGAGCCATGGTCAAACTAGAGGAAGAATGGTGGAGGCAAAAACTAAATGCATATCGTATAAAGATCCATTTTGTAATGCTGGTGGGTGCAGGTTATCATATATATATATATATATATATATATATATATATATATATATATATAGAGAGAGAGAGAGAGAGAGAGAGAGAGAGAGAGAGAGCCATGGTTAAACTAAAGGAAGAATGGTGGAGGGAAAGGGCAAGTTGTTAGCTGGTGGGGTTTTAACAGTACAAAATAGCATTCGGCTTCCTCCACTGTTGATTCTACGAATAATGAGATTTGAGTTCAAACTCGAATTCGCAATGAACTTAAAATTTGGATGGAAATGGAAATTTTATGTTTTGATTGAATGACCATCCTTGGAATGAAATCAACATATAAATGACAGACTCAAGCTTAACAACCGCAACTCTCAAGCTTAAGCTTAAACATACCTAAATGATGGGACAAACATATATAAAAGCCTAAATCATAAATTAAAAATATAGCAAAAAACACAAAAATATCTCAAAACATATTAAACGATGTTTTCAAGCCTAAAATATCCATGCTCCAAGTTCAAGCTTCAAATCAACGTATTATTGGCCTGAAACAGAAACCCACAACAAAAGTTATGCCATTTACGCGCGACGCAACACCCACTTTAGCGTGGTCATGGGCCTCCACGAACAATAAGGCCCGGTCCTTTTTGCCGAGGCCCATATCAGTTTTGGTTTTAGAACTCGACATTAAACACAATGATCAAGACCAATATTGTTTTTCCGAGATTCAAAAGCTCTAAAATGAACATAGAACTTGATGACCATGGTCAAGAAGCTAGTGTTGCAAGAGAACTTTTAGATGTCAAATGATTCAAATGTTTACTTATTTGTAATGTGATTTCTCATTGATCGTGAATAAAAAAACTTTTGTATCAATGTTCATTTTAATTTGCAGTCTAAAATCGAGAAGGTGCATACACATTATATCAAAGCAAAGCATAAAGGTGGATTGATGAGTAGAATTAAATTTAGAAGGAGGTGTTTTATTTGTCTTTATTATTTACGAATACGACTATAAAAGGTAAAAGATATATAAGGCACGTCAACCATTGTATGATTTTAGCAACTTTTCACTACAAGAAAAACTTCATTAGTGACTACTTATATTTTGGTCATTAACTCTGACGTTATTGACGATGAGAAAGGTCGTCACTAATTTGTTGTCGCTAATATGATTTAGTAACAAAAAATAAATTTAGTCACTAAGTGGTCACTAATTTTCATGCAAAAAAATATTTTTCATATCAATCTATTTTGATGACTAAATTTGTGACGACCATATTTTTCGTCATTGATGTTATATATTCATGCGTTTGGTAACCAAAATAATGGTCACTGAGTTGAACGGTTTGGTGACCAAAAAATGTTAGTCATTAAGTTAAAAGTTAAAGTGGTCACAAATTTTGATGGTTTTGATTTGTGGCTTAATCACTTTATCCGTATGTTTTTGTCACTTTCATGTTTTTCTTTCTAATATGTTTATAATCATATGCAATATGATTTAGGCATATATGCTAGGCATGCTTGATTTCATGATTACATTTTCTTGATTGCTATGATATTTATGGTTTTGTTTGGGTGTGCATAATGAATTACAATGTGAGGAAGCTGCTTCTACGTGTTCACCTACATAAATTTGTTTGAAAAAACTGCATTGTATTCCAGGTAACGTAAAGGGATGTGCTGCTTCGACAAAACATGTTTTAGCCACATAAAGTAAGCGATTGGAGTTGGAATTGGGGGAAGACAAATCAAAGGCGTTAGAGAAAGAAGTTCAGAGAATTAAAGAAGAACAAATGAAATTTCAAAAAAGAATTAAAGAAGAATAAGTTAAATTTCAAGTGGAGCATTATCAAATGAAAGAAAAAATGAACCTCGTGATGACAAAGTTATCTGCATTGGGATCTCAAAACTAAGAATTTTATGTTTTATTTTCATTAGTCATTAAATGATTTTAGTGATAATCAATTGACATAACAGTGAAATACTTGTTTTTAGTTTGGATCGAAAATTACATGTTTTGCAAATGAATTAATATTTTGGATTTATATCTTTTCAGATCAGCAGGTTTTAATTTTATTGTAATCACAACTATAATAAAAATTAACAATTTTTTTTCTTGTTTTCTTAATTAGTGACAACTTCTTTTTGGTCATAAATGGAAGTTAACGGATGTTGATGAAGCCGTTATCTTGAACAATTAAAGACGACTTTTAGCATTTTAGTGACTAAATTAGTCGTCACAAATACAGTGGCCAGTTTAATTTTGTCACAAATTAGTGACTATTAATGCATTTGGTCACTATTGGAAATTAGTGACGGACCTTTAGTGACTAAAAGTGACCACCGAAATGTTGGTCACTAAGCAACATGAGTGACCAATTTTAGGTTGTTAGTGACCAATTTATTTTTTGTCACTAATTAGGATTTTTCTTGTAGTGTTTCCTTCGCACATCGTAAAAAATAAACATAGTTTTGAAGGGCTCGATCAAGTTCAATGTTTAGTAAATAATTTTTCACTTCAAAATATCTCATGAAGATTTACATTCTTGGTTGGGTTAATATAAATACGATGCAAGTACAAACAGAACAAAGCAAAGCAAAAAAAAGATATCAACAAATTAAGATTTTGAGTATAAACAATAAACAATATAGAGCAACCACAAAAAGAACTTCATACAATTGATGGAATTACTACTTCCAGGCATTGGAATGCGTCACCATGAAATGCACTATCGATAAGGTTAACGGGAGTTTGGTATTTTATGTAATGTCAGCTGGGTGGTGGGTGAAATTTTGAATGATTCTCATCTCACAATCACCTGTAGGAGACAACTATTAAAATGATGAATGTGTTACGACAATGAACTATGAACTCAACGCCATGGAAGTCAAGAGTACATGGTCTATGTTGCTATTCTGTTCGATGCATACGTGTTTACAAACTAAAGAATGAGTCTATGGATATTATTCAGAGGTATAAGGCTTGTTTCGTTGCCAATGGTTTCATCAACATGAGGGAGTTTATTTTATCGATACACTCCCTCAAGTAGATGAGATGGTTACTGTTAAACCAATTCTTTTGGTTAATTCCAGTGTCCATTTTTTATTTAAACTTGTGTTTTTTTTAAAGAATAGTTTGCAGACGATGATGTCTTAGAAGAATGAGTGCATAATCAAAAGGAAGTGGATTCATGTGAACAAGTCAGAATGTTTGAGAGTAAAATGGACATTTATTTATAACAAATCCATAAACTTATCTAAACAATCATCGAAGAAATATTACAAGCTCCAAATAGTTACAAGCAAATAAATAAGGAAAGAACATGAAATACACTCAAATTACCAAACCTACTCTCAACACAACAATGAAGATACAACCAACAATTTGCAAGGAAAACATAGTTACTATTCTCATACAATTGACACTATAACAAACCCCTTAACCGGTTAACGTGGTTTTTTTTTCTTGAAACGCCATATGAGTACTACCTGAGTAAGATTCCCATTCATTATAAAGATCAGATTGTTCAACTTCAACGATTAAGCTTGTAGATTCTTCATGTGTTTGTTCTCGAGCCCAAGGATGAGTTGTGAACTTCCTCAATCCCTCTAGCTCCATCTCCACCTCTTTCATCGTAGGTCTATCATCGCCTTCTAACTTAAGGCATCTCTTTACCAACTCACCTACTGCTTGTAACTGCTCTARAGTGCCTTCACGTAGCACTCGTGGTTCAACAATTTCATATAGCCGGTTTTCTTTCATCGACTTGACAAAATATGTAGCTAGATTCTTTTCTTGATTGGTTCTATCAGCACAAAGGGGTTTTTGCCCAGTTATGAGTTCTGCAAGGACCACTCCAAAACTATATACATCACTCTTGTCCGTCAGTTGGCTTGTATTGAAGTATTGAGGATCCAAGTATCCAAGTGTGCCTTGAACAAGAGTGGTGACTTGATCGTGATCTAATGGGACCAACCTTGAAGCACCAAAGTCAGAAACTTTTGTGGTATAGTTATCATCTAATAATATATTGGTAGACTTGACATCTCTGTGTATGATAGGCATGGTAGCTTGTGAATGAAGGTATCCAAGTGCACCTGCAGCTTCAGAGGCAATTCTTAACCTATTCTCCCATGATAACCAACTCATTCCACYTGATATATGATGAATGTGATGGAATAACGTATTGTTGGAGATGAACTCATAAACTAGTACTGGGACCTCTTCTTCCAAACAACAGCCTAAAAGCTTCACCACATTTCTATGTATGACTTGTGTAAGGATTAAGACTTCATTGACGAATTGCTCCTTTTGGGTCCCATCCACTAGTTTTGACTTCTTTATTGCAACAACACCTTTATCAGGCAAAATTCCTTTATACACTACACCATAACCACCTCGGCCAATGATTCGCTCATCAGAATAATTATCAGTCGCTTTYTGAAGTTGTTCAGTGCTAAAGATAGTCACTGCATTGCTAGTCCCTGGTGCCTTGAGTTTTTGTTTCAGAAACACACCCCCATTTTGCTCAAAGAACTTTTCTCGTAGCTTGGTTAGTTTCCTTTTCCTTATTCCAAAGAAAATCCCACTTACTGCAGAAAATATTGCCAGCAAGCCAATACCGAGAGCTACATGTGAAAATAAAAGGATCGAGAAATTCTTCAATTAGTTACCTAATCGAAATGTGAAAGAACCTGATTCTTGGTGCGAAAAACTGAAAGCATATCGTATAAAGATCCATTGTTGTAATGCTAGTGGTTGCAGGTCATCATATATATATATATATATATATATATATACACACACACACATAGAGAGAGAGAGAGAGAGACATGGCTAAACTGAAGGAAGAATGGTGGAGGGAAAAGGCAAGTTGCAGAAGTCATGGCTAAACTAAATGAGGAAGATGCAAATGAAAAAGCAATGAACAGTTGGGAAGAAATAGTTAGGTTGACGAAGAGAACAAGCTTCAGAAGAAAATGTTGATTCGAAAAGATGAAGTGAAATGAAAGGTAGAAAAGCCATAAGACAACTCAATTTCCAATGGAAATACATGTGTCAAGGCTTATTAAATTGTTCAACAACTTGTCTTTAAGATCTTATATTGTAAATTGGTGGCTATAGACATATACACTTGGCAATTACCTTATTATAGAAAGTAATATTTAACATGTTAATCAACAGTTACATGAAGAATTACCTAGACTCAATACAAAAGCCAAAATTTTTGATTTTTTAGCAATGTATCGACAACCATCTGCAGTCATTGCATCACCCGTGTATCCTGGCCAACACGTACAATTGTAACTCCCTTGAATATTAATGCAATTACCATAACAATGGCTTTTATCCTTGCACTCGTCGATGTCTAGCAAAGAAAAATATATATCGACAAATTAAACAAAACAAAGAAAAGTATTCATAAACTAAAACAAAGAGACACGAGAAAGATAAAATAAAGTATTTCGTATAGATCAAATTATAAACATCGAAAAAGGAAAAATAGTCGTCGTTGAGTTATTTATATCATTGCATATAGAAAAAGATTCTTTTTTTAAATGATTTTGTTTCAAAACTGAAACTTACCTTGGCAACCTGGATCAAGATAAGGATTGCCCTCATAACCTTCATTGCAGATGCAGTGATACCCACCAWTCTCTGCATCCTTGCAGGAACTATTACCCTTGCACTCCGTAGCCTCTTTGCAACTTCGGTTGCTTCCAATAACCCAATCAAGAACTATGGGGACTTTGGATAATGTCCTGTCATAAAACTCGGTATAGTTATAWAAATCCTCTGCTCCAAGGAACTTAAAACTGTCTTCCTCACCAAGAAATGCCAKGCCACAAGGATTGAAGGACTGAACTCTTTTATGGTCATCAAAGGAGTTAAGTGTAACAGTGTAATCTTTCAGACCCTTGGGTATAGATGTCTGACAACAGCCAATTCCTGAGCAATACCCATMAGGCACTTCATTTGCTTCGTTACAYGTCCCCCAACAGCCACTTGAGAAGYTAGTCGAACTAATGTTGGCAAAATCATCGCACCCAATGACTGTGAACTTGTTCTTTCGTGAAAAGGTGAAAGGGTCAGTGGAAGGAATGCTAGTCCATGCATCAAATGTGTCAGTTATAATCCCTTCTTTGTTGTAGCATGTGTAACCGATCGAAGTGGAGATGTTTATCTCCGAATCTGAAATACTGTATACTTCAATGTTTTCACCGTAGATAAGCTTTGGGGGTTCTTCTGTAGAGTTGCAGAAGAAATTAAATGACCCATCTAAAGCACAGTCTACCCCGATACCAAAAGGGTAGGAAACTGTCACGTTTCCGCATTGTGTTTGGCAGTCTTGCTTTGCTATGTTGCCTGAGGCTATCGTTGTGGAAATTTGATGGTTGCCACCAAAAACCATTGTTAAAGGTAAAGTACATAGAACAAGGGTGAAAAGAAGATGCATGTTTCTACTTGTTTTTATGTGATCATAATTTTTTTTGGGTGCGTATTCCGTTATGATTTGTTGGAGCCATTTATAGAAGTTCTATCCTTGAAAGGAGTATTGAGTTTCTATAGGGATACCCGTCGACTTTGAAAAGTAAACGATTACAGGAAAAAAAAAAGTTGCTGTTATTCTTAACCAATCACTTATTTTTACTACCGTACACCAAACAAATAAGCTTGAGTTTCATGATATCCAAATTTACCCAATTTCAAACCACGTTCGCTGCCGTTGAAGCTTGCACATGACAATAGATGAAAAAACAAACTCCCGTATCACTTGAAAGAAGAAATACCAAGGGGCCGTTTATTAAATACTTATCTGGTAAGTGCTTACCAATAAAATTTAACACTATTATTGACTTACCAGGTAAGATTTTAGCCCAATAAAACGACATCGCATCTAACAATTTACCCGGTAAGCACTTACCGTTGTTAGAGTCGTTGCCCTCACTTACCGGGTAAGATTATGTCTTTTTCTCGCTTTTACCGGATAAGATTTTTAGTCCTTCTCTCGCTCTTACCGATTAAGATTCTTGGTCCTAACCATACCATCCGAATCCAATGAAGTAATGTGACTTGGTAAGCGCTTACCCGAGTAAACGTTTGGTAAACGGCCCCTAAATCTTCCAATTGCAGGTTTTCAATATAAATATACCACGTAAACTTGGTTTTGATTTAGTACTCCTTCATCTTTGGTGTTTTTCCCCAAATGAAAAATTATGTCTTCCAAATTTGATAAAACATGTGATACTATATATATAGATGGTCAAATAAACATTATAAAATACGTATTTTTACAAACTATAAACCTTTAAGCATGTATTTATAAATTATATCCTTAAAATGTCAAAAATGTAAAATTACGTTCATTTTAGACGCAATCCTTAACACAAGAATTCCTATTTTAGATTTTATCTATAGATTAGCATTTTCTTGTTCGTGTAAGTATATCTTTACTATTCTAATGAACTTATGGTCTATTTATTGATTAATAAATTTGATTTGTATCTACGAGATTTATTTATTTTATATTTGGCATTTTAGACATTTGATCGATACTCGTCACAACAAATTAAAACGGTCTGTTATGATACCAACAACCGTTCTAACAAAGTATTTAATGAGATTTAAAGTTTATATGACAAAAAAGTGTATGTCTTTTTTGTAATATCTAAAGCTGGAACAATAAATTATTAGAATGGAATTTGAGAAGCTAACATGTTCTATGCTTATGAAACACTAAGTTAGGACGAATTTGAACACTTTAAGAAGATGTAAAAGTAAATTGTTTTATTCGATTTTATTGAGTTTTAATGGGCTTTAATCCCTCTAAAGAATATAGATGGCTCAAGATCTCCTTATTGGGGGTGCTTCGACTCTTGAATTTGCTTCTACATGGCTAAAAAAGCTATTGTGAAACCATGAAAAACTTGTGAAAGAAAACAAAAAACGACGTTAATGTCATAATTTTACAAAATTTAAGTTAGAAGTAAGTAAAATGTAGAAAAAGTTTGTTGTTTTTCGATACGTACCAGGATTAAGTAGAGAATTAAACCAAACCAAACAAATCCAACAGAGGTGAAATCTCGGATGGAATGTAGCAAATCAGACCTTTGTCTCAAAAAGTAGAGAGACTATTAAGTAGAGATGTAAACGAGGTACATAAGTAGCGAGTGGATGTGCTAGGTGGGATATATACTACTATTTCAGACTTTCGACCATATCTTATAATGTATTGATAATTAAATTATGGTACAAGGTAATATGGAAGTTTTTGTATGTTAAAGCAAACCAATTTTGACATGTTACTTGCACGGTTTATCAAGTCAATTGTAAGTGGTATCAATATGACATGGATGGTTTAGGATTGGGTCCTGTTTTGATTGTCCATACAAACACAATCCTATAACATTTGCATCAATACCAACAATGATTGTTAACCGGAGAATGGGTCTGGTAGCGTTGTTACGATGAATCTTACTATTTTTTATGTACCTATTTTATATGGAGAACGGTTTTATTGAGTTTTATTGGGCAAGGATTGCAATAACGATATCTATATTTAAATATACTAATTTAATTAGGTTAATACAGAAAACAAATAAATATAAAAATCATTGAAAAAATAGGTCATTAAGTTATGATCTCTAACCAAAAAATTCTCATGTAAAACCTCCATCTATATTAAAAAAAACCTCTAAAAAATAAAATGGTTATATTAGGTGACATTTGTTTTTTAAGAGGTGCTGAAGTCTGAAGTTTGATTTCACTTCTGATTTTTAAAAGGTGGTGCTGAAGTCTGAAATCTGAATCAATCAGATTGTTTGTTTTTACGTTTAAAATCTGAATCAGTCAGACTGTTTATTTTTACGTCAGAAGTCTGTAATCTAAATCAATTCATTTGTTTTTAAAAATTCAACTGAAATACATCAATTGATTCAACACACAATAAAACACGAACAAAGTCTCATAACAACTAGAATCAATATTCATTTTGCATTAATTGAGTCGCAATTTCTTCTCTTAAACTAGCAATATATGTTTGGTCAGCGACACTCCCTGCGATTGAATCTTCAGCCTCATCCTCGTTATTGTTACCTTGCTCGTTGGTTTGATCATACTCAGAAAATAACTCATCATTTAAACCTTCCTTTCGTATGAAGTTTTGAACCGCAAAACATGCAATAACAACGTCTCTCTGAACCTCAAGTGTAAATGGTGTCATTTTTTTCAATAATGGAAAACGTGCTTTCAGAACACCATAAGAACGTTCAATAACATTTCTAAGTTTTGCATGAGAATGATAAAAACTTTTCATACTTGTTCATTGCTCGTTGACAACGAAAATCTCCGAGCCAATATCTAATATTACGATACGGCGCCATAAATCTTCGAGTATTTGTATATGCAGCAGCACATAAGTAATATTTATCTGAAAACATTAAATAAACCTATGGTCATTCGACAGGTAGCACTTCTCCGACTAAAAGAGAGCTTCCAAGCCTCTTGCTTGATAGTGGAAACTCCTACCACAATTGAATCCGTAACCGCAGCTATTGAGTCTGCTATGGGAATAAGCACCGCGGAAGAGGCAGCTATTGACTCAGGTGCTTTCGTATCCGATGTGAGTACAAGCTCTCAGCCTAGAAGCAGCTTTAAGCTAGAGAAGCGCTGCTTGTTCAATCGAATATAGTAAATATATTACCTGTAAAATCAATAGTATACCTGAAGAAGGAAATGAAAATCCAATAGCACCATTTGTTAAAGCTTCGGACAAAATTCTAGAATCATATGCAATTCATTCCCATCCGGCAACAACAAATGTAAAAACCATGTTGAAATTACAAATTGCCCAAACATTTTGATAAGATTCACCCTTTCCTCGTCCTCCATATAAATGTTGTTCTTGAATAGGGACGATAGCATGTATTAAAGTTCCATCCAAGGCGCCAATTACTCCCTACATTAAAGCTAATAGTCAAAATAAATTTAGTAACGAAAGTTATACAATTATTATCGAATTATTATTTACCTTAAATATTCGTCGTAACCTCCTATTATTCCCAGGGATGTCTGGATTAGAATTGAATGATGTAGGAACTATGATCTATTTTGCAAACTCCATCAATTTATACAACACTTCATGAAAAAATTTATGAATTGTTTGTGTTGAGTGCTGGAACCTGTTTTTTACCACTCTATAACGTTCATTGTGACCTATAATCATCAGGAAGATAGCCATCTTTTCTTTGACCAATATATTTTTGCTATCCGTTAACCAACCTTTTGCTTCAAAGTGATCACATAATTGAATGAAAGCTTCACGGGACATTCACAACGAGTTAATACATTGTCGATCACTACCTTCAAGTAACTCATTCGTAAATTGAGGTCCAGTCATTGCAGACGTATTATCTCTTTTCCTTCTTAAACGCCTTTGTCTCAAGTAGAACATATATAAGAATACGACGATAAGAAGTAAAGTTTTGTTATTATTATCTATGATAAACCTGTTAAAAGCATAAATAAAATTATAAATAGAAGTGAACTTCAATATTAAACACATTACCAAATAACAACTTGTTCAACTTCCAAAACACGTAACCAATTAGTCAAATATCAAACACATCAGCAAATAACATGTTCAAATATAAAACACATAACCAGGTAACTTGTTCAAATTCCAAAAACAAATTCGTGAGTCCCAATCGTCTTGCCATATTTGAAATCCATGATGTTAATATATCAGCGTCTAAAGGGATCGTCAACCATGTCTCTCTTAATAATGTTGACTGCTCAAAAATGTCAATGGCTACACTATGAAGAGGATCCATTATATCAAGGTCTAGAGTGTTCAATAGTTCAGTACATGCATTTAGGTTTGAGGTTTGTTGTGCAACAAGTGTCTAAATTGCACCCCTCATTTCTAATGCAAATTCATCCATGTCGACCTTGGTTTTACTCTTCTTATTCGGTCTAGATGGAGTTGTGCTCGCTTTATCTATAGTTGGTTCTTCCTCCTCATCTCCATCCGCCTCATTTTCCGTATTTTTTGAGTAGTGTGGATATTAGATGTAAATGATGATGATGAAATCGTAGTCCTCTAACGAGTTGAACTAGGGACATAAGCACGAGATCCTGTAGCAGAAGTCCCCTCGAACGAGGCTATGCATAATTCATCATATACCAATGGTGTTGTTTTTTAAGTTCTTGCTTTTGGATGTCCCTGCATCCAAATTAAATATAATTATTTATATAATACTCGTGCGTTTGTGTTTAATATATAAAAAGGTAAGAAAGAATAAAAACTAACCTTGAAGAAATCTTCCCATTCTTGATTAGATAAGGTGAACGTATTCATTTCTGGGTCGTAAATATTCTCTGTTCTATTCCTTAAGTACATCCATCCCGAATACTTTCCCTTTAAATAATCATATTGGGTTTTCAATTGTTTTGGGTGAGTTTTGCATGTCACACTTCCTCAAGTTTGGTTGCCAACTTCACCCAAGTTTCTTTACAAAGACTACCTCCGTTTCGACCCACCTTATGGACCTCTTCTATACAAGTCTTTAAAAACCGTTTAGTAAGTTCATTTGTCCACCTCACATGCACATTCTCGTCCATCACTAATTAACACACAAGAAAAACCACATATTGCAAAATAATCATACTCTAATAGCAACTAATTAAGAAAAGGTAATAGAAACTAATTAAGAAAAGGTAATGGCAACTAAATAAGAAATTTGAGGTTAAAGTTATACTGCCTAACTTATTTGCTATCAGGAAAACCTTTAATAGTTTCCTTTCAATGGCATAATTTAATTATTCATAACCTTCTTATTCTAACAAAACTCAAATATAAGAATAGAGCCAAAAGGTATATCTATATAGAATAAAAAAAAGATTGGTTGTATAGAAGAAAAAGAAGACCCTTGTTTTCATTATTTAGATATGGCTGTTGTAACAACCTAAAATTTTGAATACTTCAATATATCATAATGAGTATCCCAAGATCAAACACTTACATTGCAGCGGAAATAAAATTTCTAATCTTACAATTTATATCACTATCTAAACTTACAATCTTGACGAACATATTTTGCTCGATATAACAATGCCTTGATCTGCACATGTCATTCTTTGAT
>NC_037536.1:8278849-8282222 GCF_001531365.2 Cynara cardunculus var. scolymus | reverse complement strand
ATGAACAACAACTTTTAAAATAAACAATTTTCACGAAGCTTCATAAAATTAGCATGCCTTGATGAGAATAACACTTTTCACAATATAAATATATTATAGTGCGTGTCTACATCACAAAGCAACAACGTCATGGGAGATGTCTACCTCACACAGCATTACCTGGCGAACTCACACAGCATGTCCGCACTTACGGCTTAGACAAGATCATAAAGCATGCTTGTCTTTACAAAATTATACCGTAGTACATCCCCATTGACACACAAATACACAAAACACATATTATAAAAATATCCCACTTTTCACGCATATATAACGTATCAAAAATCTCGAGAAGCTTCAAACAACTTGTGGATAATAAGAAATAAGGCATGCAACCATTTTAAAAAAACAAATAACATGTAACTCACCATACAGGTCATAACTTGAAACCGTTCCTCGAAGTTCCTCATGTTCTCCCAAAAAAACGCATCAAACTTGTTGCGCTTCACCAAATCATCCTCATCTTTCACCTCTCTTATATGAGTTTCCTTTCCCGAGAATTTGTCATCTCTATGCTTGAAGGTCTCCCCATATATATACTTAGTAATCGGCGGTTTCACGGAATATGAAACGATAAGCCATAATTAATGGTCGTAAGTTTCATGACCATTGAGTTTCCTGTCATTAAATTACAATTAATTTATTTCCTTTTTTTTTTGTTATTACAAACTTTCCCCTTAACAAAATTTCGTCCTCGAAATTTGCCCTATGCATAAATGAGGACATATCAATCTCGTCTCTTTATCAAGTTCCCAACTAGCATCCGAACCATTATGACGTCTTCATTGAACATTCACGAGAGAAATCTCTTTGCTTCTTAGTTTTTTTTTTATCATCTTTTCTTAACATTAGTTACGACTTTCTTTTTGCCTACTGAACACTTTCTTAAATTAGATATATTGTGTCATAAATTTCACCATACCAACTATTTTATTGTCTGATATTCTAAACATCCGTTCATCTTTTTGGGAATAACTTATTGATTTCCCAATAATCTTCTATCCATCGCTAACTTGAGCATTATTTTCTAATGAATGATGGACTACCTTCGATCCATCCATCCATCTCTTTTATTTTCGATGTTAGTTCGACAAACCGGCTGACATTTATCACATAACTCTTCGAGTTGCTCTACTCGAGTACTCCTTTGATAGTCATTAATTATAAGTGAACACATTCAAGTCTAACAGGTTATTCCAAATGTCACTAAAGGTTACCCCACATAGATACCACTCAGTTATTATTATTTACAAAATATGGCAACATGCAAACATTCATCATATTCTTCGTAAATTCTTTCATAATTCAATTATGCATCTAACATCACACATTTTCATATTCATGCATTTATACATACATGTGCTTTTCTSTTGCCCTTGAGATGTCTTTTGCTATTGAGTATAGGCTATAYAATCCATTCTCTAGATAATGCCTCCATATTTCGAACTCCACTATCACTGCTACTAATTTCAAATCATACATTTTCAATTACCATGACATAAATACTATATCATTTCCTTTTTTCACCGACATAACTCATAGTTCCAACATTGTAACGTCATTATATACAAAAAAAAAAAAGAATCATCTGTCTAATCTGGGTGTAACACTCTTGGCATACTTCGCGTTCTTCCTTCCAATCTCTGGCATACTTCATTTGCTTTCCAGCCCGATCAAGTTTACGATATTATATGGTTACATTTCATGCTTCATGATAATTGATGTACATTCAGTCTTCTTGACTACATAAACATCATTCATCTTATTCCATTTTTATCACTTTCAGATCATGCTAACATTAGCAATTATAGATACCAAGATGATGATGTTCACMAAGTAACTTATTATATTTCCATATTTTTTTCTCTAACCTTTTATCAATTCAACTATCTTTACTTTCAGTTTTACCTTTAGTATTCATTCCTTCATCCTTTTGTGRCATCTAAAACATGCCAATCATTCTTTGAAGGATTTTGATTTAACATAGTATTCTCTTACCGATTCCAGTGCTCATACTTTCTTTTACTACACTAGAGATTTCTTACTGATAGGGGCTATTTTTTACACCGATAATGCATTAATCTGCACATTATCATTTCCATCCTTAAGTTTTTTCTAGATTCCTTTATCATTTCACATTTGGGTGATGTGCTTAACGATAACAATACTGTGTTTGCTGTTGACTTCGACCAAGTTATTAATCGACTACCAACCCTTGAGTTATTTCAACATTTCACCAGATTCATATACAAATTTATCCTTCTGCAACCATAGAAATTAACTTAACCCATTTTTCATTTATATCATCATTGTGTTCATCCTAGAGTCTAGTCACAACTGTCTCCTTTGACGACAAATACGTACCATCAGTCGACTTCGTTACTTGTTTTACCAACTAATCAATTAACTCCCCTTTCATAACACACATGCCACCATTTGGTTCTAATGACCCAGTTCATACCCTTATAGTCATTCTTACACAAGGAATTTTGTAATAACCTTTTATATGCTCGTTGATATTTAGGATATTATGCCTTATTCATAACATTGATTATTCTAAGTGCACATCTTTACTTATTTCATCATCTTCAACTTATATTGCAACTCACTYATCTTTGACTTAATGCAAAATATCTCATGCAATTTTACACTATTCTAGCTTTGATGTCTTTTTAGCTATAACTATGGGAACAATTCCAATGCCCCTTTTTATGGCTTAAAGGTTATACGCTYGGATAAACCTTATTATTTAACCATAAAATATTTCTCACTTACTAAACCTGATAATTTATTACAAATAACACTTTCTTTTACCACCTTCTTGCTTTTACATCTTGCTCAAAGCAACACATGCTTACTAACAATTTCATAAAATCAAATAAGTTAATATCATCTTCCAACCACTTGTGAGATGCCTATGGAGGATAATAGAACCCCAACGTCCTATTAGATTAATCAATCACAGTCTTCTACATTCTAAGACCATTTCACACACTGATTTGGTGTCTTTTACTTTAAGAAACTAATCATGTGAGAACCCTTAGATCTTCTCATAGGGTTTATATATGATCTCGACATTCCAACTCGATTGAAAAATCTTTCAACTAGTCATGCATCCAATCAAGATCATCAGTTTTTACCATGAATCTGTTGCCATCATTGATTACACGAATAACCTCGTTGCTAATCTCATATCTGACTATTTGATCTTCCCGCCAATTGATATAAGAAATGATCCCGCAACTCAAATATAGGATGAATCAACTCACTATATCATCAATACTTTGAGTTCCTATTATTCTCAAAGCTAAACATATGCTTTCACCGCTAAAGC
>NC_037536.1:8247759-8277716 GCF_001531365.2 Cynara cardunculus var. scolymus | reverse complement strand
CTCCCCATATATATACTTAGTAATCGGCGGTTTCACGGAATATGAAACGATAAGCCATAATTAATGGTCGTAGGTTTCATGACCATTGAGTTTCCTGTCATTAAATTACAATTAATTTATTTCCTTTTTTTCTTTTTCTTTTTTTTTTTGGTTATTACTGCTGTATATAATTGGATTTGTCATATTGATGGGGATGTAAAGGGGTTCTATTTGTCGAGTGCTACCATCATTGAGAAAACCCCATTTTATGTACGAATATCCTAACCTCATTGGAAGACAGCAAGATTATTTCATACACAGTGAATCCACTTCATGTGGTTGGAAATGGAAGCAAATAATACCAACATCGCAACATGTGCTTGACTGCATAACTGCATTATGTGCAAATTATGTGTAAGTGTACCTGTTCCTCAAAGAAATCTGATTTGGAGGGGATTCTTCCTCCAACTAAGGATGAGATGTTGCTAGAATTGGCACAAATGATTTTGCAAAGTAATAACCCTAGTGAGAGATGTGTGATAGTATGTAGTGCCATAGGGGGGATTTGGTGATTGTGTTTCCTATGTAAATGTAAAATATTATACAGTGACTCAGTGAGTTCACAGTTCCAGCATTTTCCTGTGTTCTCTTCCTACCATATGGTTGCAACAAGTAATGTCATTTTAGGTTGTCTACAGTTGCTTCTATGGTCATGTAGAGTTTGAGGAGAAACTTAATTGCCTGTTCCATTCATCAAGATTGAGCAACCATTAACTCATGACCAGTTCAAATCCAAGATGTACAATGTGAAACAAATTCATGACCAGTTCAAATCCAACTAACAGACATTAAGAACATTGTAAATCGAGAACATTATACCCAATACTAAACAGGGTCTGTTAAGGCTGTTTGACAGTGATCAAACAAGAACCCTTTTGACAATGATTAAACATGAACCCTTTGATAGTGATCAAACGAGAACCAAAACAGAAATCAAATAAGAAGTGAAATCGAGATGGATACCTTAAATCAAGAGATTGAGAGCTTGAGAGAGGGATCAAGAGCTTGAAGACAATAGTTGATCCAGAGACGCGACCAGAGGTAGGCAGAGAGCTTGAGAGAGAGATCGAGAGCTTGAAGAGATAGATGGCGACGATTTTCAAATAAGAGGTTTTCAGTGTTTAGTTTATCGCTAAAAAATCCAGACCTAATAAAGCTGTTAATTGAAAAAAAAACACCCTTAATATCCTAAGGTCTGACCGATTTAAACTTCAGAGGGTATTAAGAGGTTTTTTTTTATAAAAACAAACAGCACCTTAGTCTCTTTATACGACAAATGTTCCTATTAGCCTATTTAATCTTTTTCAAAATTGACTTAAAAAGACTGGTAATTTTTTTTCCTACTATGTGTTTTAGCTTCGTCTATAAAACTTGTTAGATTTTTTAAATCCGTCCTAACAATTTATTATAACGGTTTAAGATAAAGACGTAAAATTTTGTGCTAAGTTTTATAATCTTTAAAAAATAATAATGACATTTACTTTAATTGCTAAAGACTTGGTTGATTTCAAGATTGATTGTATGTGGACTGTGTTGAGTTGGTTGAAGTTAGACACCCTGAAAGAATAATAAATTACTATGACAAATTACCATTATTATTTCGTACGACCCAATAAATAATTTGATGTGAAACTTCACCTTTTTTAAAATTTATGTAAGCTTTTTGAAATAAACAAAATAATTAGCAATCACTAAAAAACGTAAATCTGTCTGAATAAAGTATAGAAATAAAAAACGTAATTCATTGTAAAAATAAGTGTGATTCACGATCAACATGTAATAATTATATATATTAAAATAAATAATTATTTTGTTATAAAAAATAATAATTATGTTTTAAAAATTAAAATATTAAAAAACGTTATTAAATTGAATTATCTAATAATTATGAATAAGATACAACAATTTAATTGATATAATAATCAAAGTATTTTTTTAATTATTATTAAAATATTTTTTTATAAAGAAATTAAAAAATATATATGTGAACCATAATTAGTTTTAGAGTGAATCACTTTTGGTTCCTGTAGTTTCTCAAACACTGATTTGTCTTTTTTAACGGTTGCTAATTAACGGTGTTAACTTCAAAGACTTTGAGCGTTAATTAAAAAGATAGGATTATCAGTATAGATGGTCTTTTAAGAACTCAATCCAAAATTTGAACAAGCAACAAGGACCATGAGTGTAATTCACTCTTTATTATAACTAGGGTGGGAACTGCTCGTTGCATGACATTGTGAGTAATTTGAGTAGTAATGTAGATTGTATATATAAATAACTGTTAGTTGTTAAATAATCATTAACAAGTTCTCAAATTGTTGTTTGAATTAAAATAAAATGTGTTTTTCTTTACCAAATATCTAAAATAAGATAATGAATCCTAAATTTGTCTTATCTACCTGACAAAAAAATCTCTTCTCCACCGTGATACCTAAAAAACCCTTCGAATATAGCAGTTACAACAACATAGAGGTAGATGGTGAAGCGACATCCAAGATAATTTAAAATTCCTAGGCGAATGATTTGGAGATGGAGAGGAAACATAAAAAATTATGTGAACAAAAATGTAAAAATTATGTTTGTTGACTATTTTCATAAATAAAGAATATGTTGCATACCCTAAGAAATTATAAAAAATTCTAAGGAATTTTTTATATAAAAAATCTACCTCTTTTCTCGTTTAGTTACTAATTTCTTTTTTTCTAATATCTTATTCTCCTTATCAACAATTTCTTGATTTTAATTCTTTTGTCAATTTCGGTCAAAAATTGCATTGATGCATGCATTACATGCACACAATTACATAGCATTGTCAGACACCTTCAGTTTTTGCACCTTTCTTGTGTATATCATATCATCTTCATTTTCTAAATTGATTGTCTATGATAAATTGTTAGATTATAACAAATTTGATTGTTAAAACTATTAAGCTGTATCGAGCAAAAATGTAAATTCACAAAATTAAATCAGGATAGTTTTGAACATGATTCAAAATCACTGAAGGTCAAGAAAACAAATTTCGAAAATATTACCCAATTTACATTCTCATAAGACTTTGAATTTTTAAAAGAAACACTAAAAACATATATTAGTATATACCAAATCAAGAAGCAAATATAAAAATGAAGATTTCTTGTCCTTTTGTGAGTAACAATGTAATATCAAAATAAACAATACTCAAATGTTCTTTTAGTTTGTGGGTTACGCTCTTGAAAAAATAAACATTGAGAATCAGAATTAAGGTAACAATAAATTAATGAATTAAAAAGTAGATAAATCAGGAATACATTGAAATTGAAGGAGTATTAGTCAGCGAGGGATGGGCCAAAAAGCAGTGTCCTCGCTAATTTGTCGCTGATCAGGAAGGGTCTGCGAGAGAACTGGTTTTTGGCCTATTCGTCGCTGATTTACGACAGATTTTTTATGTTGTTAATACCCATCGTTAATACTCTATTTTCTACTAGCTAGACTAAAGTGTAATAATAATATGTGTGTCTTGATGATAAAACTTTGATGTTCACTGACATATTTAACGATCTTTAGATGGCTTATTTTTGTTTGTGCCACCTACTACAAAAAAATCAACATACAGAACATATAAAGTACATACAATAACAAAGATTGATCTTTTAGCAAGGAAAATCTAGTGAGAGAAAATGTGTTAGAGGTAGAGATTTATAGGTAGGTTGTTGTATCACAAAAATGTTAAAAAAAACCTAATAACATAACCAATAAAAAATAAAAAATCAGTTATGCTTAAACAAGGGGAAATGAATAATTAACTTCCATAAATAAAGGAAAAATGAATGGTTAATAATATAAAATATAATAAAATAAAAAGCTAATTTACATTAATTGTAATAAAATGAATATTTAATTAAAATAAATAATAGAAAATGAAAAGTTAATAATATAAAGGGTTGTTTGGTTTGCGGAATTCGAAGGAATTTGATGGAATTAGAATGATAAATTCCTTTGACCAAATTCCAATTTATATGTTTGGTTCATTTCTTGAAATGGATGAAATCCTTCAAATTTCATTGAATTCCACAAGTTAATTAATTCATCATTCCTTGGCATAATGGAAGGAATTGAATTCCATCACCACCCACCACGATCATGCTACTATTGTTCATGATGCCCCACCCTTCTGCCACCCACCCTACCCCACCCTAACCACTATGCCACTACTGTTGTCATCACACCCACCCACCCTCCGGTCACTCACTACACATCCCTACTACGACTATGCTACTAATGTTACTGTCACACCCCTAACCTAGCCCCCACCACCACAACATTATTGTCGTCGCCACAACTGCCACTCACCCTACCGCACCCTACCCTAACCACCACTAGCCACTATGTCACTATTGTCGTCATCATACCCACCCACTCCCAATCACCCTGACCATCATCCCACCACTATCATCGTTACAGCTTTCACTTATCCCCACCTCCCCGTCCACCCTACCCCAACCCACCACTAAACACCATGCCACTATTATTGTCGTCATACCCACCCACTCCCTGGCCCCAGCCACCCGACCACTATCCCACCACTAGCATCATCACAGCTACCACCCCGCCACCTACCCCTACCTACCCTACCGTCCTTCCTTGCCCCCACCCTACCTTACCTTACTCTAACCCATCACTAACCACCATCCTACCACTGTAGTCATCACAACTATCACACTGCCACCTATTGCCCCACTTTAGTTTCACCCCCACTGCCTCACCCCACCCCTGCCTACTCGCAACAATCCCCACCTATGGAGCAGCAGGGTAGGGTATAAGTGGTGGAGGCAACGCGGGTGATAGTTGTGACGATGCCATTAGTGACATGGTGGCTGGTAAGGTGTGGGCGGGGCGATGGATGGGATAGTCCATGCAAAGATGATTGTTCCAATTCTATTGAGAGATTTCATTCTAATTCCTACTAACCAAACACATGGTCAAATTCCATCAAATTCAATTCCAATTTCCTCAAAGTCAAATTCCTTTAATGGAATCCAATTCCATCAAATTTCATTCTGTTAACCAAACACCCCCTAAAGATATTAATAGGAAAGTAAACAAAATGAGGCTAAATAGAGGACAAAGGAGAAAAAAAGAAAAATGGGTTTGAAACACCAAAACATAAGTCAAAGGACAACTATACAAACTTAACAACAAAGATAACACATCAAATTTTATTGGATTGTAAGATTCAGTTAAACCTTAAGAAAGAAAACAATCAGAATATATCACCCAAAGAAAAAAAGTCAACATATTTGCAATTTCTTGATATTAGAGAGGGTTTGAGGCACTACATCACCAATTATTGTCATTTTTCCGATCAACAAAGCTTCAATATGCAAAATTTCATTTAACAATCATGACAAATAAACAAAGAACATCCAACTCATTATTGATAGAAAAATAACAAATCTTAATTCATGATGGAACTCAAAACACAAAATCTATAAGAAAAACTTTTCAAAGTTCATAAATGAGAACAAACTTAGTTCATGATTCACCATAAGGAAAAATCTTAATTCTTATAAATGTTGCTGAAGTTGTGACAGATAGAGATAAAGGTCTTTCATTGAAAACTCAAACTTGTTTCAAATAGGAACTCAATTTGATTATAGCCCTGTATAAAAACATATATGCATATAATACAAACACACACATATATTTTGTACGACGCGAAATTCCCTTTTAAATAAAAAAAGTTGAATAATATAAAAACAATGTATTTTAAATCTTCAACTATAGAACAAAATAGTTTACCTAATTTTTCACAATTTTTATTTAGTTTAAATTGAAAAGTGTTCATTAGATGATTAACCCTTTCATTTTCTATATCATATTTTATTTATAATAACTATTATTTATACGACATTTAATATAATTAAAAACTTTTATTTTTGTTTAATTTGTACTTTCTTAGTTTAACATTTTCTTTACAAAAGTCAATATTAATTTTTTTTGACAATTCTTTTATGACCATATTCCTAAATGAGCTTGTTGCAAAAAACTTTTTGAGTTTGGAAAGCGAACTAATTCATGAAATCTTTGTAAACACTTGATTAACACTTTGCAAATCCTATTAACACCCATTTTGGGTTTCAAAGAATTTATTTGAAGTTACAAAAAATTACAAATTAAAAAAAAAAAAAAAAGAACATTACAATTTGCATAGGTAGGTGTATAGTAGAGTAATAAAAACTTCATCTGATCAACGCAGTTCCGGAAAACATATAGGAGGAATTTTTCGATCTATATCTTCTTTAGAATAGAGAATGTTGTTGACGTGAGTTCAAACCAAAAAAGCACTCGGATATTTATTCAAACTGTTTGTATTAGTGTGTAGGAACGAATATAAGAACCAAAATTAAAAAAAAAAACTGAGAGAAAATGGCATGAAGATATAAAATTATCATTCTTGGCAAAATTTCACCGTACTAATCTTCTGCAATGAAATGCATAGTCCCGTTTGAATTCGGGTGCATGTGAATGTTTTCGAAAACATAATCAATTGTTTCTTGAATGCCAAAGCTAAATGGAGATGAAGAGCTTGAGAAACAAATAGATGGAGAGATCAAAATTAACACAACCGAGAGAAATGACATAAAGATATAAAATTAACATTCTCGTCAACATTTCACTGTACTAAGCTTCCGCAGTGAAGTAATCCTGGTTGAACTTGAGTGCGTGTGAGAATGTTTTTAAGAATATAATAAATTGTTTATTGATAGCAATATATGCCAAAACTAAATCAAGAGGAAGAGATTGAGAAATAAAGAGATGAAGTGATAAAGAGTTGAAGAAGGTAAATCAATTGTAATAGAGAATAAAAGGAGTGTATATCAAGAAGTTGTATAGTCTAGGAGGTTAAGCTTAAATTCAATGTTTATCAAGAAGTTGAATTATTTGGGAGGTTAAACTTAGTAGGATGCAAAATTACCAAATGATCTCATTTATTATGAAACATACAATTTGCTTGTAAGGGCAGAATAGTCTTTAACTTAATTATAATTTAAAAAAAAGAGAAAAAAAGATAATAAGCTCCTAAGTTTTAGAAGATGTCACATCATACATAGTGGTTTCTTCTTTAATATATATAGATTTGAGTTGATTATGGATTTAGTTCTTGTGGTTTAGTGGTTTTTCTGAAAATGGTCCCTAAACTTCATTTATTATAGAGTAGGGCTTGTCATTTGTTGTCTTGTAACAAGTTGGTCCCTCACCCTAATAGCCATCCACTCCATTCGTTAAAGTTAAAGACATTTTCGTCATTTTATAACTTTCTCCATTTTAGCATTAAGTTTTTTTTTTTTTTTTTGTCTTTTAACTTTTTCTCCCATATTATGTTTGTTATTTTCTACATTTTCATAAATCTCCCAAACAGTAGGAACCAAAATGTAATTAACTCCACTATTACACCCCTTGCCTTCCACACCATATTTTTTGAAGAGATCGACCCCTCCCTACATTACACACCTCGCCTCCCTTGCCCTATTTTTCGACTTTATCAACCCTCCCCTCCCTGTTCCCCCATCTTTTCTTCTTCTGTCCGATGAACTCTCTCCACCCACTACCCTCTACCTCTAACAAACCAGCAACGACCTTCTCCTTCAAGCGAACCTAAACTCCACCAACCACCTTCGTCAATCATTCCAACTTGCCACCTTTCTCCATTGCCATTTTCCTGGGAGAACCCTCACCATCATGCACTCTTAAACACACTGCTAAATGCATAAACACATTCGCACCACACATGTATATACCCCCTCTTTTAAATACACACATACACACCCTCAATTAAATACATACACACAACATATATACATATATATATATATATATACACACACACACTTTGTTACATACACATACATCCAGACCACACATACATACTTATATATATATATATATACACACATACACACACATTCTCTTTCTTTCTCTCTCTCTCTCTTAAACATACACACACATTGTTAAACATATACACACAACCACACAAACATATACATACACACACAAACATTCCTGACTTTCTATTAAACACACAGACACAGACACACACACATACACACACACACACATATATATATATATATATATATCTGTTAAACACACACACACATACAACACTCAAAGAACACATCAGAATAGTGGTGGGGGAGTCATGAGATGGGTTTCCGTCAGAGGTTAAGTTGGAGATCTTATCGGAGGTCACGTTGAACATTTTAGTGGAGGTCACGCCGGAGGGTTTAAAGAGTGGGGACATGGGATTGGTTTCCGTCGGGGTGAGAGATAGAGAGTCAAATAAGAAAAAGGAAAATGAAAAGTATTTAGGAAAAATGGTAAAATGACTATTTTGCCCCTCATTAAATATAGTTAACAAAAGAAGGCAACAACAGTTAGGGGCGATGGACCAACTCGTTACAAAACAATAGACAAGTCCTGATCTATAATAAATGAAATTTAGGGACCAAATCCATAATAAACTCCTAGAATTATCTAGTGGGGACTTTTATAAAAAAATTGGTGAATTGTTGTTGACCACTAGTTTAAAAAGTTAGGGACTATCAGTGTAGATAGTTTATTTTAGGAACCACATCCAAAATTTGATCAAGCAACAACGACCACGAGTGTAATTCACTCTTTATTATAATTATCTATTGGGGAATTTTGCTGAATTGTTAACCACTAGTTTAAAATAGAGTTTTTTTTCCGAGTAAACTATAACTTTGGTCCTTGTGCTTTAAACTTGACTAGGAACATAGTTCTTTTTAGTAAGTATGGAAATGGTTACTATGATTTGCATTTTGATATGAAAGTGGTCCCTCTTTCTAACTTTGTTAAAAATTGTTTGTTAAATGAAAGGTATTTTTGTATTTCTTCGTCTTTTCCCATTGTCTTTACCCAATAAGTTGTTTCTATATTTATTCTTGTTAATAAATAATTAAGAAGATTATATTGTATTATATTTAATAATATATAATATACAAACAACACATGCATGGGAAAAGAAACCCAACCCCGAATCACCCGTTTATTCTTGCCACACACTGTCGCATTTCTTCCTCCCCTTCGTCGGCAAAACCAAAAACTAGAAGCACCCCCGCCCTTACATACACACACACATACACACACACCTATTTTGTAGAGTACATGTTTGGATTTTACCATGAGAATTGATCCCACATAGGAAGGAAAGGGAAATTTGGAGAGACTTATGAGGCTATCTCCATAAGCCTTATCAAATTGGACTAAGCTACATGGATTAAGCTTGGTGCTTATACATTAATCGTCAAAGATAGGGTCTTGGGTCTTTTAACCATTACGGTTCTGGACGAACTGCGCACTATTCCAAACCGTCGCGACTGTTCGCATGAGATTTTTGGTTAACCACCAAAAACTGCCAACCATATATATAATTTTTGTTTTCCCTCCAAATTCGACAGAAAAAAGGAATATACAGCATTCTTTCATTTTTCCCCAATATACGATCCATGAACACATAGGAATCTCGATAGATTCACGTTCTCATGCAAGAACACGAATTAGATAGTTGTATCCTCTAAACGGATGCTCGGACTACGCACGAGTAGGGGCAAAATTGTGTTTAAGGACAATGCCGGAGCCTGCCTTTATCTGTTTATCTTCAATCGTTGATTCCAATTAAGTTTTTTTGCTCTACATGTAACATCCATCTTCCTAATACGCTTAATTATGTGTTGAAAACATCGACTTTTCGGGTATGGTTTTGAGCATTGGGTTCTAACAATGGAATATTTTATTGGAGCTTGTAGGTTATCTCGTTTCGGACGTGTAGGCGAAAACCTCATCGAAAACGGAGTCCCGAGCAAAAAGTTATGCAAATTTTATTTTTAGTGTTTAGGGGTCAAAACGGGTACCCAGCCGGGTCAACCCGACCCAACTCGGTATTTAGGTCGCAAATCATCAAATTAGCCCTATTTTGAACCCGTTCTCTATCAAAATCAGTCTTGGTGTTCTAAGGTACGATTACACACACTTGGGAGTAATCTATCTCTAAATCAAGTGTCTTATCAAGATTATTGAAGGATTATAGAGAATCGAAGGTAAGACTTACATTTTATCTTTGTTTTGATGGCATGCATAGGGTTTGAGTCTGTGCATGTGATGATTTACTGATGAAATCATGAAATTATGTTAGGACTAAGTGTTATTATTAGTTAGTATGTGAAATCCAAGGATGGATTGTAAGATTTCTTGAAAATGTGATGTTAGCTTAAGAACAAGTGTTGACTTTTAGGAGTCAATTTGAGATACAATGAAATTAGTAGAAAATTGGTGTTATAATCATGGTTTACCTTTGATTTATTGTGAAATTTGGTAAAAATAAGTGAAACTATGAATTTGGAACTTATTGGGCTAGTATTGGTAATGTTTTGGAGGAAAATGGGTGTTTCGAGCTTTTGATAGGATGATTACAGCCCTGTTTTTTTTTAAAAACCATAGAAAATTATAGAAAATTTGAAAATCTAGGAATAAATAGGCCCTAAAAAGATAAGAGAAAGGGCTACAACTTGTCTTTAGATCTGAATTGGTGATTTTGAGTTTTAAAAGGGTAAAACAGCTCTGCAAGTTGAGTATTTATATTGAAATCCAAAGTAGAGTACCTTAATCGAAATAAGGTTTGAGTGAGTTCTTGTTACGCTTCACTAATGAGACCTTTGAATATATCTTCCAGGGATTGTTTGAGCTTGTGTGGAAGCCTTGGAGGTGGTTCACCAACTTTGATTTGGAAATGGGATTCGACCACTCGGTTTGACATTCGGTTTAATTCAACCGAATTCTATTGTGAGTTTACTTGGATATGTGCCTATTATGTGCTCTATAGGTGTATGTGTTACCCATATTGTATTCATAATTGTTGTTTCATGGTCACTTCTTGTAATTGAGTTGTTTGATGCATTGTTTGTTGAACTCAGATCAGGCAAATAGAAGGACCAGAGGATCGATGGACGGGTTACTTAGTATTTTCTAAGTATAGATGTTGGACCAGAGGCTCTGGTCTATACAACCAGAGGCTCTGGCAAAGGCAAGTAGAATGACGGGNGTAGAATGACGGGTTACTTAGTATTTTCTAAGTATAGATGTTGGACCAGAGGCTCTGGTCTATACAACCAGAGGCTCTGGCAAAGGCAAGTAGAAGGACCAGAGGATCGATGGACGGGTTACTTAGTATTTTCTAAGTATAGATGTTGGACCAGAGGCTCTGGTCTATACAACCGGAGGCTCTGGCAAAGGCAAGTAGAAGGACCAAAGGATCGATGGACGGGTTACTTAGTATTTTTTTTTAAGTATGGATGATGAACCAGCGGTCGATGAATTAGAATTCCATTAATTACTAAGTATGTATGTGGAACCAGAGGACCGATAGAGAGGATAGACCAACCAGAGGGCCTCTGTCCTTGAAGGACTTAGAGTCCAGAGGCTTTGGCCTATACAACCAGAGGCTCTGGTCGTCCAGAGGGGCTCTGGTCATCCAGAGAGGCTCTGGTCGTTTTCCAGACTTAGTCATTTTAGCACAACAACATCTTCAGATCTTCCATTCTTGGCCCGATTGCTTGATAATTTTTTTTAGAATAATTAGAATCAATTTTGGTCCTAACATTGTTCGTGTGTTGGGTGCCGGTTGTCGGACACCTTTGGATCAGGGTGAGGCAACCGGAGGGGCTGTCCCTACTCATCTGTCCGGGGATGGAGGATGGTTATTGCAGGAAGATGAGTAGAGGGTTTGTACACCATCCGCGAGTGGACGGATACGGATTGGTCAGTCAAGCCTAATTTTTGTCGGTTGTTTTGAACTTAAATTGTTAGTTATTGTACTAGTAGACAACCGGAGGGGCTGTCCCTACTCATTTGTCCGGGGATGGAGGATGGTTATTGCAGGAAGATGAGTAGAGATTGAAGTGTTTGTGTTATAAATTTATCTGATTGTCTTTGCTGTTTCCTTGAAGTTCTATTTCTCGTTAACACATGTTTTTGATGAACATTGACGCTTATACTTCTTGATTCTCTTATAAATGTTCTTACATGAGTCATGGTGTGCATGATATCCATTTAAACTCACTAAGCTTTGTTAGCTTATCCTTTTAGTGGTTAACCTTTCANCATGGTGTGCATGATATCCATTTAAACTCACTAAGCTTTGTTAGCTTATCCTTTTAGTGGTTAACCTTTCAGGAAAAGAAGCTAAGAGTAAAGGGAAAGTTGTAGATCGTTGAGGATTCGTGTTGGAATCGAAGACTATCATATTTTTGGCTTACGATAGTATATACTTTCGGCCCTTTAGATGTAAATGTTGATCTAAAACTTATCTTTTGATGGTAAGTATAGATGTTGGACCAGAGGCTCTGGTCTATACAACCAAAGGCTCTAGCAAAGGCAAGTAGAAGGACCAGAGGATTGATGGACGGGTTACTTAGTATTTTTTTTAAGTATGGATGATGAACCAGCGGTCGATGAATTAGAATTCCATTAATTACTAAGTATGTATGTGGAACCAGAGGACCGATGGAGAGGATAGACCAACCAGAGGGCCTCTGTCCCTGAAGGACTTAGAGTCCAGAGGGGCTCTGGTCGTCCAGAGGGGCTCTGGTCGTCCAGAGGGGCTCTGGTCGTCCAGAGGGGCTCTGGTCGTCCAGAGGTCGTTTTCCTGACTTAGTCATTTTAGCACAACAACATCTTCAGATCTTCCATTCTTGGCCCGATTGCTTGATAAATTTTTTTAGAATAATTAGAATCAATTTTGGTCCTAACATTGTTCATGTGTTGGGCACCGGTTGTCTGACACCTTTGGATCCGGGTGAGACAACCGGAGGGGCTGTCCCTACTCATCTGTCCGGGGATGGAGGATGGTTATTGCAGAGAGATGAGTAGAGGGTTTGTACACCATCCGAGAGTGGACGGATACGGATTGGTCAGTCAAGCCTAATTTTTGTCGGTTGCTTTGAACTTAAATTGTTGGTTATTGTACTAGTAGACAACCCAAGGGGCTGTCCCTACTCATCTGTCAGGGGATGGAGGATGGTTATTGCAGGAAGATGAGTAGAGATTGAAGTATTTGTGTTATAAATTTATCTAATTGTCTTTGCTGTTTCCTTGAAGTTCTATTTCTCGTTAACACATGTTTTTGATGAACATTGACGCTTATACTTCTTGATTYTCTTATAAATGYWCTTACATGAGTCATGRTGTGCATGATATCCATTTAAACTCACTAAGCTTTGTTAGCTTATCCTTTTAGTGGTTAACCTTTCAGGAAAAGAAGCTAAGAGTAAAGGGWAAGTTGTAGATCGTTGAGGATTCGTGTTGGAATCGAAGACTGTCATATTTTTGGCTTACGGTAGTATATACTTTCGGTCCTTTAGATGTAAATGTTGATCTAAAACTTATCTTTTGATGGTAAATATATATATATATATGTATCACGTATTTTGTTGTGGATGAAATTGAAATTTTGTTCAACATCTATCCGTTGATTGTGGTTCGGTGACGGGTGTGTTACACTACATGATAATAATCTGTTATATAAACATACACATACACATTTTGTTGTCTTTCTTTGATTTTAGGCATTCGTTGAACACTAATTGCACACAAACATATACACTAGTTCGTAGAAAAAACCCGGTGCCATAACACTAGTTCTAACAATCTTAAACAAAAATTGTGATGGATCCTTGATCCATGATAATCAACCATGTCGAGAAACCGGAAAAATTTAAAGAGACGAATTGTAGACGTTGGCAACAGAAGATGTTGTTTTATTTAACAACTCTTCATGTCTCCAACGTGTTGACAGATGACGAGCCCCTGTAATCCACCCGTGTATCTTGAAAAAAATGTTCCGACCGCCACTCAAATGAAACAATTTGAGAAAGTGGTGGAAACTTGGAAGAGCAACAAATATAACTGTAGAAATTATATTCTAAACGCTCTTGATGATTCCCTATATGATATATATTCAACTTTCAAAACTGCGAAAGAGATATCGAAATCATTAGCGCGTAAGTATAAAACCGAAGTTGCTTGTTCCAAACGATTTGTGGTAGGAAAATCCATACACTACAAGATGATTGACACTAAATCAATCGTCAAACAAGTCGACAAACTCCAAGTCATCACTCACGAGTTGGAAGTGGAAGGTATGGGTATCAACTCTAACCTTCTGGTAGGGTCGATAATTGAGAAGTTACCTCCGTCACGGAAGAACTTCAAATGTACCTGAAACATTTAACTGATGATACGAGCTTTGAACAACTTGTCCTCAAACTCCGAGTTGAGAAGGATAACTGGTTGTCTGAAAAAGCCGATGCTAGTTCCCTTGAGCCAAATGCTAATATGGTGGCTGTAAGCACCTCTAAGGGGAAGTTTAAAAAATTTAAGGGCAAAGGAATTGCCCCTAAACCATCGTTTAAAAATTCTCTTGCCCCACAGAAAAAGACTTCAAAAAGCCGCACATCCTAAGTTGTTGGATGTGTGGTAAGCCGATCATAAGGCAAAAGATTGTAGACACAAGAGAGATCATGGTGGAAATGGTGGCGGAGGTGGTAGAACGTCTCACCAAGCCAACATGGCTGATTCTGAAATGCAATTCATCGGCGTGGTGGAAGCAAATTTGGTGACTAACACTATGGATTGGTGGCTTGATACCAGAGCCACTAGACACATCTGCAATACCAAAGGCTCATTTGCTACATACAAAATGTTAGTGATGAAGAACCGATGTCTTTGGGGAATGCGAAAACGGCGAAGGTAGAAGGCAAAGTGATTCTGAAGCTCACTTTCGGGAAAGACCTCGTTCTTACAAACGTGCTACATGTACTTGAGATTAGGAAGAATTTAATTTCTGGTCCTATGTTAAGTAATAAAGGATTCAATATTGTGTTTGAATACGATAAGTTTGTAATTACTAAAAGGGGTCTGTATGTTGGTAAGGGTTACCTCTCCGAAGGACTCTTCAAAATGAACGTTGTACATAATGAGAATGTAAATAGCAATAAAACGACGAGCATTGGCTCGACTTCTATGTACATGATTGAGTCATCTACCTTATGGCATTCTCGACTTGGGCATGTCAAATTTCGTTGTTTACAAAGAATGATAAAACTTGGCATGTTACCGTCTTGTTCAATGAACAACAAGACTAAGTGTGAAATATGCATAGAATCCAAGTTCACTAGTCATCCACATAAATCCATTGAGTAAAATAATGAAATACTTGGTCTAATACATAGTGACTTGTGCGACTACAAAGCAACTCCTACACGTGGAGGGAAAAACTATTACATATCTTTCATTTGATGATTGTAGTAAGTTTTGCTATGTGTATTTAATCAATACCAAAGATGAGGATTTGAATATGTTTAAAACATACAAAGCCGAAGTTGAGAATCAACTCGACAAACGAATCAAAATCTTAAGATCCGATAGAGGAGGAGAGTATGAGTCAAAATGACTTTGCTGAATTTTGATCCTCTCATGGTATTGTGCATCAAACGACAGCCCCTTATACTCCTCAACAAAACGGACTAGCCGAAAGGAAGAATCGGACATTGAAGAACATGATCAAATCAATGTTGATAACCTCGGGGGCACCATATAGCTTATGGGGCGAGGCATGCCTTACTACAAACATGATATTAAATAGGATCCTTGACAAAAAGACCAATAAATGTCCTTATGAATTATGGAAAGGAAGGTTACTCACCTTCAAAACAATGAAAGTGTAGGGTTGCTTGGACAAGGTTCAAGTCCCTTTGCCTAAACGGAAAAAATTTGGACCCAAAACCATAGATTGTATATATCTTGGTCCCGCCAAGAATAGTGCAGCCTATAGGTTCCTTGTACACAAGTCTTATGTTGATTTTGTCAACATCAATACCATCATAGACACTACAGAAGCAGAATTCTTTGAAGATATATTTCCTTATAGGGAAAAAGAGGGCCAATCCTCTAATCCAAGGAAAAAAGCTTGTAAGGAAACAAGTCATGATGCTTTAGACCAAAATGATCAAAACATTCATGATGGAACTTCTAAGGCTCAATAAGAGTTAGAACCTGGAAGAAGTAAACGAGGAAGGATCGCCAAAGACCTTGGTCCCGACTTTATGACCTTCAATGTGGAAGGTGAACCTCAATCCTATAAAGCCTCCATGGAGTCATCGGAGGCACCTTATTAGGAAGAGGCGCTAAATAGTGAGATAGATTCAATCATTGAAAATAATACTTGGAAATTGATTGATCTATCTCCAGGACACAAACCGTTTGGCCATAAATGGATTTTTAAAAGAAAACTTAGACTTGATGGTACCATAGAAAAATACAAAGCTAGACTAGTAGCTAAGGGGTATCGTCCAAAAGAGGGTCAAGACTTCTTTGACACCTATTCGCCAGTTACAAGAATCACATCCATAAGGACTTTAATAGCAATAAGATCAATTCACAATTTGGAAATTCACCAAATGGATGTGAAAAATGCTTTCTTAAATGGTTAATTAGATGAAGAGATCTATATGCAACAACCTGAAGCATGTGAAAACTGTTATCAAACGGCTTCCAAATCAATGAATGTAATAAATGTGTATATGTTAAACAATGCAAAAATGCTTATGTTATTATATGTTAATATGTTGATGATATGCTTATCATGGGAACCAACTTGGATGTTATCAACCAAACCAAGAAGATGCTGCATTCCTCATTTGATTTGAAAGATATGGGAGTAGCCGACGTTATCCTTGGTATTAGAGTTCAAATAAATTCTAATGGTTATATCCTATCTCAATCTCATTACATTGAAAAGGTTCTCCGAAAGTTTGGACACTATGATGATAGACTTGTGGTCACTCTGTTTGATCCATCCAGTCAATTAAAGAAAAATCAAGGAGATAGTGTGTCCCAACTGGAATATACTCAAGTGCTTGGAAGCTTGATGTATATTATGAACTGTACTAGACCTGATCTAGCATACTCAGTGAGTAGACTTAGTCGCTATTCACACAATCCGGGTAGAGATAATTGGTTTGCACTAGTGAGAGTGCTCCGATATCTCAAACACACCATGAATTATAGGTTGAACTATACAAAATATCCTCATGTTCTGGTAGGTTATTGTGACGCCAATTGAATTTTCAACACTTCAGAAAGTAAGTCCACAAGTGGGTATGTCTTTACACTTGGTGGATCAGCAGTATCGTGGAAATCATCAAAACAAACGGTGAATACACGCTCAACAATGGAAGCAAAATTTGTGGCTTTAGACAAAGCAGCGGAAGAAGTCCAATGGCTTAAAAGCTTCCTAGAAGGTATACCATTGTGGCCAACCTGTCATCGCTATTTGTATACATTGTGACAGTATGGCCGCTCTAACAAGAGCAAAGAATCAGATATACAATGGTAAATCGAGACACATAAGGCGTTGTCACAACACTATATGTGATTTGCTAAAGAATGGAATCACATCCATTGATTATGTAAAGTCAAGGGAAAACATAGCCGATCCTTTGACAAAAGGGCTAAACAGAGAGCAAGTCATATACACATTGAGGGGAATAAGCTTAAAGCCACTTCAATGAGTTATCACCTGGCAGAAACCTAACCTAGCAACATTGGAGATCCCATGGTCTAGGTTCAATAGGCAAACTAATTGGAGAAAACTCAATACGCAATATAATACACAAGTATGCTCATTCCTATGATACTTCTTGTGTGTTTCCATTGACGAGTAAGGGTTGAATAATACTTCTTAGTAATGCTAATAGCTTTAACAGTGGAACAATACAAAATGTTCTTGATTGGCATTACCTATGTGAGATTGATGTATGGTCGCATCTATGAGGACCGAGATGGCTACATTCTCTAAGAAACTCATGAAGAAAGGATACGTTCAAGACCAAAATGAACACAACCATAAAAGTTACACTATGTGCTAGATATGATGTATGTGATACTTGTTGTCTAGAATTACCAAAAAATGTGGTTAGTTCAAGACATTGTTTACTACCCACAAAGTAGATCCAATTTGTACTCACTATCAAAGGTTCAAGTCCAAAAGACACCTTTTCAAATGTATGTCATATCTTACTCCATGGAATAGAAAATTATATCCTTTGTATTGCTTATTTTCTATTCAAATGTGGGGTATTGTTAGTGTTTGAATAGAAAATGTGGGGTATTGTTGGGATTTTACCATGGGAATTGATCCCACATAGGAAGGAGAGGGAAATTTGGAGAGGCTTATGAGGATAACTCCATAAGCCTTATCAAATTGGACTAAGTTACATGGATTAAGCTTGGTGCTTGCATATATACATTAATTGTCAAAGATAGGGCCTTGGGCCTTGGGTCTCTTGACCATTATGGTTGTGGACAAACCACACACTGTTCCGAACAGTCGTGACCGTTCACATGAGATTTTTGGTTAACCGCCAAAAACTGCCAACCGTATATATAGTTTTTCATTTTCCCTCCAAATTCGACAGAAAAAAGGAATATATAGCATTCCTTAGTTTTTCCTCTGGTTTTTCCTTTGGTTTTTTCTCAATATAAGAATCTCCACAGATTCACGTTCTCATGCAAGAACGCAAATTAGATAGTTGTATCATCTAAACAGATGCTCAAACTACGCCGAGTAGGGGCGAAATTATGTTTAAGGACATTGCAGGAGCCTGCCTATATTTGTTTATCTTCAATCATTGATTCCAAGTAAGTTTTCTTACTCTACATGGTAAGAATCTGTTATATAAACATATATACACATACAGGTTTTGTTGTCTTTCCTTGATTTTAGGCATTCGTTGAACACTAATTGCACACAAACATATACACTAGTTCGTGGAAAAAATCGGTGCCATAACACTAGTTCTAACAATAGAGACACAGGGTCTCTGAAACCCACATCCTACTCCTAGAAGCACCAATAACTTCCAACCTTTTGGGTAGCTACTCCACCTCTTATCAATTTCAAGACCCACTTCCATCTTCGACCAATTTCAAGACAAACCTGGATATGTAGTTTTTCTCCCCTTTTCTCTCTCGAACCACCTCGTTTGTGATAATTGTCAAGAAAATCTTTTGAGGGTCATCATAGTTGTTTTGACAGAGTAATAATACGATGGCTGGTCACTACTAGAAAACCAGGTTTCAGCGACGAATAACAGCGAGGGAAATTTTCCCTCGCAGATCAGCGAGGGATCAGCGAGGGAAATGCCAAAAAACTCATTCCCTCGCTGATCTGCGAGGGAAAATTTCCCTCGCTGATCCCTCGCAAATCAGCGAGGGATCAGCGAGGGAAATGCCAAAAAAACTCATTCCCTCGCTGATCTGCGAGGGAAAAATTCCTTCGCTGATGCCTCGCAAATCAGCGAGGGATCAGTGAGAGAATTGCCAAAAAACTCATTCCCTCGCTGATCCCTCGCTGATTTGCGAGGGAAATTTCTTCTGCAAATTCCCTCGCTGATCCCTCGCAGATCAGCGAGGGATCAGCGAGGGAAATGACAAAATTCACATTCCCTCGCAGATCCCTCGCTGATCTGTGGGGGATCAGCGAGGGATTTTTCTATTTTTCCTATTTTCTCATTTTTATGTGTTATATGTACATGTTTTTATGTGTTGATGTCGTATGTATGCATGTCATGTGTTGTTTGTGTGTGTGTATATATATATATATATATATATATGTATGTATGTATATATATGTGTTGTGGTTGCTAACCGCGATATGTGCATGTGTTATAAGTATATATACCCGTCGTGAGGGAAAATGATTTTTGCCAGTTTTTAATTTTATAGCTACTAATTTAATTACTTATAAATTATTTATCAATAATTATTTATTAGATTATTACAAAAATTAATTAATAAAGCTGATTAAGCCTAATAAAACCGAATAAAACCCATTAAGGTCCAATAAACCAAATAAAGTCAAATAAAACTAAATAAAGTTTATTGAGGCTCGATAAACTCAATGAAGCCCGGTAAATAGATTAAGACCCAATAAAACAGAACAAAGCCCAATTAAATGGGTTAAGGCCTAAAACCATATGAATCTGCATATAACACACACACACTGTCTATACATTCACATATACACATATGTTTAAGCATATATTCATCTATCCAATCGTGGTTAGCAACCAGTACACATCGTGTCTATATGTGTATGTAATATTGACCGACGGGTATATATACATATAACACATACAACGTCGTGTAAACATATGTATATAACACGGGCTAACGGGTATATATACTTATAACACATGCATATATACATACGATACCTAAATATAAAAATATAACACATAAAATTCAAGAAAATCAAGAAAATAGGCAAATTCCCTCGCTGATCCCTCGCAGATCAGCGAGGGAAATGGCCAAAAATCATATTCCCTCGCAGATCCCTAGCAGATCTGTGAGGGATCAGCGAGAGATTTTTCTATTTTTCCTATTTTCTCATTTTTATGTGTTATATGTACATATTTTTATGTGTTGATGTCGTATAACAAACACACACACACACACACTGTCTATACATTCACATATACACATACATTTAAACATATATTCTCCATCCAATCGTGGTTATCAACCAGTACACATCGTGTATATATGTGTATATATAATTGACCGACGGGTATATATACATATAACACATACAACGTCGTGTAAACATATATGTATATAACACGGGCTAACGGGTATATATAATTATAACACATGCATATATATATATATATATACAATACCTAAATATAAAAATATAACACATAAAATTCAAGAAAATAAGAAAATAGGTTATTAAAGCCCGATAAACTCAATATATCCCGGTAAATAGATTAAGGTCCAATAAAACCGAACAAAGCCCCAGTTAAATGGGTTAAGCCCCGATAAAAAAAAAATTAGGATAATTTCCTCGCTGATCCCTCGCAGATCAGCGAGGGGTCAGCGAGGGAATATGATTTTTGTAAATTCACTCGTTGATCCCTCGCTGATCAGCGAGGGATCAGTGAGGGAACTGACAAAAAAAATTTATGTCTTATTTTGCGTTTATGTGTTTTGCGTTCTTTGATGAATATATATATATATATATATATATATATATTATATTATATATATTATTTATATATATATATATATCTATATATATATATACCGACTTCTCACACACAAAGCTAGTTAACATATTTGCGACGGAATCAGTCCGTCGCTAATTGTTTTTACAAAGCTAGGTTAAGCCTCCAGTACACTCTTTTTCCAATTGCCCACTTCCCTCTAACAAGCCTGATATCGAGATCGAGAGAGAGAGAGAGGGACGCGATATCGAGAAAGAGAGAGAGAGCGACAGGTTTCCGTCTAAAGCGTCGCCGACGGCCGCCGTCCTCACCGTCGCCGACCACCGCCGTCCTCACCTTCTTCACCGTCGCCGACCACCGCTGTCCCCTTTGTGACCACCACAGCAGCGCCGTCGTCGACCACCGTCTTCACCGTCACCGTCGTCGCCCATCGTCGTCCTCACCGTCTTCATACACACACACACAAGTATGCATATATCCCTCTTATTTGTTTCATTCTTTATATGTTATTAGATCAAATCAGCTCTTCGTGCAATTCGCAATATGGATAACCTTTCAGCTGTTAGAAGGGTAGGAGACAGAGACAAACCTATTAATGATATTCTTGAGTGGTTGTCATCAGTTTTTGGATTTCAGGTAACTTGCACTTGATCCACTTTGTTCAACTTTTGAATATTTTGTGGCTTTGTTGTGTTTCTTTATATTCTTCCCATCTCACCCTTAATGATCCTGTGAAAAAGAGCACAATAAACTTTTTCGACCCATCTCTTTAATTTATCTGAAGTGATAGAAAACTCTAGTCCTGATAAATCCATTGACCATATTATAGCCTCAAAAGGTTTATGACTTGAAACTCATGCCGAAATTATTCGTCTTATACACAAACATGTGTGTGTAACTGTGTATATGTATGTATATATATTTGTGTGTATATGCTTATATATATGGTTTCATCTGCTTATCAAATTATCTACCGGAAATTGAAAAAGATTAAAAGAAAGACCAAAAGAAATCCACCTTCTATTTTTATGTCAAGCAGTGGATAGATAAATGCCAGTATAGCAATAGAAGCTAGATATGTTGTTAATATGATTACTTAACTGACATTCCCTTTTGAATTATTCCTCTTTCTGAATGGGTAGGGGGAGTTTTCTGTAGGCAATTATTGGGTATCTGTATGTTTACAATTGTATGGTATGATTTATGGTAGTTTAGAAGAAGAAGAATTGGAATGAGATAAAAGCGAAAGGTGAAGAAGAAGAAGAATTGGAATGGAGTGCAGATATGTCACAACTGTTTATCGGGAACAAATTCGCCATGGGAAGACACAGTAGGATTTACAGAGGAGTTTATAAGCAGAAAGATGTTGCTGTTAAGCTTATTAGTCAGCCTGAAGAAGATCCCGATTTGGCTTCTATGTTGGAAAAACAGTTCACTTCTGAGGTCGTCTTGTTTTTTCGTCTCAAGCATCCCAATATCATCACTGTAAGTAATATTAGCTTGTTGTTTTCTTAATTATCCTCTCTTGATTATCACATGAGTACATGATATATAACACACATATATGATACACAGATTTTTTAATCATTTTGTACCAAATCATTCGCTATCTATCAACGGTTTAAACAAAGAACCTGCTATATTCAACCTTGCGATCAATAGATTCACATGTTTTGTGATTAAGTTCATGTCCACAGCCAAACTCGCCATTTTTAGATTGTTATTTCCGGTAATATATTGAGAGAATATGTCAAATTCTTTTTTACATAAAAAGTAATATTCAACCAAAGGGTGTGATATCAGGGTTCCAGGTAAATCCTGACCTGCCTAGAGGTCAAGGTTCACTAACTATATTATGCATTTCAAAAAGAAGTAGTAAGTTCTAACTTTGGTGGAGTTGAAGGTGGTTGGCATTTGCCATTTCTTAAATTGTGATAGATTGCAAGATTAAGACCTTTGAGACAGTGCCAGCTGCTTATTCTCATAAGATGGTCCACATAATTTTCCCTGCTTCTTTAGAGTCATTTTTATTAATAATGAACAGAAGACCTCGATCACCCGTTGGAGACAACTAGGATTCGAGATGTTAGCCGTCAATCGGTTGATATATCATGATAATTCATTGGGTGACCCACAAATATAGGGATTAGAACGAAGTTGAATTGTTGTTTGTTTTGTTGTACTAAATAATCTGTCTAAAGACCGATAATAAACTTGAATTCAGACTTTTTTTATTTGCTTACATCACAAAGAAAGTTTAGATTCTGCGATTGACATGGATATTATTCCCTCATGTCAAAAGAGAAGATGACTATTCTTCGAAAATCTACTTCTTGGTGAAGATATGTGTGTAAAAGTAGCAGATTTTGGTATCTCGTGTTTAGAATCTCAATGTGGCAGTGCAAAGGGATTTACGGGTACTTATCGTTGGATGGCACCAGAAATGATCGAAGAACTGAAACACACAAAGAAAATTGATGTCTACAGTTTCGCAGTTGTCTTGTGGGAGCTTTTAACTGCGTTGACACCATTTGACGATATGACTCCGGAACAGGCTGCATTTGCAGTATGCCAAAAGGTATCATCTTCAATCATATTACTCTACGATGTTAATTTTAAATTTTACATATATACGTTTGAGAATATGTGGAACCCCTGATATACTCTCCAACAGAGCCTTTGAGGAGAGAAGGGAGGTTCCAACATAGACAAAGGAGAATGGTCCAAGTCTAGCCAATGTGGGATTTTAACATGCCCCCTCGAATGGAGACTAGAGGGACACATATTGTCCAAGAGTGTCGAGAGGGGCCTAGACATGTGAGGGGCTAAACTAGTAAAGATGCCCAGAGTGTTGAATCTTTAGAGTGGTAGATCTTGGCTCTGAGTTTTGTTTACAGGTAGATCTTTCTCTTTACTAAAATTGCGAACAAATTACTGATTTCGAAGATTATTGAATATTTACAGGTAACGGAGTTGAGAGAGAAGTTGTCAAGGGTAGAAGAGGAACTCGAGACCGAACGGAAGAATAGGGCAAATTTGGAGGCCAGACAAGCTGCCTCAGCAGCTGAACAGGCCAGACAAGCTGCTGCGTTTATGCGGCAGTCAGGATACGTTTTCTCACCTCCCCCAGATCCCGATAGTTAGATTGTATGTAATCGAAGATTAAATTGTATGAATTGAATATTTTAAATTGTATGAATCCATATTTTAAATCGTATGAATTGGTTACTTTTGTTTACAGATTTGGTTTGTTATATATTATTATTTTCAGGTTTTTTAAAAATAAATACAGGATTTGTGTGTTTTTAAAAAATTTATTTTTTAATTGTTTACAAATTAGCGACGGATTAGCGAGGGAAAATCCATCGCTGAAAGTGCTTGAATTTCCCTCGCAAATCCGTCGCTGAAAGTTCTCTCGCAAATCCGTCGCTGAAAGTTCCCTCGCAAATCCGTCGCTGATAGTTCCCTCGCAAATCCGTCGCTGAAAGTTCCGTCGCAAATCCGTCGCTGAAAGTTCCCTCGCAAATCCGTCGCTGATCCGTCGCTAAATACTTCCCTCGCTGATCCGTCGCTGAAAGTGTCCGTCGCAAATCCGTCGCTGAAAGTGTCCGTCGCAAATCCGTCGCTGATTTCCGTCGCTGATCCGTCGCTGATAGCATTACCTACGACTGTTTGACCGACGGAGTATCAGCGACGGAAATCACTTTCTGCGACGGATCAGCGAGGAAATTTTCCCTCGCTGATACCCAGCATTTTTGTAGTGGGTGCCATCGATGGTGCCATGTTGGATCCGCCCCTGGGTTAGAGGGTTGGTGGTTGTACATGTGTGTATATAATATGTGAATATATAATATCAATTTATTATTTATTCTTTCATATGAGTAAACACAACATAAAAAGACAAAAGAAAGAGTAAGAAAACATAAATAACCTTCATTTGACGAAGACTTTTAAATGGAGTTAAATAAAATGACCACTTTCATATAAAAATTCAAACCACAATGACCATTGTTGTACTTACAAACGTTTTGGGACGTTGTTTGTAATAGAGCTAAACCACACAAGGGCCAAAATTGTAGTTCACTTTGTCTTTTATGAATTTTTAAACGTATATCTTCATCGAGAAAATAGTGTTTTAGGGTGTCGAGAGGATGGATATCTACAACACCCCACCTAACTATAGGAACGAAGCATGTTGTATATTTACTCTAAATATAATTATATTATATATATTAGTGGTTGCTATTCATACTCCATTCACTTATATGCATCTATTTCTTACTTTCTACTTCAACATTATTATTATATCAGTTGTGTATCCGCTACAATGCACCAGAAACCAATAATAAAAATAAATGCAAGGGCTCACTAAAAATCTAAAATTTATAACAAACCAAAATTACGACCTTTTGTCCCTCAGTTAATGAAAAACACTCTATCGTTAGAACACAAGCTAGATATTACTATAATTGGCAAAATTAACATAAAAATCTTGCCCATTATACCTCTCCCACAAAAAGAAATTCAAAATCTCTTGCAATAAAGATGAAAACTTTTTGATAGTTTAGAGACTTTAGAATAACACAACAAAAGAAGAGAGAATCCGTCTACCATATAATTGATGATCATAGTGTGAAGGTAAGGAGGAAATTGTCGAAAAGCTGAAGCTTTAAATGGTGTACATTACGCATCATATGTAGTACCTCTTAAAATCCCAAGATGACTAAAGTGTTGCATTATAAAAGAGTATATACACATTGCTATGGAATTTGTATAGGTTGGTATCCATATCACATAACATGCCACATTTGGCTAGGTAAGCAGAAAGTCCACCCTACACAAGTCACCATCTTCATCTTTCTCACAGGTAATCTTCAATCTTTGTCTTCTATTTTCGTTTTTAATTCCAATTTTTTTGGTTTTTAACTCCAAATTTTCTTGGTGTAAAAGGGTTTATATAACTTGAGGAAATCTTAGATTTTTATCAGAAATAAAAAAAGAATCTTAAGGGTTAACGTCCTCTTGCACATGTTGCCTTACAATTTGTACATGGTTTGAACGATTTGGCTTTGATGTCAACATGCCATAGAGGGTTGCTGCTTGAAAGAATTAGATAGATAGCTATGAAAAAAAAATCTAGATTTATATAGAAGTGGATGAATCATTCAGTGTTTCATTAGTAGACAATCAAACATGGCTTAAGGGGAGATGGTACTTATCTGTTTAACATCATACGCTTTGTTGAGCTTCAGATGGGATTCCGTACGGAATCTCAATATTCTTCGAACTTAGCAATGGATACTACAACAAAATTGGGTTTATAGGACACCTTTAATCTCTAAGCGTCTCAATAGACCGCTTTATAGGACTTAATTTATAGGACTAAAATATAAAGTGTCCTATCTAAAGGTGTTGTAATAAGTTTATATGACGCTTTTGGGCGTCTTAACAAGTTTTTTAGGACATTTTTAATAAAAAGTGTCGCATTAGCAACTTTATATGACATTTTTGAGAAAGTGTCCTATAAACTCAATTTTTTATAGAACATTTGTTTTTATAGGACCGTTTTTCAAATAGTGCCCTATAAAGTTGCTAATGGGACACTTTATGTTAAAAGTGTCATAAAAAACTTATTACGATAGCAAAAAACGTCATATAAACTTATTACAACACCTTTAGATAAGACGCTTTATTTTTTTGGTCCTATAAACTAAGGGGTTGTTTACCAAATCTTACAGGGTAAGTGTTGTCCGGGTAAGAGTGCTGACCCGGGTAAGTGCTATCTCGGTAACTAAGTGTTGTCCCGGGTAAAATTGTTTACCAAATATTTTTGGTAAGTGCTTACTAAAAATATAATGACCATTATAACCCTATTTGTAATTATATATTGAATAATATATGATTATTTTTGTTATTAATAGTTTAATGGAAGAAAAAAAAACAAAATGTATATTTTAATAAATGCTTACCAATAAAAATAATATCATTTTACTTCTTTTCATATGTTATATGTCAAATAAGACAACAAAATATAATTTTCATACTTCAAATTAAATAGAAAAATATATTAATAGTCGTTCATACTTAAATACAAACGGGATATGAAACGTTAATACCAAAAGAAATTGTTTGTTTTTCATCCTAGATAATAAAAATTAATTTGAAGCATTTGAAAACAGTTGAGTCGCAATCTGATCCCGCTGGTTAGCCATACATCCATTGTCTTGAGAAGCCCCCCATTGTACTTCAACGACTTCTTCTTCAATAACTCCTTCATGTTGCTCTTCCGCAGTAAACATTGTGTTCTCATCATATTGCATAAACAGTTGATCTTGGATATTACATCTTCTTATAAAATTATGGATTGCAAAGCAAGGAACTACTACCTCTATTTGTTTTGGATAAGGATAACAAGCCATTTGCTTAAGAATTGGGAATCTTGCTTTCAAGACGCCATATGCACGTTCAATAATGTTTCTCAGGGTCGTCCCTGGGGGAGGGCGGCACGGGCGCACGCCCAGGGTCTTGTTATTGCTATATATTTTTGTTGGATATTTTTATCAATTTCTGCTACTATTGACTATTGTTATTTGGTTATGTTGTTCTAATTGTTTTTGTTGACTATTGTTATCTATTTTTGCTTCTACATAAAATATTTTACTATTATTTGACAATCAATCTATTGTTCTTATAATTTATGACGTGTTTCATAGTTTTGTGATTAATCAATAATTTTTTCTACTAGATGTCTCTTATATATGTCATGTTTCATAAACTTTTAATCTTAACATCTCATTTTAGTTGAGCAAAAAAAGAAGGAAAATAAAATTTAAATATTTTCATCAATTGTTTGATTTATATATCTTTCATTGAGATTCCACCGCACTACAAGATTCTATTTAAGTACTCAAACAATCATTTGTTGAGCTTGCATTTTATATGTTTAATTCATTATTTATTCTTATTAGATCTCAATGAATCATCTTTTCTTTCATATTCTTATTGATCATTGTCTATTTGTCTAGAAAACCTTGATAATCTTCTTTATTATTGATCTCTCATTGACCCTCATGATTACTTCATTCACACGAATTCTCTTTTTGTATCAAAATAACACATATTTCTTGTTATGAACTAAAAAAATTCTTACTTTTTATAAAAATTTATCAACCATAGTTTTTATACTCTTGGTTTCAAATTACCTAATAAGAAGTACGTAAATTTAAGTAACCACAAGGGTGGTGCCTGTGTGGTTTGAGTTTGGCTCCAAAGGTCAAAAGTGTCTGGAGGTCCCAGGTTCAAATTCAAGAAGAAACAAAACTCCTCTTGTGGCCACGGAGGTTCAAATGCAGTGACTCCGGGTTATCTACAAAGCAGGTAGTTGACCTGGGAATCTGGGATTAGTCGGCTTGCATAACCGGTTGGATATCCAGGTTAATAAAAATAAATTAAGTACTCTCTTATATATATTTATAATAAGATAAATAAGATTACTTTTCTCAGTAAATTATTAGCATTTCTTGTACTCAATTTTATACTATTAAAAGACATTTATTGATTTTTTTTTGTACTTACCGAGAGTCACTACAAGAAAAAGGAGCTTTGACGATGCACATTTTAGTGATGACATGTTTCCACCATAAGTTATAACGACGACATGTTGGTATATACTCTTTCTGATGATAAATAGTCTTTTAGCGACGACAAAAGTCGTTGCTACAAGTCTTGTTTCTTGCAGTGGGCCCTGTTTTTACGTTCGCCCAGGGCCAATAAAATGTCAGGAACGTGCCTGAGTCGTTTCTAAGTTGTGCATGCGCATGGTTGAATTTTTCTTCTTTAGTTACCGCACGTCCACATCGATAATCAGCTAACCAATACCTTTGTCCAACCTGTGGCGACAAATCTCTTCCGTTGGCCCAACCTGTGGTGACAAATCGATGTCCATGGTCCCTTGATTTCATCAATTCAAAATAAAATATAAAAATTAGAAAAAAATTATTAGAGGTTAAAAAGATGATAAAATATAAATTTTATGCCTAGTGGCATAGATTCTACTTCCAACCATCTAAACTTTGATCTTTTTTTTTTTAGGGTGTCCGGGCCAAAGCCCGACTAATCCCCGGCAATTTTGGAAGCTAAACATGGCCCCACTTAAATGTCGCCAACATTCCCCTCCAGGGCTCGAACTTGGGTTCATGACTATGCTATGTCCAAGCCTTTACCACTAGGCTGGAAGGTCTTTGACTAAATTGTGATCTTTGATACTATAAATTAGACAAATTTAACATCTTACATCAACCATAGACACACACCACATCAGGATATTGTCCTTCCCAGGATGAATCCATCAACAGCAAAACATTCAGCCATAACTAATTATCAGAAAAACGTGTAGAACTATATATATATATGGAAAATCTGCAAGGGGTCTAGCAGATTTACAGTTCCATAACAGTAAGTCTGTAAAATCCCTCTTTGGAATAGGATTCTTGCAATAGCTACAAGCGTTAAAGAATCTGAAGATGTCAAGATAAGAGGGTTCTAGTTTGTTTCCTCAGCCCTTGATTCACGACCTGTTCTAAAAATTCTCTCATATGAACCTCTATAGTGAGCTCGTCAAAAAAAATAAGTGTTTTAACAATATAGAATATGAAAATAGGCATTTAAATAGCAAGATTATACATTTGATACTTATATCTGTTGTAAACCAAGTGATAGCATACAAAAACTTACTGTAAATGTGATGATTTTATTCAAGCAATTGAGCTGCCATTTATAGGCTTACAAGGAACA
>NC_037536.1:8243395-8247609 GCF_001531365.2 Cynara cardunculus var. scolymus | reverse complement strand
GTTGCAAAACCCAACACGTGCACCAGCTTCAAAATCCTCCCCTAAACTGAACTTGAGCAAATTCAGTTTACTTCCTTTACACCCAATAATGCTCGCAGCCTGCAAAARWCTTCTAACTTGATTGGCTTTGTCATTATATCAGCTAGCTGATTCTTAGTATTACAGAAAACCAATTTCAATTCCTCTTGATTGACCAAATCCCTTAAGTAATGAAATCTCACATCAATGTGTTTTGTTCTCCTGTGCATGACCGGATTTTCTGACAGCTTAATAGTTGATGTGTTATCACACATAACTTCAATTGCACCTTCTTGTTTCTCACCCAAATCTTCAAGTAAACCTTTGAGCCATTTGCAATGACACGCACAGTTAGCTGCTGCTACGTACTCAGCTTCAGTAGATGATAGTGTGACGATTTCTTGTTTCCTTGAACTCCAACTTACAGCAGCCCCGTTGTATAAACATATGTAGCCAGAAGTACACTTTCTATCTTCCACATCTCTTGCATAATCACTGTCAGTGAAGACTTTTAGTTTSTCATGTGGYTTTCTTCCAWAACRTATCCCATAAGTAGYTGTKCCCTTCAAGTATTTTAGCACCCTTTTTGCTGCATCCAGATGTTCCATCCTTGGTTTTGACATGAATCTTGCTAATAGACACACCACATAACTCAAATCTGGCCTTGTAACCGTAACATACATAAGACTGCCTATCAGCTTCTTGTACCTTGTTGAATCAATCTCCTCCCCTCCTCCTTCTTTGGTAAGCACAACACCAGGTACAATTGGATTTCCTACTGGATGACTCTCTTGCATTTGGAACCTTTCAATAATTTCCTTTATATACTTTCTTTGGGAGATCTGAATCCCACCTTCAGATTGCTTTACCTCTACACCAAGAAAGTATTTCATCATGCCTAGGTCTGTCATCTCAAACTCCTTTTGCATAGACCTTTTGAAACCTTCACAGATCATAGCATTTGTTCCTGCATATATGAGATCATCGACATAAAGACTTACCACAAGAATATTATTCCATACYTTCTTGACAAACAAAGTATGATCAAATCGGCTTTGTTTGAATCCTTCCCTCTTGAAATATGTCTCTATTCAATTGAACCAGGCTCTAGGGGCCTACTTCAACCCATATAAAGCTCTTTTCAATTTGTACACCTTTGCTTCATCTCCCTTCTTGACAAACCTAGGAGGTTGGTCAACGTACACAGTCTCCTTGAGCTCACAATTTAAAAAAGCACTTTTAACATCGAGCTGAAACACCCTCCAATTTCTTTGAGCAGAGATAGCTAAAATAGCTCAAATAGTGTCCCACCTAGCCACAGGTGCAAACACTTCTTCATAATCCACCCCTTTTTGTTGAGCATAGCCTTTAACCACAAGTCTTGCCTTGTACTTATCTAYGTTTCCTTCTCCATTCAGCTTTGTTTTGAATACCCATTTCACACCAATAGGTACAGATTCAGCAGGCATATCTACCAATTCCCATGTTTCATTCTTTTCTATTGAATTTATTTCATCCTCCATGGCTTTCATCCATTTAGCTTCTTGTCTTGCTTCTTCAAAAGTAGTAGGATCTCCTTGAGCCGTATACATGGCAAACTCAGCTTCATCTTCTAACTCTTTACCAGTTTCATAATCTTGCATCCAAACTGGTTGTCTTCTCATTCTGGTAGAGGATTCAGCTGCATCATTTGTGGCTGCAATGTTTCTGCTTGCTTGTGGACCTTCATCAGGAATGAGAGTATCACTTTCTTGAACTTGTTCTAGAGCTTGCGGTTCGATATTCTCACTCGCATCTTCTTCATTATCTGTAACTGCAGCTTGATGAACAGGTTCTTCTTCTATTATCAATTCTCCCTCCCCTGCAGTTTCTTTACCCCAATTCCATTATTGATCCTCTTCGAATATGACATCTCTACTAATGATTATTTTCTTTAGAATTGGATCGTAAATCCTGTAGGCCTTAGATCTAATACTAATGCCAAACAACACACACTTCTGGCTTCTTGCATCTAACTTGGTTCTAACTTGAGAGGGAACATGAACATGGCCAATACATCCAAACACACGGAAGTAATCAACATTTGGCTTCTCTCCGGTCCATAATTCTTCAGGAWCCTTTTTGTCCAAARCTCTAGACACACACCTGTTCATAACGTGACAGGCCCAGATAGTTGCTTCTGGCCAAAAACATTTAGGTACCTGTTTCTCTACTAACAAACACCTCACYATATTCATTAGTGTTCTATTTCGTCTCTCTGCCACCCCATTTTGTTGTGGGGTGTAAGCCGCTGTTAACTGCCTCTTAATTCCATTTTCTTCACAAAAATCGGTAAACTGATGTGAAGTAAACTCACCCCCTCTATCGCTTCTCAACATCTTTATTTTTGAACCTACTTCAGTTTCAACCATAGCTTTAAATTTTCTGAAGTGCTCAAAGCTTTCCCCTTTATTTCCCAGTAGGTAGACCCATGTCTTACGTGTGAAGTCGTCAATAAAAACAAGTACATACCTTTTTCCACTTTGAGACGTTGGTGTAATTGGCCCACAAAGATCTGTGTGCACAAGCTCTAACCGTTGAGTGGACCTCCAAATTGCTTTCTTTGGAATTGCTATCCTGCTTTGTTTTCCAATATTGCAAGTTTCACATACCAATGTTTCCCGCAGACTTGAGGTAGTCCCTTTACCATATTGTGATACTGCATGGTTCGAATGGCTTTGTGATTCACATGGCCAAATCGTTTGTGCCAGACGTGGGTAGCATTATCGTCTGTTATTTGTAAGCAATGACCAGTAATATCCTTTTGATATCCATTCACTATAAACATTCGATTTTTTTGCCATTGTTGACTTCATGATCAGACCTCTGGTTGGATGATAAACATAGCAAGCTCCATCGTCAAACACCACCTTTACTTTCTTATTTTGGAGCTGACCCACACTAAGCAGATTTGAAGTTAGCTGAGGAACATAGTAAACATCTGTAAAGACTTGAGTGATGCCACYTATTTCGAAACGAACATCCCCCAAGCCTTTTACTTGGAGCCTCAACCCATTTCCTAACTTMACGGTGTGTCTGACATTTCCATTCAGCCTAGTGAACCAATTTCTCATACCTGTCATGTGATTCGAGCAAGCAGAATCCAAGAACCAATACCCCTTGTTTGCCACGACATCATCCTTCATGTGAGCCATAAGCACCAGTTCCTCGTTCTCATCAAATTCTGCATAATTTACCCCCTTGCCTTCTTGAGGACATTCAAACTGAAAGTGTCCCATTTGATGACACTTAAAACATTCTATTGAGGATTTGTCAAAGCTGCCACGTCCTCTGCTTCGTCCTCGTCCTCWGCCTCTCATCGATCCTCCTCGACCACCTCTACCGAAAACACGGCCATAGGTCTGATCTTCAACCTTTAGTGCATGATCTTCGACTTCCTTCTTGACTAGCTTCTGCTCGTGTACCAGCAACGAGCTTTGTAACTCATCGATGGTGAACGTATCCATATCYTTGGATTCTTCAATTGAACACACAACAAAATTGAAGTTTGGTGTAAGTGTTCTCAATATCTTTTCTACCACCTTAACCTCAGTCATTTCTTCACCATAATTGCTCATTTCGTTTGACACGGTCATGACTCTGCCAAAGTACTCCACAATGGGTTCGCCAATCTTCATCTCTAGAGTCTCAAACTCCCTTCTTAATCGCTGCAACTGAGCCTTCTTTACTCGTGTATTCCCCTTGTATTTCACCTTCATTGCTGCCCACAGCTGCTTCGCTGTATCCTTCTGGGAAACGGTCTTGAGAATGTTCTTATCAATTGMATAGAACAGATAGTTCAGGGCTTTCAAATCGATAAGCTTCATGGCATCCAACTCCTTTTTCCTTGCATCTGAAAGCTGGTCTCCAGCCTTAGGTTCAACATAACCAATTTCAATTGCTGGCCAGAATTCTTTAGATCGAAGCAAGTTCTCYATGACCATACTCCAGTGATCATAGTCCCCATCGAATTTGGGAATAACAAAGCCTTGCGACRAATTTCCTTCAGCCATCTTGCTGTCTTCTTCTCGAATGGATCACACACTTCGCTCTGATACCACTTGTTGTAAACCAAGTGATAGCATACAAAAACTTACTGTAAATGTGATGATTTTATTCAAGCAATTGAGCTGCCATTTATAGGCTTACAAGGAACA
>NC_037536.1:8213401-8240830 GCF_001531365.2 Cynara cardunculus var. scolymus | reverse complement strand
GCCATATTATAACATCGACTGAGATAAAGAATAAAATGAAATATTAAAAACACGATGTATCTTGTTGCATTGCGCGAGTACGCTTCTAGTAAATATATAGATATAGATATATATAAAGGTGTCAAATAACAAAAAGTTATGGATAAAACAAAATTAATTCCTATGTATTTATAATATTTAATAGTATTATAAATTATAAAAATTATTTAATATTGAGTTCAATTTAAATATATTAACAAGACGATTATAATGATGTAATTTGTAAAAAAAGAAAAAGTAATTTTTAAATACATGTAATTCATGTATAATTATTTTATATTAATATGATAAAAGTATAAAACGAAAAATAAGGAATATAAAGTAAGGTAAATAATTAATTATAAAGGTATAAAATGTAAATTTGAAATTGAATACGATTTAGTGAAAAATCGTAAAAAGTCATGTAAGCTTTAAAAACTTGTAGAATATCATTAATTAATTATACCTCTTAAATGTCTTAAAAAATAAGTGTTTTAACAATATAGAATATGAAAATAGACATTTAAACAGCAAGATTATACATTTGATACTTATATCCATGGCCATGACTTTTAAGTCAAAGTTCACTTTTCAACTTGAAACCAGTTTTATGAAGCGTGTCAGCCAAAAAAGTGATTATTTCTTGGACTATCAGCACAGAGTAAGACTGGTAACAACATAATTAAAACTCGAAAACAATGTGTAGCGATGACTCGAAGTAATAAAAAAAACTTGAGTTGGTGTTCAGTGTAGTCTTCAAAATTCTTGGTTATCATCCATGCACCAGATAAACAAAAACGACTCCATGTGCTTAGCAAATAGATATACCATTTGCATTGTAATTATTACCTTTTAGAATTCAACACCAACTAATGGTACTTCTTTATAATATATAGATATATAGATATAGATATATAAAGATGTCAAATATAAAAAATGTATGGATAAAATAAATTAATTCGTATGTATTTATAATATCTAATAGTATTATAAAATATAAAAAATATTTAATATTGAGCACAATTTAAAGATAATGACGAGAAGATTATAATGATGTAATTTGTAAAAAAAGAAAAAATATTTTTTAGATGCATGTAATTCATGTATAATTATTTTATATTAATATGATAAAAATATAAAATGGAAAAAATGAAAAATAAGGGATACAAAGTAAGTTAAATCACTAATTATAAAGATATAATATGTAATTTTAAAATTGAATATGATTTAGTGGAAAATCGTGGAAGGTCACGTAAGCTCTAAGAACTTGTAGAATATCTTTAATTAATTATATCTTTTAAAAGTCCAAGAATAACTAAAACTGCTTTTTAAGATATCTGTTATGTTTCATAATTTAAGATATTATATTATAATTTAATTATTATATTTTTATTATATTCTTTTAATAATAATAATTCGACATCCATATTGACATAGTTTTTTTTCCGCTTTAATTGTTTTTTAAATGAACTGATACATCTGTGTAATATTCATTATGAATGTTCATGTATGTTCACGTGTATAGAACAACTCTTCAGTATTCATAAATCAATATAAATTTATCATGAATATACATTTTCAATATAACATTTAGCATAAATATTTATGTATATTCATATGCATACAACAACTCTTCAATATTTATACATAAGTATATTCATCATAAAATATTAATTTTTCACTTTAATATGCATCATGTATATACATATTATTCATCATGAATATATTATAGTTTCAACCTTGTATACTCTAGTTTTTTTTATTGGGATTTCGATTGGTCTCAGTAGGTTTTGATCTGTCTTGATAGGTTCCTGATCCGTCTCAATAGAAGATGAAAGTGATAAGTTATGGTTTTACACACACAAAAACACAATAAATCAATATGAAAGGTTCTCAATCAGTATCGTTGGAAAATAAAGATGATGGATTACGGTTTTACACATAAATAAGCTAAATGATGGTCCTGAATCTGTTTTGATCAGTCTCAATGTGTGTTATTGGGTTACAGTGATAAAAATAACATGTGATAATAATCGTTCTCGTCTTCTCTTATTTAATTGACGATATTCTCGTTTGAATCTAACTCTCTTTCTCTCGATATTTATATATAATCATATGAAGACCTAAATATATTGTGAAGACTAATAATGCAATTAATCATTTCATTGAACTTAATATTAAAAGGCTATCTTGGAGAGCTCTAATTGTCATGACAACTAAGCATTTATTGTGGTAATTATTAAAGAATAAGGTTATTTGAAGAGATAATCATAACTTCCATGAACTAGCTAGAATACTTGGTTTTTACTCTTTGCTCATCATCATAACAAATTTTGATCACCATGTTGCAAAACCTCCATTTGAACCACCTCTTGTGAAGAACAAAACCTCCAATCCAACGGACCACGTTTTTCGAAAGACACCATCAAGCGACAACATTTGGCCACCTTCGAACGTCATTTTCAAATTTGTGTACACAATATATGCAATCTAGAAATGTATTGTACAACATCGACATGCATAATCAGGATCACATTTGTTGGCTTTCATCCCAGAGTGTTAGCAATATGCATAATCAAGGATCACATTGATTATCAAATAGTCTAAAGCAATATGCACACACTACTAAACGAAGATATTTTTTCCGACGGATTGTCTGTCGATAAAAAGGTCATTTTTTTCCGACTTTTACCACAAATCCATAGCTTTTAATGGGCATGTAGCCATAGGCGGGAACTCGTTTTTTTATCTTATTCTTTGGTCAGGCAACTAGGCAAGTATTTATTTATTTATTTGAAAAATAACTAATTTTAATTAGTTAATATTACCGGTACCGGTGAATTTTAGTTAATTATTTCAATTAAAATCAACCAGTAAGTTTAATTTTTTTTTAAAATTTCTTGAAAAAAAGTCATTTCCTGCTTTTACCGGTGAATGATGGTGGTCGCTGGTAATCTGTCGATAATACTAAAAAATGATTTTTTTTATTTTGTCAATTTTCTTGAAAAATCTTTTTTGGTATTACCGTGGGATACTGGGATTAAATTTATTCGACGGTAATTTAATTTAAATTTTGGTTTCCAGCACATTATTTGACTGTAATTTAATTTAATTTTTGGTCTCCAGCACATTATTTGACGGTAATTTAATTTATTATAATTTATAAAAATAATTTCAATTTGATAAATAAAATTAATTTTTTTTAAATTACTGGCAAATAATACACTGTAGTGTTAATCAAATTTATTATTAAGATAATTAAACCCAAGAAAAATGATGATATAAAAAAATGAGTGGCGGATTTTTGGCGGCCGAAATCCACGGGAAAAGTCAAATAATACACGTAGGCACGCCTTATATAGGGACAACTTTATATTTAGTTAAGTAGCCCAAGACTTGGCCCGTCATCAAAAAGGCCCATTCTCTTGTATATGTAAGCTCATTCAGAAGAGAGTGGTAGGACGAGAGAAAAGTGAGAAAAATAGAATGAACACTGATATCTTGTAAAGGGGAAAAGGAGGTCGATTCTTAACCAAATATAAAAGGGATATCTTGTTTGGTATGAATGTAAGCAATCTTCCTGAACCATGTAAACCTTTGTTGCATTATCTCTACTCTTTATTTACTTAATTGCTTGGTTATATTGTCATTACTTGCTTTGGTTTGAGTACGATTGAGAATTTGGGCGGGTTGGTTTTGTTTTCTTCTACTATGTTTTCCACTGACCAACAATTAGTGTTAGAGCCTAATATCATATTTGGGTGGTAGAGCTCAGATTTGAGGTGTTTGAGTGGTATACTGTGTGGTGCACACAAGGTGTTTGATAAAAGTCTCGAGAGACAGATTCTGAAATAATAGGTAAATGACGTCTTCAAGCAGAACTGTTGAAGTTGGGAAGTAAGAGTTAGAGAAGTTCGATGCGAGAATGTTTTCTTATTGAAGGATGTAAATGGAAAATCTGCTAATCTCACAAAAGTTACAAAAGGCTTTTTATTCCATTGTGGATGTAGGCAATCTTGTTAAACTATTTAAATTTCTGTTACATTGTTTTTACTTTTTATTTACTTTGATTGCTTGGTTATATTGTCATTAATTGTTTTGGTTTGATTACGATTGAGAATTCGTGCTGGTTGGTTTCTTCTACTCTATTTCCCACTAATCATTTTGCATAAAGAAAATCAGAGGGGCTGTTTGGCAGTTGCTGAATGATTTAGTGCAGAATAGTTGAGTGGTCAGAATGGTTAAAAGGGCCAGAATGGTTAAGTGCTGACTGAAACAAGGTTGTTTGGTAATTGTTATTTGAATAACAACAAATTACCATTTTAACCCTATGTATCAACATTATATTTGTCTTTTAACCCTGTTTAACACGACCATCCTTTGCATGCTAATCAGCCATAAAAGTTATGACTCTAGTGGCACAACTCCAATACATCATAGTTCCTCTGATTTTGCATGTCATACATGCTAAGCTTTTGGAGATAAAACTGTAAATGGCGATGGTTTTACCTAATTGTTTAAATGCATGAACATACCAAGATAAAATGCTTATCAACAAACTTCAATCACTACTTTTAAAATAATGTCACAGTGATACTCTAGTTATAGGATTGACATAGAACATGCAAAGTTACATAACAAGAAGAAGGACGACAGGTAGCGATTACCGAAACTTAACCCTAAAAGAACAATCATTGATTATACTAAAAGATTACCTGATATTGAACCATAACAAACGGGTAGTGAAATTAAGTAAAGAAGTGTTGGTTTGGGGGAAATTTTAAGCAAATAAACTCATGGAAAATGTGAGATCTGATATGGGTATTTGTCTATTTGAAATGGGTGCTAAAAATTTTAGAGAGGAAAACTTACCAGCAGCAAGAGAGACGAGACAACAGGGAGACGAGACAGAGGGAGACGACACAACAGCAACGGGGCTGTGGAAGGCAGAAGGGGACACAAAAGACCCCTAATGGCAGGTGACACAACAGCAACTAATGGCAGGCGACATCGATTGGAAGGAGGAAGGAGGAACAACATGGGAGGCGTGGGAGGAGCAGGCGGCTATTGAAGTTTGAGAGGGCAAAAATGGAAGAAGAGCCCTCTGAATCATGAAGAGCGACCTAAACACCAAATCATTAAGAGGCTTTCGTAACCATTAAGAGGTTCTTTTTTTTTGCCAAACAACTCATACCTCTTATCGATTAAGAGGTTTCCTCTTAATGTCACCATTAAGAAGTATCCAAACAGCCCCTGAATCATTTCACAAGATGCATATACAAGTATCACATTCTCATTAAGTATTCACAATATGCATAATCAACTGTGGTTTTTCATAAGAAATCTCAATGGTGCTAAAAAAAACTACACAAATCTACATCTACAGTTTGTTCACATAACAACCCACACATAACTAACAAATTAACAAATTGTTCACAAACTATTTAACAAGTTGTTACTTGCATATACAATTACGTAGTCGAATATCCACCCATAACCAAAATCCATCATCCTAACCACACTCGAAAAAATGGTGATAAATAACATCGTGGAACATACATATGAATATCATAGAATCTGAACCAGAAGACTTGTTCCCTGCTTGAGAATGTTTACATTGTGTTCACAACAACTGAGAGATGAGAGAGTTAAGAGGAAATAGGAGAGCAAAAAAAAAAAATAGAGAGAATTGTAAGATACTCAAATACCCCCTAAATTGTCTTTATATTTAATGGCGACTTCCTTTTATATTGAATTGTTGAAAATCCCTCGTTTACTAATAACAGTTAGGTTATGTAGAGTCCTCACATCAAATCACTCTTAACATAGAGGCATAATCATTTGTGAATCAAGTAAATAGTATTAACTTTACAAACTCTTTTGAACCGTTCAATTTTTTGATCAACGGTTATGGTTAAATGGAAAATTACAAAATGATGAAAGTGGAAAGAAATTAAATTCAATTAGACGGAAGAGAGTTTTAGAATAGATCGGTTTTTTTGGAAGATAATCATGTTTTATTTTTAGAAGATAATCATCAGCCACTCTCTCATCTCTTACTTTTGAACAACTCCTTCGAACTTTATTTAATATGGTCGTTGTTTTTAATTTTGGAAGATAATCATGTTTTATATGGTGTTTGTTTAAAATTCATCTATGAACTTTGATTGTTCTGATTTTCTTTACCCTAAGTTCACAGGTGAAACCAAAGTTCATAGGTGAAAGAATGATTTTCGTTTAAAGTCGTAATGTTGTTTCGTGTGTGAGCATTGTTGTTCCAAATTTTTTAACAAAGTTCATAGATGAAACCAGAAAGTGAATGAGAAAATTAAGAAAGTTAAAACAAAGTAAATGAGATAATTAAGAAATGCAATATTAATATATGATAAAGAAGAAAATAACCTGGTTAGCAAAGTTTGTACTAGTTAGGCGGTTAACAAAATAAGGTACCTCAACACACACACACACATATATAGAGAGAGAGGAAAGTTTAATTGTAAAAAAATTGAATTGTGAACTGAGAGATATAAAAGTGCGAGTGCTACATGTTTTCCAAGTTGTCCACATTCATTATTAACAATGAACGTGAACATTTGTGACAAATGTTTGCACTATTCATGACCCATGATAATATGACACGACTTGAAAGTTGTGGACATGTCGCCTAGAGCAAAGTATGTGACTACCCCAAGTCACAAGCAACTCTACTGCATGTCGCATCAAATGTACCCAGAGTTTGATACCTGACGTACGCAACTTCAAAGTGATTTAACAAGTTGCTAGAAGCGTGCTATAAAAGTTTCACCACCAATACAAACAAAAAAAACGAAACCATCTAATATAAAGAATGAATCAATGAAATATACACTAGAAATGATGAAAATAAACAACCAATAAACACAAAACAAGACTTGTAGACAATAAATTATAGAAAGTTGATGAAAAAGACTGAAATTTAATATTACTATGAACATGAAAATAACTACGATATATATTAGTGGTATCGAGCGGATCCAGAGGTTATGATTTATCTTTTTATAAACATTTAGATCCCTCTTTTAAGGTGAAAAAACATTCCTAACTACACAAATCGACTGCTTTCATGACGCCCGACTAAAGTAAGATCATTAAGATTAGATAAACATTTAACGAGATTTTTGCTTTTACCTATTTAATTTTAATGGTAAAATTCTAAAATGATTTAGACTAATAATCAAACTTACTTCCATTTTAGGTAACAATTGGCGTTTGCATTTTATATACTATTTTGAACTTTACAAATCGACTTAATAATACGCGACTTTTAAATGATTTCATGTCACTCCAAAATTGTATTCAATGTTGCCCATCCACTTTTGCTGGAGAGATACCGTAGCTATTGATTTCAAAATGCCTTCTTCCCCTTCTATTTTCCCTATCCCCTTCCCCTTTGTCCCTCCCCTCTTATCACACAAAAATGATCGTGGTTGTTTTCACGATATCGTCAAGCAGAAATCAATCTCCTTTTATCGTTGTTGTCTTCTCCTTGCCGTTGGTTTCATGCTTCTCATCGTTGTTGCTTCAGTATACATCTTCTCATCCTGTTAAAGAAATTTATAGCATTATAATTGTAATTGTAGAATGGAAGCACAATCAAACACATGTTGTTTACACACGCTTTAATGAGAACATGGTATATTTTTTTTTTGATGAATTATCAAATATGTGTAACAGATAGTAACTGGTCCCATAACCGGTTAAGGGCCCGTCCCGTTTTTGAAATAAATTCAGTTTTTTTTCTAGAATTTCGTATTTTGAATTGAGCCATTGGGTGACAATGCAAAAAATCGTTTTCATAAAATTTATTCTACACTTCGTCTTCGTTTTGATATTATAGTTTCGTACTTTGAAAATATTTAAGTCGTTGGTCGTAATGCAATCGAAAACTTCGTTTGGTTAGAATTGTCTTCAATCTCCTACGTCTTCATGATTTAGTCTCGATCTTAACTTTGTTTTCAATATTCCGCTCTTTTTCCTTTTCTTTAAAATTGTCTTCAATCTTTTTATAAATATATAATATTTATATATGACAAATACTTGAGCATACTCCTTACTTTTGATGCGGTTGAAACCTTTACCTTAAGGGAGGCCGAGCTCTACGGGTCAGCCAAAGGCCTTAGTCTTCGCCTTCGTTTTGTTTTTAACTTCGTCTTTCTTCATTCTTCTAGTATCCATCCTCTATGTCATCTTTATCATCATCCATTGTCGTATTGGTGTTATCCGTATCAATAGTAATTAGTGGAGGCGTTAGGTTTTGGGCGAATTCGATTTCTTCGATCGTCCACATCCTTTATCTCCACCTCTAGTGTTATTCGGTTTTGAACTTTTTGATGGTATTCATATAATCTTTCTGTGTGTAGCTTTCACGAAGAGAGAAAATAAACAACCACTTTTATGATCCATAACATAATTTTACCCTTGCATGGTAATAACGAATATGTGATAACTTGCTATATTTTCCTTCCAGAAGAAGCAAGTTTGAAAAGTATTGCCCCTCGAGATTATATGCTTTCCCATGTCCAATGGTTTAACTTGGACAACATCAAAGGTAACATATATGGTTGTCTTTCAAACACAGATGGCATTCACATTAGACCCGGCAAACGTTGACTTAAATAGGTCTAGTATGACAACAGATTTCTGGCTTCTGGTCCACAAAACTATCAAAGAGAGAGAACATCCTGGCTTGAGGATGTGTAGTATTTTCATTTCTAAAGCACTCTTAGACCATACAATTTCAAATTCTACAAGGATCGCTATCGGTTTGTATGTTTGACCTGATGTTTGGAATGACTAGGAGAATTTGCTTACGAACATTGTATACGCGGTGGCGGTATACAACATGAATGTTCATTACCGCAATCAAACAACCAATTTTCTTTTAGTTTTCGATTGACAAATCAAAACTAGAACATAAGGGTTCCATTAACAGTGAATCTTGAACATATAATGATGGTTTACTAGGTTCGTATATTTACTTAGATCTGATACCATTTAGACAAATAACTAGCGATAGCAATTTTCTTTTCAGAAAATGGGAACATATCATAGTGGTCCGTTTGATTTGATTGGAAGTTTTTAAAAGAATTTAGATTTTGTGGATGGAATTTTGGATTCACAAAGATTTGGATTCTGGTGTAGAAAACAAATTATAAAAATAATTAAATAACTCTTACGTTAATTGATTAGAACACAAACAAGTGTTTTTAACATATTTTAAAACATTGTTACAATCAAATCCCAGAAAATCCCGCGGAATACCAACTTCCCCATGGGACTTCTATATCCCACGTTTTTGGGATTTCAATTCCGACGTATCGTTTAAACCAAACATGGAAATGGAATACGAAATCTCGCAAACCAAATGGCGCCTAAAGTATCTATAGTATTATTTAAAGTAATTAGTTAGGGGATTTTCAGATAGGTTTTGGACTAAAAGAACTCAATAATAATTAGAAAATGTGTAATTTCTTTGTTCCTTCTCAAGAAGCTACATCATAAAAGCAATAAGTTATCATTTGATTTTTATTCTCCTTGTAAGATATTACATCATGTATTGAGGTCTATATAAGGTTAACTTGAAAAACCCGTCAAATACTTCTACAGTACTTGTAAGCCACAAAACACAGCCATGGAAACCCTTGTTCAAACGTGGGTACTACTTCTAATGTTCTCATTTGCAGCATCTGATACATATTCCACCTCTGAAACGTACACCCTCATCAAAGCCACCAATTTAACAAAGCCAAACTGCCCCAGAAAATGAGGAGACTTGGTTGTTCCGTACCCTTTTGGCATCGGCATCAACTCAAATTGTTCTATAGGCCCTGGGTTTGACGTCTACTGTGACACTTCTTCAGACCCTCCAAGGGCTTCCCTTGAATCCAAATCTAACTCTTCAATTAAACAGATATCTGATTCCACGGTGAGGATTTCCAATACGGTGTCTACCAGATGCTATTCTCCAGATGGCATAATTCAAAGTGGCGTTACTTTTTCCCCAAATTTCAATAATACTCCATACACCATCTCGGAAGTAAACAAGTTAACAGTCATCGGCTGCAATGAATATGCTTGGGTGACCTCAAAAATGAGGCCTACAGGTTGTTTGGTGATTTGCTATAACGAAGAGGATGATATAGGTGATGACTGTTCAGGCAATGCTTGCTGTCAATCATCCATACCCGAACCCATAAACTACTATGTAACTCAATTCTATGCCTTGCAAGATTCCGACTTTTCGAACAATGGGTCTCGTAATCCAAATATTACGCCTCGGCCCTTGCTAAGTGAAGTACTCGGCATGAGCAACAGAGAGACTTTAAATCCCTGTACATATGCCTTTGTCGGGGACGTGGAAGCATTCAAGTTCAATGGTACAACAGTTTTAAACGACACTTCCTTGGCTAAAAAGATTGAAGCTAATGTTCCAATAGTGCTTGATTGGGCAATTGGTGATCTGAGTTGCAACGAAGCCGAAGCAATAAATGGTACTGCCTGCCAATCAAATAGCATGTGTGTTAACTCTAAAAAGGAAACAGGTGGGTACCGTTGCAAATGTAACGAAGGTTATGAAGGAAATCCCTATCTATCTCCTGGTTGCCAAGGTACAATCTAAGTTACCAAGCTTTACACTTGTTGCAAATTATCGTCTTTTCTTTTCACAAGTTCCTCAACTCCTTTTTTTGAGCAACCATAGATGTCTAAGGCCATCTTCTACATCAACTAATCCGTGGGATCCTTAGGCTCCAACTAATAACCTTTAAGGAGGAACATTAAGGCCTAATATTTATTTTTCAGAGTAACTAGCCCTTAACATGAATATGTTCATAGAGATTTAGGGTTTGTTTGTTAGCAGTTTAACGAGTTTAATGTGACTCACAGAGGCAAGGGGATTGCTTTTCTGCTTGAACAGTTGTTTCAAAAAACGAATAGATCTGATTGATGAGTCATAAGAAGACAATTCATGATTCAGATGCTTAATAATAAGAAGGAATAATCAAATTGTCAATTTATGGGCCAACAAAGAAAGAAGTTTTATCTTTGAAATCCTTATTCCGTCTGTCAGTCAGTTCGATAGTGGCTTAATGATAAAAAAAGTAGCTATATTCTGTAAGCTTTTAGAAGAGAGCACTATGTAGAAAGACAAGTTTTTTCCAAACCTTACCCTCCTATACAAAACCCTCTCCCAAATAAAAAAGTTCTTAATCTATACAGATGGATGGATTAATCCACACATCTTTATTGATAGAAAACCAACCAAATAACCTCGTACTTAATCTAAAAAAACCTCAACGAAATGAAGTTAAACCTCAATAACATCGCATCGAAATTTGGTTACATAATAAATCAGTCCATACAATACTAATTTGGTAGCATAAAGTTTATCAATTAATAGGTGATTTATATACCATTTGATTTCGACAAGTGAGATAAATTCATATAAAAGTAAGTAATGTTAATTGACACAATAGATTTTAAATTTCAATAGACACCTACCTCCTGTCTGTTCAATCTCTCCTCTCCAATATTGTATCAAACCATAAATTAAGAAAAAAGTTGTCTTTCTTTTTGTAGTCACTTCCCTCTTGCCTTCTTTCATTCCTTAAATCCGATATAGATACTTAGGAGTTGTTACTCATTCTCTTTGATTGTTCCTTTTATATAAAGACATAAAGATACAAATATACGATTTAAAGTCATCCTCTACTCTTTTAATTTATTCACACCACTTTCACAATCAATCATCTCCTTTTATCCATGTGAGAGTTGTTTCAACTCAAAATAAGACTTGGGTTTTTGTGATATCCTACCTAATAGCTAGGTCACCTTTTCGAGTTCTTACAAGGCCACTGGATTTTCCAGGTTGTCTCCTCCAGACCTTGAATCAGTCAAGTTACACACAAACTCGAATGCCAACTAGCTAGTAACAAAAAGAAGCCAACACCACAATTCAATAGTTAAGAACAATAATATCAATATAATTGTATCACGTCATCTTAATGTAATATTTTCTATAGATATATAAACTGTATTTAATTTATTAACAATACTAAAAAATAGGTATCATCGACGGATTTTTCTTGACGGAGAAGATTCCGTCGGAAAATTCAGTGACGGATCCCAAAAAAGTCAAGAAAAGTTACCTTTTGTTAACTTCCACTTGAAGTCCCCCACAAATCTGTTACTAGATTTTTTTATAAAAATAAAAATTTATTTCAATAACTTTATCTACGGATTTGTGAATTTTTTTTACTTATTTAATTCTGTCACAAATCCGTCCAAAATCCCTCACAAAATGGGTCAAAGTTTTTTAAAATAAATTAATCATTGTTAATTAATTATAGTTTCGGACAGATGTCTGACAAATTTTAATTAATTGTTTATTTCAATTTCTGATATTAAAACCGGTTATTATTTTAAATAAAAGTTTAAAAAAAATCAAATTACCAACGGTTTTGCGTTTGAATTGTCGTCGGTAATACTAATCACATTTTCTAAAGCTTCTAATTAACCCGGAAAAGGTACAACATATTATAAAACTGTTCGACGGATTTCTAGCGGGTTATTCCGTTAGAAAATACAAATCTGTCAATAATTCCGTCGGGATTTGCATTAAGCGTCGGGGGTTTTTCCGATATCAACATCCATCAGAAATCAGTCGGAAAGGTAGGAAAAACCCCATTTTTTAGTAGTTTAATGCAAGTATTATGTTCGGAAAAAAGAGGTTCCACAAAATGACGCATTACCATCTCCTTTCTCTCAATCTATCGTCTATGTGAGATTATCAAAACTGAAATTATAATATATATATATATATATATATATGTGTGTGTATAGATAGAGAAGGGAATAATAAAGAACAATAACCAAATAAGATAAGAGAATAAGAAACCGTAAATCATATGTAATTTTATATCTAGATCTTAAAATATGTCACGCGACTTTGTGTTGACCGTTAGTGTAAGTGTAAAATAACATGTGATTTTGCACTTGATTTGGTTGTTTTGTGTTTTTTGTTTGGTTACTATTTTGGTTTGAACCTCCTCTCCCCCCCCCCCTCCCCTCTCTATACATATATAAAAGCATTCTTTTTGAGAATTTTTTAATTCATAAAGATCCAATTTAAACTATAAGAAATTAGTTTTAAAAAAATAAATTGTAACATAATTTAAATAAACTCTTTTCCTCCACTCTTATCTCTCCTCTTCACTCTCATGCTATTCTCTCTCGTCTCTCCGTAACGTACACGAACGCATGTCCACACACATATAATTGAATGTGCACACAAAATGAATACATTATGAACACTTTCTTTTGTAAATATCATTATATTTTGTGAACACACTCTCAAACTATAATCTATATAAATACATTATCATAATTGTTAATGTCTCAATATGTTTTTATAATGATATTTTATATAATCTATATAAATACATAATTATAATGGTTAATGTCTCATTACGTTTTTTTATGACATGTCACGTATATTTATAAAAGAAGCATAAATAATTTGTTACAATATCGGAATTCGTTATAGCGATTTCTAACATATGATTTGATCTTAATTAACGTTGTTAAATATATTATAAACCCTCAAATTAAAAGTTTAACATTGCCATTTTAACAAATATTCAAAATGCAAAAATTAAGTTTATAAAATATTTAAGGTATATTAAAAATATAACATAACATATTACAAATAAAACTAGTAAAAGTAGTTAATAATACAACACAAACAACATATACAATACATATTTTTGACGAACAGAAAAATAAAATTTTAATTTATCAATCAAAAAAGAGTCTATATTAAAATAAAATACTTTAATACTTAGTTAATTAATTTTACATTATAATAACTATTTACTTTTTATGTTAATTAATACATTAATATTTTGATATTAAAGTGTAATAAATGGTATTTAATTGGAGTTTTGTTATTATTTGATTAAATAATAGTTTTTTAATGCTCATGTAACTAAAGTTTGGGTAAAAGTCATTATAGTGAATAGTAATTTTCAAGTAATTGATAAAAATTGACATGTAAGCATAGGGATGGTGTACGATTGGTTTGAGCTTGAGCTTAAAAGATCAAAAGTATTTGGAGGTCTCATGTTCAAATTTAAGGAGGGATAAAAATCCTCTTGTGGCTGCGAATGTTCAAATACGATGACTTCGAGTGATCATTCTGGGATTAGTCAGCTTTCATAGCGGGTTGGATGTCCAAGTTGATAAAAAAATAACATGAAACTATAAAAATTATATTAAAAAATTTGGTAGTAGTGGATGATTTAATGTTTTCATTTTTCAATAAGAGCTACATGTATTATATATCAACACAATTTATTCATCTTAGTTAGGATTGAAGGGTTTGGAATGGATTTTTTTTTTCATTTTCTATGCTTACTATTAACCGATTAATGCTTTGTGATACTCCATTTTATTTTCAGATATCGATGAGTGTAAAGATAAGTTGCAGTTTCCATGTTATGGAACTTGTGTTAATATTCCCGGGAATTACACGTGCAAATGTAAACAAGGGTATTCTGGTGATGCCAAGATTAAAGGTGGTTGTAGTCGCAAAATTCCAATTCTCCAACTCACATTAGGTAAATTCTATCTTTTTCTTCTACTCCTGTAAACTTTACAGTGTAAACATTTTCTGATCATTTATAATAAACCCCCATGCCCAAATAAACACTTATTAGCCTTCTATCTAACATTTTAAAAGGCGTTTCTTGAAAAATGTTCATAAAAAAACATTCCAAAAGCTTATTTCATAGTGTTTTACTTTGTTGTTCAACTTCGTTTGAAATAAAAATCACCACCCTTACTTTACTAAGGCAAATTCTCAGTGATCAAAATGGCATAATAATATTGTTGGTAAGCGTCTCTTACTGTTTGCACCTCTTTTTTAGTAATGACACCCCTTTTAGTTCATTTTGCTTGCTCCAAAAATGTTCCCTTTTCTTGTTGGTTTTCTAAATCACTTCAGTTAAACACAATTTTAAAACTAAGGATGCCACGTAACATGGTAACTTTTCCATGATAATAGGAGGTGCTCTTTCGGGCATACTGGTTCTAATCTTCTCATTGTGGCTACTCAAAGTAGTGCAAAAGAGGAAACTTAAGAATCTCAAAGAGAAATTCTTCAAAAGAAATGGTGGTTTACTCCTACAACAACAAATCTCAAGTGGTGAACGGATGGTTGATCGTCAAATCAGACTTTTCAATGCAATAGAATTAGATAAAGCAACTGGACAATTCAATGAGGACAGAATAGTCGGCAGAGGGGGTCAAGGGACAGTCTACAAGGGAATGCTAGCAGATGGAAGGATAGTAGCAGTAAAGAAGTCGATGTTGGTGGATGAGAGTCAAGTTGAAACCTTTATCAATGAGGTTTTTATACTATCCCAAATCATCCACAAACATGTGGTTAAGCTTCTGGGGTGTTGTTTGGAAACCGAAGTTCCAATGCTTGTTTATGAGTTTGTTGGTAATGGAACTCTTTTTGACTTCATCCACGACGAGAATTATGAGTTCCCTACCTTGTGGAAATTGCGGTTGCAAATTTCTATAGAGATAGCGGGAGCTCTTGCTTATTTACATTCGGCAACTTTCGCACCAATTTATCATAGAGACATTAAATCTTCAAACATTCTTTTGGATGACAAATTTAGAGCAAAAATATCAGACTTTGGAGTTTCAAAGTCATTATCAGATGATCAAACCCATCTAAGCACCTTAGTCAAAGGTACCATGGGTTATTTAGATCCAGAGTACTTCCAATCAAGCCATCTTACTGAAAAAAGTGATGTATATAGCTTTGGTGTTGTTCTCCTTGAGCTCTTGACCGGGAAAAACCCCATCTTTAGAACACCTTATGGGGAGAGAATGGGTTTGGCAACGTTCATTTTTTCCATGGAAGATGAACAACTCGTGGAAAACGTTGATGATCGAGTATCAGATGCACCCAAGGTACAACTCATAGCAGTTGCAAACCTTGCAAAAAGATGTTTAAATCTGAATGGGATGCTACGGCCAAATATGAAAGATGTTGCAACAGATTTGGAAGGTATAAGATTGGCAAATTAGTAGTATGCCGCTGATCTTAAGTACTTTGCACAAGAGCATCTTCAAGGTAATTACTCTTGTACCCAGTAACATTTCATTGCTCCATCACTTAGACACTGGAATCGATTAATCGACTTTTGGGTGCCGGTGGGTCTAAAGACCCTTTCCAAGCAAAAGTCGCTATTTTGTCTAAATAAAACTGTCAATTTCTAGAGAAGAGGAAGTGAGAACCTTAGAAATTTCCCCATTGCTGCTTCCTATATACCAATGTATTCATTTTTCTTGCCATTTCCTACTTTATGGATTATATTGGTCTTTCAGGTAGTTTGTTTCTGTACTTATGTTATATATTGTTATCACATGGAAATTTTCGAACTTATGTAGTTATGTTTGTCAAGATATTTTATTCTGACAATTGACTAGGATATTGGTTTATATGGGATTACCCTTCTGTTTCAAAGTCACCATCTAATGATTTTGTTGAACAAGGTTTTGATGGTAATAATCAACTTTCTTTTTTCAAATGGAAGCAACTTTAATTGAGTAGTACCAGTACCAATAATTTAATTGTTTCCGATCTGCCATTTTGGGCCGGAACCATTTGGGAATGGGAATACAGTACCAGTACCAGTAGATGATAGAGAGCACCCCATTTGTCTTTTGAGAATGCTTGGAAAATATTATATGTTATATGTTTGAATCTTTGAATCTTTCCTATGTACCAGTTGATGATAGAGAGCACCCCATCTATCTTTGAATCTTTCCTATGTTATATGTTGAAAATATTATATACATGAGTTCTATAGTAAGTACTGGTATAGTTTGTTGAACTGTAGTTTTTGATTGACAGTTGTATACACAAATGGATTCTAAAATGCCTCCCAGTTAAGAAACATGTTCTTTCCAAACTACTACTAACGAGTCACCAAGGCACCACTGACGGTTTTGTAACCCAAACTATCGAGATGGATGTGTATGGATAAACGATAATATGAAATCCGATGATTTTCCATCATTTTTATTTGTAGATAATCCATGGAACCCCCCCAAAAGATAATTGCAATGTGGAAGAGGCTTATAATTTCATAAGAAGCAAAAGGGTTAAGTCACTATACAAAAGAGAGTCGATTCAATGTAACCTGTTAATGAGACTTTTGCCCGCAATAAATAGGGTGCATCGGAATAGCCATTTTAATTGAGGCATAGAAGCCGTTGGCAAAAGCTAATAGGAGTCACCGGTAATAATTGATCTCGCATGATCGTCATACCATCTTTTAACGAAAGCTTGAAGTCTTTTGCTAGGACAAAAGATGACACACAAAAGTTTGTTTTTACTATCTATTGCCTGCCCAGAAATGTGACGCAGACAAAAGTTTTTTTTTTAAATTTATTTATTAATTATCTATTTAAATTCTTGCATGTATTTATATTTATATTTTATAAATTTAATTAGAAACCAATAATTAATTTTTAACGCAACATATGGAAATCAAAACAAAGATTGATCCGGTTGATTATGAGAATATATCCAAAAATTATCTCTTCTAAAACTCGTTGATTCTATGAATAACGAGATTGAGCTCAAACTCGAATTCGCAATGAACTTATAATTTGGATGGAAATGGAAATTTTATGTATTGATTGAATGACCATTCATGGAATAAAATCAACCTATAAATAACAGCCCCAAGCTTTGCAGCCGCAACTCCCAAGCTTAAGCTTAAACATACCTCAGTTCAGTTACCCGAAAGCTGCTAGGTATCATGTAAGTTTTTTAAAACCATTACTTTGGTTAATAGATACGTTTGGTAGGTTTAAGGTAATATATTTCAATAAACATAGTGATGCTATTAGTTTGGGTTGCCATTGTTGGGCAGACGTTAGGCTAAGTAAGTAGGTTGAGAATGCGACTTCGAACATTGATATTATTAGAATGCTTAGTTGTTAAATACATGCATTGGTTATGTTTGATTTACAGTCGTTATGCTGCTGAAATATCTACATACATAACCTCACCCGATTTTGTTTTGGTGAACCATAGGAGCGTAGGGGTGAGTCACAATCTAATACCGACATCCCTCTCCCTGATAAGGCATCTCTTTGGGAGCAAAGTGTCGGAGGACGGAGGAAAGGCCGAATATTTGGTTTCGGGACCACCCAGGATCCCTCTTATGCTATGACGGGTAGATGTAGCAGTAGCGGGTCATCATACGAGTCAAGAGCGGAGGTACGTTGGTTATATTGTTATTAACTTTCTCATAACTAAAATTGCGAACAAATTACTGATTTCGAAGAATATTGAATATTTACAGGTAACGGGGTTGAGAGAGAAGTTGTCAAGGGTAGAAGAGGAACTCGAGACCGAACAGAAGAATAGGGCAGATTTGGAGGCCAGACAAGCTGCCTCGGAAGCTGAACAGGCTAGACAAGTTGCTGCATTAGCCCAACAGGCCGCATTATCGGAGCATTTTAATGCGTTTATGCGGCAGTCAGGATACGTTTTCCCACCTCCCCCACCTCCCGATAGTTAGATTGTATGTATTCGAAGATTAAAATGTATGAATTGAATATTTTAAATCGTATGAATTGGTTACTTTGTTCACAGATTTGGTTTGTTATATATTATTATTTCCAGGTTTTTTTATAAATAAATACAGGATTTATGCATTTTTTAAAAATTTATTTTTTAATTTTATACAAATTAGCGACGGATTAGCGAGGGAAAATCCGTCGCTGAAAGTCCTTGAAATTCCCTCGCAGATCCGTCGCTGAAAGTTCCCTCGCAGATCCGTCGCTGAAAGTTCCCTCGCAGATCCGTCGCTGAAACTTCCGTCGCAGATCCGTCGCTGAAAGTTCCGTCGCAGATCCGTCGCTGAAATTCCCTCGCAGATCCGTCGCTGAAAGTTCCCTCGCAAATCTGTCGCTGAAACTTCCCTCACAAATCCGTCGCTAAAAGTTCCCTCGCAAATCCATCGCTAAAAATTCCATCGCAGATCCGTCGTTGAATTTTCCGTCGCAGATCCGTCGCTGATATATCCGTCGCAGATCCCTCGCTGATCCGTCGCTAAATACTTTCCACGCTGATCCATCGCTGAAAGTGTCCATCGCAAATCCGTCACTGATATCCGTCGCTGATCCGTCGCTGATAGCACTACCTACGACTGTTTGACCGACGGAGTATTAGCGACGGATCAGCGACGGATTGCCCTTTCAGCGACGGATTTGCGAGGGATTTTTCCTTCGCTGATACTCTGCATTTTTGTAGTGACATGTTTCCCAAGTTGTCCACATTCATAATGAACAATGAACGGGAATATTTGCGACAAATGTTTGCACTATTCACGATCCATGATGAATGTGACGCGACTTGAAAGTTGTGGGACATGTCACATAGGGCAAAGTATGTGACTACCCCAAATCACAAGCAACTCTCTGCATGTAGCATCAAATGTACCCAAAGTTTAACACCTGATGTACATAACTTCGAAGTCATTTAACAAGTTGCTAGAAGCGTGCTGTAGAAGTTTCACCACCAATAGCAACCAAAAAAACCCATCTAATATAAAGAATGAATCAATGAAATATACACTAGAAATGATGAAAATAAAAAGCCAATAAACACAAAACAAGACTTGTAGACAATAAATTAAAGAAAGTTAGTGAAAAAGACCGAAATTTAATATTAATATGAACATGAAAATAACTACGATATATATTAGTGGTATCGAGCGGATTCAGAGGTTATGATTTATCTTTTTATGAACATTTAGAACCCTCTTTTAAGGTGAAAAAACATTCCTAACTACACAAATCGTTTGCTTTAATGACGTATGACTGAAGTAAGAGCATTAAGATTAGATAAGCATTTAACGAGATTCCTGCTTTTACCTATTTAATTTTAATGGTAAAATTCTAAAATGATTAGACTAATCACCTAATAATCAAACTTACTTCCGTTTTAGGTAACAATTGGCGTTCGCATTTTACATACTATTTTGAACTTTACAAATCGACTTAATAATACACGACATTTAAATGTTTTTCGTGCACTCCAAAATTGAATTCAATGTTGCCCATCCACTTTTGCTGGAGAGATACCGTAGCTATTGATTTCAAAATGCCTTCTTCCCCTTCTATTTTCCCTATCTCCTTCCCCTTTGTCCCTCCCCTCTTATCAAACAAAAATGATCGTGGTTGTTTTCACAATATCGTCAAGCAGAAATCAATCTCCTCTTATCGTTATTGTCTTCTCCTTGCCGCTGGTTTCATGCTTCTCGTCGTTATTGCTTCAGTATACATCTTCTCATCCTATTAAAGAAATTTGTAGCATTATAATTGTAGTTGTAAAATGGAAGCACAATCAAAAACATGTTGTTTACACACGCTTTAATGAGAACATGGTATATTTTTTGATGAATTATCAAGGTTACAAAGAGGCCTTTTTAGGGTATTTTATTTTTGGCCAAAATCTTGGAAATAAACCAACATTAAATTATAAATTATTACTTCTACAGTTCCAAAATAAGTGTCCATATATATATATATATATATATATATATATATAGATATACATATTTACATTTGTCCCGAATAAATGTCCAATTTCAAAAGTAGATGACTAAATTTTTAAATTTACCTTTAATTAATGTAAAAATGTTTAATAGGCGTGAAGTTAATAAATACAACTAAAATTGACATTTGCTTAACTAAAAAGTATAATAATATTCTGGGACGGATGAAATATTTACTAATTAATAACAACGTCAAAATCAGTAGTGGTTGATTTCAATTTGTTAATTAAATGATAATTTTACCTTTATTTGATTTCTCTCTATTCACGATTCTTAAATATCTGTGCATTAGTTAAAGGTATATTTAAGAATTTATTTATTTATTTTTTAAATTATATTCTTAAATATTTATAGCATTTATTCCGAGACCGAGAGAGTAGATGCAAATATATTCAATTTCCAAATAAAAATATTGTACACACACATACACATACACATACATATACATATACATATACATATACATATACATATACATATACATATACATATATATATATATATAAGGGCTGGTCCAAATGCTAACCAAGATTATCGTGTTAACTTTGTTAACCGATCTTAGCCGTTAATTTGAATAATAAACGGTTGTGATTTAATGATATTTAAAAATTAATTATTAAATTAATATTTTCAATTAACATATGTGAACAAAATATCAAAGGGTATTTAGGTAAAAAGTAATCTATCTTTGATACACGAGTTGTCAGACATATGAACAACTTGTGTATATCCTCAAAACACATCAAACAAAAAAGATTAGACATATGAACAACATGTGAACCGTATGAACATCTTCTGTATATTCAGGAGCCAACTCTGTTGTATGTACATGAACACTTACGAAGCTTGTGTTCACATGAATCACATATAYTGTTCATATTCATGTGATRTGATTGTGYATATGTATCGATATGAACATCTATTGCCTTTGATATGTGTTCATTTAAACAAAATGAAATGTCATACTAATCACTTACCAATATGAACGCTTTGATCATCTTCTTCATTATCGGAATTCGAATTCCGACCGTAGTCGTAGACGATTTTAACTTTCTCATTTCCATTGTTGTCAATATATTTTACAATAGGATTATCCATATTACTCGGACGATACGGAAATCTTTTACACTTACAAAAACAATATCATTATATGTAGAACATCACTTGAAAATTACGATCATGAACACGTATGAAGATAAAATTCAGAATTACATCATGATCAATTAGTGAGTCTTTAAGATTTGTAACTCCCAATTAATTATTAGGGAGTTACATAAATGTCAAGTTACCTAATTACCCTTGTATTTAATATATGAGTTACATTTGAGCATAAAGTAACGATGAAATATGATTGGTTAGGCTTGGTTAATATAGTTAACATAAGTTTCTTGGTTAGTATTTGAACCAAACTCTCTCTCTCTCTCTCTCTCTATATATATATATATATATATATATATATATCTTATCATATGAAAGTAGAAATTTTAGAGTGACAGATGAATGGACGCTGCATGTCAATATCTTAATGAAGGGCTTATTACGTATCTCATTAAACTAAAATGTAATAGTGCATAACCATGGAAGATTCAACGATTCAAACACATAGCTTGAGCATTTTGACAAATGAATCTGGAATAAATCTTGCTTCTAATCATGTCTTGTGATGGTGATGCAAATGCTTCTGCGATGGCAGCTTCAAATGGGGACAATGCTGATTCCGTTTTTAGAAGGATGCAAAAGAGGTGTTGGTTCATAAATACATCACTAATTTCATGTTAATTACCAACAGAATCTGATTCGGGATGACAAAACGGTGGGTTGATAAACGTCGAACCCTAAAACCATAACGAATTTACAAGCGATAAACTCAAATAAAATAAGAGAAAACTCTTAAATAAAATTTGATAAAAAATTTCAAAGGTGTATTTAGTAATAGAAAAACTTGAATTAAACCTAACAGGGATGTTTGTTTGTATATAGGAAGGGAAAAGGAATCCTAAAGTTACAAGGAAACTAAATAATAACCCAAACCAAATAACTAGAAAGCTTAAAACAATAAAATAAAGAATGCCATTCAATAACCACTTCATCCAATCTATGCGCTGGGTGGCGGGCCTGCTCGCATGAAAACCTTTCCCAGCCTCAAGCACATGGGTGGACCCAATCTATTAGATTCAGTGACACGGATCATTGTTTCGTTCCTCCGTCATAATGTAAAAGATTATAGGATCATGAAAGATGCAACCATATCATTTGTTCTGCGAAACCGTATATATTTTAACTTCAATAGTGATAAAATTTCCCTTAGTTGAGTTGGTTTGCTTTAGGTCGTCGGCTTCTCTACCACTTTGAATTTCTCTACGCCAATCCCATTTGGATTTCCCCTCCACCATTCTGATCGTGTATGGCCTTTATCACTTTTGACCAACTAGAGGTTGGTTCGAAATGAAGTTCCCACACCCACTTGATTAGAAGTGCGAGGTTAGCTGCATCAATACTTTCCAACCCGAGGCCTCCTCTATCAATACTTTTAATGACATCTCCCCATTTGACCCAAGCAATTATTTCCACATAATCTGATCCCCAGAAGAAATCTTTTCTCATTTTCTCTTCTTTTAAGGACAACCGTGTGCGAACAGGGGCTTTGAAAATGGACAAAAAGTAAGTGGCAAGGCTTCCTAGAACAACTTGGGCTGGGACATTCCTTCCCCCGGCAGATAAGGCTTTAGCTTTCCATCTTGACAATCTGCGTTAAAAAATTTCCACGGTCGGGTCCCAAGCCTTGATTCTATTCATATTATCTCGTATAGGAACCCCAAGGTATCCACAAAGGAATTTACCGACCTCACAATTAAGTTCATTGGCAGCCCAATATACTCTTCTTGAATCAACTCTGACTCCTAAAAGATTACTTTTGTCAAGATTTAGTTTTAAACCCGAAGCCAAATAAAAGCATCGCAATAGGCGAAGGATATTTTCCCTTCTTCTACCGACCACGTATTAATAAAAAGAGCATCATCAGCGAATAACAAGTGAGAAATATTGAACCTTTCAAAGCCGATCTCGATTCCCCTTGTAAGGTCTTCTTTTCACAATCTCCATCAAGTGATGTAGGCCTTCCATGGCAATGATAAAGAGGAATGGAGATAATGGGTCTCCTTGTCAAAGGCCTCTTTGCGCTCGAAACTCCGCAATAGGAGAGCCGTTAATGAGGATTGAAGAGGAGGCAGAATGAAGGCATGATTTGATCCAATTTTTCAATTTGGAAGGGAATGCTATTGCTTCAAGAATATCCATCAGATAATCCCAATCCAAAGAGTCAAATGCTTCTTCAAAATATGCTTTAATGAAAAGAACATATTTTCTATTGTTTTTCGCCCGACTGATGATTTCATTAGCTATGAACACCCCATCTAAAATGAATCTGCCCTTTAAAAAAGCAGACTGCGACTTGTTGATAAGTGAACTGATAACGCACTTAGCTTAGACGATTAGCAAGAATCTTGGCAGTCATCAACCATTACTCCCACAATTTGAGAGTTGTTCCTTCTATGGTTAATAATTGCATGAAAGAACTTGGTATTCTCGTCACCTTCAACAGCCCATTGAATTTTGCTTTTTGTCGTAAATCGTTACGAAGCTTAGCTTCAATTTCAACCTTCAATTTCAAGGCTTTAGATCTTACAATGGTTGTCTCATCCGCATTTCCAGCATCGATGATTTGATCAAAGACCTCCATGTCCAATTGGATCTTCTTCCTGTCCTCTTCCATCTTTTTTTCCCTTCAAATACCACCAGTATCTTATTTTGTCTTTCAACATCTTTAATTTATTTTTCAAATTGGTCAACTTGCAGTCTGAGCGAGAATAGCAACCATCCCTCCATTCTTTTATCAACAAGTCTCTGAAATCTTCAAGTGAATCCAAGAGTTGAATCGCTTAAAATGGATAGGGCTGAAATCAAGTGAAACATCTTTCAGGATTAGAGGACAGTGATAAGAAATCATGCAAAACCCCAATGAGGATTTGGTAAGAAAATATCCATATATTTGTTTGTTATAGTCATATGGTATCAGCACTTGAAAAAAGAAATCGTCCGTCTCTGGTCGAGCGAGTTAGGTGACCCTCCAGGACACCCTTGCGTAGGGGGTTGTATATGTCTCTGTTTTCCCTTTTTTGATGCCGAATTTTAATATATATATATATATATATATATACACACACACACACTCACACACACATATACATATATATTGTGAGAGAGATTTGTTTAGTAATAAAGTTGTAAAACTAAATAAAATGTGAAATAATAACGACGGAAATATTAAGGAATCTGACACAAACTCAAGAATAAAAAATACTCCACATAAAGATATGTCTCCTTCAAATGATGATGTACATGTACTAATTTTCATCCTCAACACACACATTGACTTTAAAAACACAATAGTGAATGGACCAACCATACGATATGTAAAAAATCACATACCAAACTTAAGGACTTCAAATCTTTATAACCCAATAGATAAAATTATAATGTAATCAAAATCACAACATGAACATACATAAAATTATAATACGACTAAACTTACGATAAGAACATACTTAAAAATATAATCCAATCAAAATCATGATACAAACATATATAACATTCTAATACACTTTCAATTACAAAACAAACTTAGGGTTTAGGGTTTAGGATTATTATATATGTTTGTAGTTACACAATGCATATATATGCTTTCTTATATACTTACATATATGCTTTTAGTTACAAATACTTACACTATATGCTTTAGGTTAGTTATTAGCCTACATTGTGGATTATATCATGTTATATAAGATCATAATCATAAATTCTCACAACCCAAACTTGAAAATTTCAAAATTTCAAGACTTGATATATAAACGTTAAAGAACTCGAAAACCTGCAAACCAAAAAACGTTCAATATAAGTAAAATTTACATAGTGAACTTGAACATTTTAAATCTTCACCTAATACATAAGAGTTATAATGCAAACAAAAATCACGATACAAACATAAATAAAACTATAATGCAATTAAAATCATGAAACAAATCAATATAAAATTATTACCTTATATTGCAACCAAAAAATCAAATATTGAACTTGAAGACTTCTTCAAATCTTCATGACATAATTCATAAAAACTATAATGCAATCTAAATAACGATACAAACATAYATAAAATTATGGGAGAAGTGAAAAAACAAAAAAAAAACTATGAAGATTATCAATATTAAAATAGAAGAAAAACCAAAGAGAAAGAAAATAAATTTAGAGATGTATATGATAGAGATAGAATTTGAGAGGGTGTGAGAGATGAAGATGAATAAATAGTTGTTGTATATATATATATATATATATATAGAGAGAGAGAGAGAGAGAGAGAGAGGTCCATTCAAGGAAGAACTGAGTAGTTTGTGGTAACCGTGAGATCCAATCTTAACCACAAATCAATAGATAAATTAGAAAATTTATAATTTTGGTAATTTTGAATTAAAGTTTTAATGCAATGACATTTTAGGTATTTTCTCTCATCTCTCCTCTCATCTCTCTCCGTCCTGCGGCCACCGTCCTCCGGCATCTGTCCTCTGGTGATACCTAAAAATATTGACTCTGTTAAATAAAAGATACAGTGTGATACTCAAGCATATATAAGATGTATTATGATACCACTGTGTTACATCTCCGATCGACCACACAAACGATCTCAATGTGATACCCAAGCACATGTATGATACATTGTGATACCAGTGTGATATGATCGAAGGACGGTGGCCGGAGAAAGAAGAGAGGAGAGAGGAGAGTTTTAAAATACCAAAAATGTCCTTGCATTAAAATTTTAATTCAAAATTATCAAACTTATAAATTTTCTAATTTATCTATTGATTTGTGGTTGAGATTGAATCTCACGGTTACCACAAACTCATTAGTTCTCATTTGATTATGCCCATATATATATATATATATATATATATAGATATATATAAATGATTGATGGGAAAAGATGAATGGTTTTGAGTTATGCCATTAGAATTAATATAGAAGTAGATGAATGGTTTGGAGTTGAATGCAAACATTTAATAAAAAAACATAAATTGACAAAAAAAATATAGTAGTGGATATTGAGAGAATGAAGGAGAGAAAAAGAGAAAAATGAGGTTCTAGGCTTTAGGAGAGGCCACCTCAAACACTCATATGCACCGTGTGTTGCACGGTGACGATAATGTTTTAGAAAAAAAAAATCAAACTAATGTTGAAATATTATAATATCAGTTCATACATATATCATTTTCTTTTATTAGTGTTATATAATATAAATATAATGATTAATTTATTGACCTTCATATTTTTTATTCATGTTGTTATTCTCACAATTGTTGATATGTTACGATCAGTCCTTCTAATACATAACTAAAACTTTAAACCATCATTAGATAAATATTTTTAAAATTTTAAACAAGACAATATTTTTTTTGATTTACCGAATATATAAAAACTTAAAATTTTCTCTTTTTCATACAAAATCTTTAATCCTGCCACATAGCAAAATCAGTTTATACTCAATAAAAAACTTCATTTTTATCATTATGTATTTTAAATATGATATTATATAAATAAATAAATAAAACTTTAAACAAATTTAAATAATTTTAAGCATAATAAAACAAAGAACACATATCATATAATATAAATA
>NC_037536.1:8206020-8213249 GCF_001531365.2 Cynara cardunculus var. scolymus | reverse complement strand
TGTTACATTTTATATTTATATTATTTAAACAAACACTTAAAATGATGTTTATATATTTATTTATTTGAAAACAAATAAAATGTGAGATTCATGTGGTATTTGTATGTGTATTTATTTGCTTTTAAAAACGTTAAATGAGATAAAATATATAGATGAGATAAAAAACGGAATAGAAAACGAAAAATCTAGAACATTTATGAGTTAATGAAAGATAATTAATATAACCAACAAAATAAATCTAAAATTTTGAAAAAAAAAATGAATTATGAAATAAGTTTTTCAGAAAGTGTCACATAAGAAACTTCATATTTTATTTTTAGATTTATATAAAATACTGATGTCAAATGCTCAATGATAAATATGTATTTCATTATAAGAATACTTTTTTGACCATTTCCAACTTAATTAGCTTTAACTTTCACATTACATAACTTCATAGGGATATTCATTATACTATTTTCATCTGTTCATCTACTAATTAAAATAAACTTACAATAAATGTTGTGGCACATTGTCACAAGATGATTTTTAAAATAGATTTTTTCATTGTTTTTAATTTATGAGATGTTAAATAAGTTAAATACTTTCTTTCCCGTGAATGAAAAATGTGTATTTCATTATTTTCTCCAAATTAAAAACAAACTTTTTCAAGCCAAAGATGTCCTTAATTGAGCATTTGACATCATTATTTTATATAAATCTAAAAGTAATATGAAGTTTTTATGTGACACTTTGTGGAAAAGTTATTTCATACTTATTTTTTTTTTCAAATTTTTAGATTTATTTTGGATTTATTTTGTTGGTTATATTAATTATCTTTCATTAACTCATAAATGTTTTAGACCTTTTGTTTTCTATTCCATTTTTTATCTCATCTATATATTATATCTCATTTAACTTTTTTAAAAGTAAATAAATACACATACAAATACCACATGTTTCAAATAAATAATACATAAGCATCATTTTAAGTGTTTGTTTAAATAATATAAATATAAAATGTAACAATTCTTATATGAATTTAGGGGTAGAATAATATAACTTATTTAATATTATAAAAATATTGAGCATATGAAAGTGTTTAGATGTTTCATCTACAAAATGAAGAGGAAAAGGTTCGAGGTTAAGCTTTTTAAAATCACCAAAACAACCTTATTTTAATGAATTTCATGTTCTAAAAATAGGGATGAAAGAGTCTTTTACATATCAAATATTTAAAAAAAATAAAAAATCTAGGAAAAAAGAAAGATAAGTTTATAATATCTAGAGAAAGGCACCTATTGTATTTTGTTTCTCTTATATATATATATATATATATATATATATATATATATATTGATGATTATCAATCACGTATAAACAATTATTGTGAACAGAGTTTAAATTCGTTTTTTATAATATCTTGTAATCATAAAATATCCAAACTTTATTCGAATTTATATGATCTAATCATAAATACAATCATGTCCTACGATAACAACAAATCCAACAATATTGAAAAGAAGAATATGTAATAACAAATCACATTTTGTAAATAATATAATTTTTAGATACCTTTTAAAATCTTTTAAATTTTATTCAACTCTTATTTCTTCATTACTCACCAAAGGATTTATGTCAATTGAAAAAATCTTGAAGTAGTAAAAAATTAACGTAATTATCAATCACGTATAAATAATTATTGTTAATGAAGCTTAAATTCAAAAAAAGTTTATCATATCCTGTAATTACAAAATATCAAAATTTATTCGAATTTATATGATCAAATCATAAACACAATTTATATGATCCAATCGTAAACACAATCATATCCTATTATAACAACAAATCCAACAATATTGAAAAAGAAATATGTAATAACAAATCACATTTTTTAATAAATATAATTTCTACATACCTTTTAAAATCTTTGAATTCTTCTTCAACTCTCACCATCTTCATCCCTCACCAAAGGATTTTCTAAGATTCATTTTGTTTATTATTGAAACTTTGAAAAACAAATTTCATTAAGAAATAAAAGAAAGTAAACGGAAGAGCAAATCAGGAGTTGGAGGTTAAACTTGGGTATACAAAATTACAAAAATAACCCAGGTTAATTTTGAGCTATACATTTTTCATCCAGGGGCAAAAAAGTCTTTAACATATTCAACATTTTAAAAAATCAAAAAAATAGAAGGAGTTCTAAGCATTAGAAGGTGCCACCTCATTATGTTTGATTTCTCCTTTAATATATATAGATAGAAGATTGCACACCATATATGCTAATAATAGAAACGATCAAATATGGGTCCTTAACGGGATATAACCCGCCGTTGAGTTTATGACTGGAAGTCCCGATTCTCATATCAAATATGTGTAACAGATAGTAACTGGTCCCATTACCGGTTAAGGGCCCGTCCCGTTTTTGAAATAAATTCAGTTTTTCTAGAATTTCGTATTTTGAATTGAGCCATTGGGTGACAATGCAAAAAATCGTTTTCATAAAAATTTATTCTACACTTCGTCTTCGTTTTGATATTACATTTTTGTATTTTGAAAATATTTAAGTCGTTGGTCGTAATGTAATCGAAAACTTCGTTTGGTTAGAATTGTCTTCAATCTCCTACGTCTTCATGATTTTGTCTCGATCTTAACTTTGTTTTCAATATTCCGCTCTTTGTCCTTTTCTATAAAATTGTCTTCAATCCTTTTATAAATATATAATATTTATATATGACAAATACTTGAGCATACTTCTTACCTTTGATGAGGTTGAAACCTTTACCTTAACGGAGGTCGAGCTCCACTACAACAAAATCGGGTTTATAGGACACACTCAAATTCTAAGTGTCCTAATAGACCTGTTTATAGGATTTAATTTATAGGACCAAAAAGATAAAGTATTATATCTAAAGGTGTTGTAATAAGTTTATATGACGTTTTTTGACGTCGTAATAAGTGTTTTAGGACATTTTTAATATAAAGCGTCCCACTATCAACTTTATAGGACATTATCTGAATAAATTGTCCTATAAAAAAAGTGTCCCATAAAAAAATGAGTTTATAGGACATTTTCTCAAAAGTGTCCTATAAAGTTGTTAATGCAACACTTTGTATTAAAAATGTCCTAAAAAATTTGTTAAGACGCCCAAAAACGTCATATAAACATATTACAACACCTTTAGATAGGATACTTTATTTTTTTGGTCCTATAAACTAAGTCCTATAAAGAGGTTTATTAGGACACTTAGAATTTGATAGTGTCCTATAAACCTGATTTTGTTATAGTGCTCTACGAGTCAGCCAAAGGCCTTAGTCTTCACTTCCCATTGTCTTCGCCTTCATTTTGTTTGTAACTTTGTCTTTCTTCATTCTTGTAGTATCCATCCTCTATGTCATCTTTATCATCATCCATTGTCGTATTGGTGTTAATTATCCGTATCAACAGTAATTAGTGGGGCGTTAGGTTTTGGGTGAATTCGATTTCTTCAATCGTCCACATCCTTTATCTCCGCCTCTAGCGTTATTCAGTTTTGAACTTTTTGATGGTATTCATATAATCTTTCTGTGTGTAATCTTTCACGAAGAGAGAAAATAAACAACCACTTTTATGATCCATAACATAATTTTACCCCTGCATGGTAATAACGAATATGTGATAACTTGCTATATTTTCCTTCCAGAAGAAGCAATTTTGAAAAGTATTGCCCCTCGAGATTATATGCTTTCCCATGCCCAATGGTTTAACTTCAACAACATCAAAGATAACATATATATATGGTTGTCTTTCAAACGTTGACTTAAATAGGTCTAGTATGACAATAGGTTCCTGGCTTCTGGTCCACAAAACTATCAAAGAGGATGTGTGGTATTTTCATTTCTAAAGCACTCTTAGACCATACAATTCCAAATTATACAAGGATCGCTATCGGCTTGTATGTTTGACCTGAGTTTTGGAATGACTAGGAGAATTTGCTTACGAACATTGTATACGCGGTGGCGTATACAACATAACTGTTCATGACCGCAATCAAACGACCAATTTTCTTTTAGTTTCTCGATAGACAAATCAAAACTAGAACATAAGGGTTCCGTTAACAGTGAATCTTGAACGTATAATGATGGGTTTACTAAGTTCGGATATTTACTTACATCTGATACCATATTTTAGTGGTTCGTTTGATTTGATTGTATGTTTTTGAAGGATTTAGATTTTGTGAATGAATTTTGGATTCACAAAGATTTGGAATCTCTATGTTTGGTTTCCAGAAAACAAATTATAAAAATAATTAAACAACTCTTTTATTAATTGATTAGAACACAAATAAATGTTTTTAACATATTTTAAAACATTGTTACAATCAAATCCTAGAAAATCCCGCGGAATACCAACTTCCCCATGGGACTTCTATATCTCACATTTTTGGGATTTCAATTCCAAACTTTCGTTTAAATCAAACTTGGAATTGGAATACGAAATATCGCGAACCAAACGGCGTTATGTGTAATTTCTTTGTTCCTTCTCAAGAAGCTACATCATAAAAGCAATAAGTTATCATTTGATTTTTATTCTCCTTGTAAGATATTACATCATGTATTGAGGTCTATATAAGGTTAACTTGAAAAACCCGTCAAATACTTCTACAGTACTTGTAAGCCACAAAACACAGCCATGGAAACCCTTGTTCTAACGTGGGTACTACTTCTAATGTTCTCATTTGCAGCATCTGATACAAATTCCACCTCTGAAACGTACACCCTCATCAAAGCCACCAATTTCGCAAGGCCAAACTGCCAAAGCAAATGCGGAGACTTGGTTGTTCCGTACCCTTTTGGCATCGGCATCAACTCAGGTTGTTCTATAGGCCCTGGGTTTGACGTCTACTGTAACACTTCTTCAGACCCTCCAAGGGCTTCCCTTGAATCTATATCTTACGCCTCGATCAAACAGATATCTGATTCCACGCTGCGGATTTCCAATACGGTGTCTACCAGATGCTATTTTCCAGATGGCAACATTCAAAGTGCCGTTAATTTTTCCCCATATTTCAATAATACTCCATACACCATCTCGGAAGTAAACAAGTTAACGGTCATCGGCTGCAATGAATATGCTTGGGTGACCTCAAAAATGAAGCCTACAGGTTGTTTGGTGATTTGCTATGAACAAGAGGATGATATAGGTGATGACTGTTCAGGCAATGCTTGCTGTCAATCATCCATACCCGAACCCATAAACTACTATGTAACTCAATTCTATGCCTTGCAAGAGTCCAACTTTTCGAACAATGGGTCTCGTAATATCATAAACAATATTACGCCTCGGCCCTTGCTAGGTGAAGTACTCGGCATGAGCAACAGAGAGACTTTAAATCCCTGTACATATGCCTTTGTCGGGGACGTGGAAGCATTCAAGTTCAATGGTACAACAGATTTAAAAGACACTTCCTTGGATAAAAAGATTGAAGCTAATGTTCCAATAGTGCTCGATTGGGCAATTGGTGATCTGAGTTGCAGCGAAGCCGAAGCAATAAATGGTACTGCCTGCCAATCAAATAGCATGTGTGTTAACTCTAAAAGGGAAACAGGTGGGTACCGTTGCAAATGTAACGAAGGTTATGAAGGAAATCCCTATCTATCTCCTGGTTGCCAAGGTACAATCTAAGTTACCAAGCTTTACACTTGTTGCAAATTATTGTCTTTTCTTTTCACAAGTTCCTCAACTCCTTTTTTTGGGTAACCATAGATGTCAAGAGCATCTTCTACATCAACTAATCCATGGGGTCCTTAGACTCCAACTAATAACCTTTAAGGAGGAACATTAAGGCCTAATATTTATTTTTCAGAGTAACTAGCCCTTAACATGAATATGTTCTTAGAGATTTAGGGTCTTTTTGTTAGCAGTTTAACGAGCTTAATGTGACTCACAGAGGTGAGGGGATTGCTTTTTGCTTGAACAGTTGTTTCAAAAAAACAAATCGATTTGATTGACGAGAAGACAATTCATGATTCAGATGCTTAACAATAAGAAAGAATAATCAAATTGTCAATTTATGGGCCAATAAAGAAAGGAGTTTTATCTTCGAAATCCTTATTCCGTCTGTGAGTCATTTCGGTAGTGGCTTAATGATACAAAAATTAGTTTATTCTGTAAGCTTTTAAGAGAGAACTCAATGCAAAAAGACAAGTTTTTCCCTCCCAAATAAAAGATACACCCCTTCATCTATACAAAACCCTCTCCCAAACAAAAAATAATTTTTAATCTATACAAAACCCTCTCCTCCAATATTCGATCAAACCATAAATTAAAAAAAAAATCTCTTCCATTTTGTAGTCACTTCCTTCTTGCCTTCTTTCATTTCTTAAATCCAATATAATACTTAGGAGTTAGTTGACTCATTCTCCTTGATTGTTCCTTTTATATAAAGACATAAAGATACAAATATACGATTTAAAGTCATCCTCTACTCTTTTAATTTATTCACACCACTTTCACAATCAATCATCTCCTTTATCGATGTGAGGGGTTATCTCAATCGACAATAAGACTTGGGCTTTTATGGCATCCTTCTTAGTAGGTTACTGGTTCGAGTCCTTACAAGGCCCCTGGATTTTCCTGATTGTCTCCTCGAGACCTTGGATTAGTTAAGGCACACACAAACTAGTTCGGATGACAACTAGTAATAAAAAGAAGCCAACACCACAATTCCATAGTTAAGAACTATAATATCAATATAACGTAAGTGTTATGTTTGAAAAAAAGAGGTTCCACCAAACGACGCATTACCATCTCCTTTCTCTCAATCTATCGTCTCTTTATCGATGTGAGATTATCAAAACTGATATTATAATATATAGAGAGAAAGAGAAGAGAAGAGAAGAGAGTCAGGTTTATACAAAACAATAACTAAATAAGGGAATAAGAAAATCATCGAATCATGTGATTTTTCATTTTAATCTTAAAAACATATGTGATTCACGCGACTTTAACCATGACCTGAGATCCTAGGTCAAGTCGTCTGTACACCTTTGTCTTGACCTTTTATGAAAGTGTAAAATAACATGTAATTTTGCACTTATTAAGCTTCTCTCTCTCTCTCTATATATATATATATATATATGTATATACTGATATTTTATGTAACTTATGTAAATAATTTATTGTTCAAAAGTTCTTTAAATTTTACGAAACATTAAATTTAATTTGTAGGTAAATTTATAATAAATAGAAAAACCATCTTCAAAACATT
>NC_037536.1:8189416-8205990 GCF_001531365.2 Cynara cardunculus var. scolymus | reverse complement strand
ATTATTTACTTTTTATGTTAATTAATAAATTAATATTTTGGTATTAAATTGTAATAAATAGTATTTACCTCGAGTTTTATTATTATATTATTATTATTATTATTTGATTAAATAATAGTTTTCTAATGCTCATTAAGCTAAAAGTTGGGTAAAAATTATTATAGTGAATAGTAATTTTCGTGTAATTGATAAAAATTGACATGTAACCATAAGGGTGGTGTCCGATTATTTTGAGCTTGACCTATAAAAATCAAAAGCGTCTAGAAATCCCAGATTCGAATCCAAAGAGAAATAAAAATCTTTTTGTGGCCACAGAGGTTTAAATACGGTGACTCCAGAATACCCACGAAATGGGTGGACATCCTGAGATTAATTGGCTCGCATAACGGATTTGGAATGGATTTTTTTTTTCATTTTCTATGCTTACTATTAGCCGATTAATGCTTTGTGATACTCTATTTTCTTTTCAGATATCGATGAGTGTAAAGATAAGTTGCAGTTTCCATGTCATGGAACTTGTGTTAATATTCCTGGGAATTACACGTGCAAATGTAAACAAGGGTATTCTGGTGATGCCAAGATTAAAGATGGTTGTAGTCGCAAAATTCCAATCCTCCAACTCACATTAGGTAAAATTCTATCTGTTTCTTCTACTCCTGTAAACACTTTCTAATCGTTTATAGCAAACCCCCCATACCACATAAAACACTTATTGGCCTTTTATCCAACATTTTAAAATGCGTTTCATGAAAATCATTCATAAAAAAACATTCCAAAAGCTTATTTCAAAGTGTTTTATAAATTGTTAATGTAACATTTTACTTAGTTGTTCAACTTCGTTCGAAATAAAAATCACCACTCTCACTTACTTTACTAAGTCAAATTCTCAGTGATCAAAATGATATAGTAATGTTGATGGTAAGTGTCCCTTACTTAATAAGAGCTAATCGGATAAAATTTTCGGTCTTAGTTATGTCTCTTCTCTCTGTAAGGTTTTTGGTTCTTGTCATGCTCAACTTTGGTCAAGTAAGTGACCCTTTAAATGCTTAACCATTTAGCGTTTGGTAAATGACCCTCAAGTATTTTAATTAGTTATCAAGATACCTCTTAATTTTCCTTGGCTCGATCATGAAGGCATATCAAAACATGTAGTTGATCAGTTTGCATATCATATTCCAAATCAACTATTTGCACCTCTTTTTTTAGTAATGACACCCCTTTTTGTTCATTTTGCTTACTCCAAAAATGTTCCCTTTTCTTGTTGGTTTTCTAAATTACTTCAGTTAAACACAACTTTAAAAATAAGGATGCCACACAATATGGTAACTTTTCCATGATAATAATAGGTTTGGGGCTTGGATTCCCCGCCATCCTGATTGGATTATGGGTGTTGTACTTCACCGCCAAGAAAAGGAAGCTAGTTAAGCTAAGAGAAAAATTCTTTGAAAAAAATGGAGGTGTGCTATTACAAGATAAACTAAAGACCAAGGGTGGAGTTGGTATCGGTTCCATGAGAATTTTTCAAGTTGAAGAGCTAGAAGCAGCTACTGAAAATTTTGCAGAAAATAGGATTCTTGGCAAAGGAGGTAATGGCATTGTTTACAAGGGGACTCTACCAGATAAGTCTGTCGTGGCAATCAAGAAGTCACAAAGATTGGATGAAGGACAAAGGGTACAATTTATAAATGAATTGGTAATTCTCACACAAATTAATCACCAAAACATCGTGCAACTTTTGGGATGTTGTTTGGAAACCGATATCCCATTACTGGTTTATGAATTCATCTCTAATGACACTCTTAATCGTCATATTCATAATCAAACAAGTGGCTTGGAAAGATTGTCTTGGAATAATCGTCTAAGGATAGCACATGAATCAGCTAGTGCACTTGCTTATCTTCACACAGATACTAGAATGTCCATCATACATAGAGATGTGAAATCAACTAATATCTTGTTGGATGACAATTACACAACAAAAATTGCAGACTTTGGAGCCTCGAGGTTAGTCCCCTTGGGTCATGATCAAGTTACTACATTAGTTCAAGGGACATTGGGGTACTTGGATCCTGAATATTTCCATACAGGCCAACTAACAGATAAGAGTGATGTGTATAGCTTTGGAGTAGTTCTTGCAGAGCTCTTAACAGGCAAAAAGCCCATCAACATAGATAGATGCTTAGATGATCGAAATCTTGCAACATATTTTGTGAATGCAATGAAGGAAAATCAATTGCTTGAAATTCTTGAACATCAAATAGTAATCGAGGCAACTGACGAGCAGATAAAAGGAACATGTGATCTGGCATGTAGATGCCTTAATATAGCAAGTGAGAGAAGGCCTAGCATGAAAGAAGTGACCATGGATCTTGAATCGTTGAGGAAGTTCGGAAAACATCCTTGGGATTGTCAAGACATGAAGTACAACAAAATGAGTAGCTTAATGATTGAAGTGGAAGATGTTGATCTTTATACTGCTCCTTTTATAACTAATAGTGATACTTTTGGAGGGTATAGTTCAAGTAGTATTGGAAGGTCAAACAGAACGCTCTAAGTACGAAAGGCTCGTTTATGATTGAGGAAGGAATAGAACTTTTACATGACATTAGTATCCTTACTTCATACTTGTGATAACATACAATGTACTTTATATGTAAATTCATGCCATTATGATTATATGTTTCAAAGTAACTCATTATTTTTTTGGTTATAGTTAATTCTATATTTTTATGTATTGCATTTACTATTTTTCTACTTAAGCAACTTTCTAATACTTGACTGATATACATTGATTATTCAAGGCGTAAAACGCTTATTTCTTTACTTTTAGGTAGTTTATTTTCTTTCATCCCAACATTGAGTCATTTTTATTACATTATTTTCCATTTGTATATACTTGGAGCTAAATTAAGCGATTAGCTTGTTTTTGCACCATTAGAGTAGATAAAATCTTAAACTTGAATGCCTATTGTTCTGTGCTGCAACATTCCACCCGCTCTTTTCCTGTAAGAAGCGACTTTTTGGAGAGACTTTATGAATTCAGCTGCTGCTTCTTGAAGAAAGAAACAAATTTTTGGTTAACTCTTTTTGTACTTGATATGATATTCTCGTTTGCTTTTTCACCTTTTATCTTCTTTTTAGGAGCCATTACTTTCCCTAAACTTTTATCTTCTTCCTTGGTGTTTTTGTATATATAAGACTTCTTAGAACTCTTTTTGTTATCCTTTCATCAAGATTCAGATCTGTAGCTTCTTAGTATATTCAAGTTAGTTCTTGAATTTCTTTAAAAAGTGTTCTTTAAGATGTATTGTTGCAGTATTGTTTTTACTTTATTTACTTTTCTTGTCATTTAATTTCCGCTCTTTATATTCTGTCATTTACTTTCCGTCATTTATATTTATGTCTGTATATTTTGTTCTTTATATTTCTTGTCATTTACTTTCCGTAATGTGTAGCTAATTCCATTAGCTTGGGTGTAAGACAAAGATGAAATGTTAAACTGAAGGAAAGTGGACGTTGTTTCGCAATAACAACGTTCCACCATTTCATTCAAGTTTTTATAAAAACTAATGACACTTTTTGACAAGTTGATCACTTTGAAAGTGTTAAAGTATCATGGTCTTAGAGATAATCCATTGAATGCACGTCAACTTGAATGATATAAGAGGTAGACTTGAGAAAGTGTTAAAGTGTGGTATATTCAGAGATGAACTATCTAGAACATACGTCAACTTGAATGATATGGGAATTGGCTCGAAAGAGTGATTTTTAACAAAAAGATTTGTTTATTCATATATTTTGAAGACATCATTTCGTCACTATCCCTTGTTCAGATACCTTATAGAAATATGGGTTGAAAGTTATAATATAGTGTAATGGTAGAAGTCCGAGAGGAATACCTTAAAATAGATGGTGGAATTAGTTACGACCTACTGCATGTTGTGGCATTCCTACATCATTGTATGCTAGAATTTGTGTTTACATTTCACCACAAATCTTACACCATGCTACATCTTTATATTATGTTATTTCATTATTATTAACTCAGATCCAACTGAAGTCTTCAATTTTATCATCTGAAATCATTTCTTTATTAGGACTCTTATTAAGCCTTTACTACAATTTTCGTGGACGATAACCGGTTTTTACCACTTTATTACTTGGAAAACACGACACTAGACCATATTGTATACTTGCTTTGTGGTTCCTTTTATAAATCTAAGGGTGTGAAAAATAACCTGCCATCGACCGAGGTTGTATATTAAGGACATCTTTACCACACTATTGACAGAGTTGGCTTTCATGTTCCTTTTGTTGCTACTACGACCCCTTGATCATCAAAACCTTCTCCAAACCATCATTCAATTCTACCTTAGATTATCGCACCTTTCTTTTTACCGTTCTTTCTCTCTCACTCTTAGCTATTAATGGTTAAGAGAAAGTGATATGAGATAATGAGAAACTCAAGAAAGAAACAGTGCATTGCCATCAACAACAGAGAGGAGGGTCTTGCAGACATCCTCGAGCCTACATTTCATGTTGATGACGTCCGTTTTGATTCCACATATACCATTTTTTAAATTTTCACGACTGTGTGCATAGAGGCCAGGATATGACTACGTTCTACCTTATGCGTAGATTTGTGTTGATGTAGATTTTTCATGTCTAGGCTTTATTTTCAATTTTTCCACTTAATCACGAGTAAAATGTGAAGAAGAAATAAAAACAAAATAGAAAGTGAAGGGACTATGTATTTCCAGATTCCTAAAGTTGAGGGACCAGTTTTATAAATCTCAAAATAAAATGGAGGAATACTTGTGTTTTATTTGTTAATTCCACCATTTTATTTGTGATACGTGTTTCAAGGGAGGATGAGTGGCTTAAATCTATAGTGATTTTGGTGGTCTAAGAAGCAAATTCAATTTGGATAAGCATAGTCCATGAATTCGATCATGAATGGTTTTGTAATTTGGTTTTCAAATCTGGATATTTGGAAATTTTTATAGATATATATATATAGGGTTGGATTTATATAAGATCAGGTTGTTTTTAGTATTTTTCTATGAAATTTTAAATGTAAAAAAGTGGTCTCACGGGTCTCATGAAAACTGACTGGTCTCACGTGATCCCAAATCTCTCTTTCTCTCTCTCTCTCTCTCTCTCTCTCTCTATATATATATATATATATATATATATATATATGGGCGTAATCAAATGAGAATTGTTTTGTTTGTAGTAACCGTGAGATCCAATCTCAACCAAAAATCAAAGGTTAAATTAGGAAATTAATAATTTTGATAATTTTAACTTATTATATTAATTAAGAGCATTTTAGGGGTTTTATAAATATTCTCTCATCTCTCTTTTTTCCTCTCGCCGACGAATCTTTTCCTCTCTCCGGCGAATCTTATGTGGCGAACCTTATTCCGATGAACCTTATGTGAACACAAGATATACACTGTGATACCTACAAACGATATTCACTGTGATACCCAGATATACATACAAGATGCACAATGTGATACCCTTTGTAAAGCAATGAAAATAACGAAAATGTACACTATCATACATTTCATAAAACAAAATTGAAAATGCATTGTGATACACATGAAACGTTGTGAACAGTATCACTATCATACACTTTAATTCACAAACGTCTTTAAAATACGATGTATATTAGGTAATTGATATACCAGTTCACTAATTTTAGTTAAATATTTCATTCTAAAAAATTTAATTAAATATTTTGATTAGTTGTCAAAGATAGAATTACTATATTACCCTTTTAGCTTATTTAAGAAATATTCTTAAATATCTCAAATGAGTGGTTCACATTGGATCTCACAATTACCACAAACTAATCAGTTCTCCCTTGAATAGACTCGTATATATATATATATATATATATATATATATACAGGTGGAGGTTCAAACGAGAACACCTTCATTTTACGAGAATGCGAGAACACCCTTATCACATGTGATAATACGCGTGAGGGGACCCTGTGATGTGCGGACGACGTGTTCTACGATTTAGGCCGCACCAAAGGTTGTCTACATCTATAATTTAGCATCACATGTGATGGTCTTGATGAATTATAGTATCATATCAACAACAACCTTATCACATGTGATAATACTTGTGAGGGGGCTTAGTATTGTAAGGACGACTTGGCCCGCAACCAAGATCGTATCGAAAATCGTCCGCATCTTTGATTTAGTATCACATATGTATCATATGTGATGGAATCATAGTATCACATGTGATTGTCTATAGTAAAAGAATGTTCTCGCGTTCTCGTAAAATGAAGGTGTTCTCGTTTGAACCCTTCCCTATATATATATGTCATAGAAAGTCTCAAATTCAGGAAGGTCCTGCGTATTATACGTTGTTGTATATGTATGTATATATGATATTTACAATTGAAGCTTTATAATATTAAGATGTTAGAGCAGCTCCAACATTCTCTAAACCTACTCCAGAAATAGAGAACTAAAAGTCAAAAATTTCCAAAAATATTACATTCATCTTCAACAAATTCTCCATTTTAAATAATTCAATATTGATTATAATATAAAAAATTTCATTCATATATTAAAATATTATTTTTCTCTTTAATTATTTATTTTCAAAGTTTCCTAAAATTCAGTGGTGGATTACAAACGGATTTGTTTGTTGGTGATATTGCTTAAAAATGTTCACTTAAGTTTTAATTTATCGTTTGTTTGGGTATTTTTAAACGTGAGTGACGGATTACCTGCTAGTGATTTTCAGGCCACGGCAATCCGAGGATTATAAGAAATTAGTGGCTAGACTTTTTGAGTAGACGATATCCATCTGTAATCCGCCAATGAATCAAGTCAAAGTTGGATCACTGACAAATTCATTCCCCTGTATCCTTGTTATCTTGTAGCGTGGCGTGAGGAATCTGAAGAGAAACCTTGTTGCCTTAGTTCATGTTGTTAAGGATAGAACAACCAGATCACGTAATAACGTGTATATATATTGAATCGAAACAGAAAACTATAATATTTGAATAGAATTTTCACACGAAAAACTTAAATAACTTGTGATCGTAACCTTACTTGTAGTCATAGATTCGTCGTTCCAAAGATCGTTCCTGAAATCCGATTGAGGCCCGCGTTAAACGCAGTGTCCTAAGACAAAAATTGCACCGGTGAATCGGTGTTGTTTTGAGGATACAACAATCAATTCAAGTATGAACTTGAATCTATCAAATTAATTAAGAGTATGATTGGTGATGGATTCGTGTGGAGGAAAAACGAGAGGGATTCTGGATTTCGTATATGTTGGTTGATCATAAAAAAAAACACAGGCAGTTAAGGGTTTTTATACCCATCTCTTGAAGCTGCAGTTAACCGGGAGAAACTGCCAACCAAGTCATGCGGACCACCATTTCTGCAATCGAACAGTGCCATCTCTGTGTATCAACCATGAGACCCCAAGAGCTCAAGGCCCTAATCTTGACATATATATATATATATATATATATATATATATATATATGAAGATCAAATGTTAACCAACAATTTTGTGTTAACTTTGAAAACCATGGCAACCAATCAAATTCCATTCTTCTTGTAGGTTTATGCCATGTTCACATTTTAATTACAAGAGTATTTCAGTAAATTGATTTGATATGTAACTCCCAAACAATTAATGGGGAGTTACAAATCATCAAATCCCAAAAAATATGCATCTATAATATTAATATTTTTATTTTTTTTAATCTTGATCTTGCATGTTCATTGTTTTATCAGTTTTTAATTCGCATTGAAAACAAGGTAGTAAAAAATTTCGGTATCGATCAAGCTAATATGGATAAACGCTATGGAAAATAAATCGACAACAATGAGAAGATTAAAATGGTTTATGATGACAATTGGAGTTCGAGGTCGGGAATTGAAGAAATTAACCAAAGCGAATGTCTTGGTAATAAATTTTTATTTTTTTTAGATTCGTTTTAATCGAAATTATGTTCATTACGATGTGTTGTGTTTTTTATAATTCATCTTCTATTGATAGCTTTTTTCTTTAATTATTAAAATACATACCTAATTCACATGTTCAAATGGAAGTACATGCACGACCCATTTTCATATTGTCATATTACCGACTTTTATGAATCATGAACCATTGTGTTCATGTTACTTCTATTATATGAACACAAGTGTTATTTTTTAAGCTTGATACCAAATCTTTATATTTGTGTAAGTATTTACACCCGGTGTTCATAATGTTGGGGTTATGCGTTCATATATTTTATACGATATGAACAAGGGGTGAACATGATATGAACAAGGGGTGAACAACCATATAAGATCAGAAGCATATATGAACAAGGGTGAACCTTAAACGGTGTGGATGCAATGCATGTATAAAACTCCAATTGACAAAAGATCGCTCATGAATGTGTTTATAATAAATGAACTATTGTTCACAAGTTGTTCATATCGTGTTCATACCTGTTTTTTTTATTTATTTACTTTCGTATAGTAGTTATTCTTATTATGTTCATATTGTGTTCATAAATGCTATGCAGTCCAAGTTCACATATATATATAATTGTGTTCATATGGTTATTACATTAACAAAAATAAATTAACAAAAATCATAGAATTTTTTATTTTGTAACTCCCAATTAATTAATGATATGGGAGTTACATAATTTTTTTTTACCTAAATACCCTTTTCAACTTTGTTCACTTATCTTTATGAAATTCTAAATTTAAAAAAATAAGTTTTTATCATGATTAATCACAACCGTTTATTGAAAGATTGAATGGTCAAGATCGGTTAACAAAGTTAACACAAAAACTTTGGTTAACATTTGAACTTGACCCTATATATATATACTTGGGATCATGTAAAACCAATCTGTTTTCGTGAAACCCATGAGACCACCTTTTTACACTTGAAACTTCACAGTAAAATGTTGTGAAAGTAACTTTCACAGTGTTTTTGCTGTGAAGGTTCGGATTTTCCAACCCTATATGTATATATATATCGAGAGGAACCCATCAAGAACATCATACACCAAGCCCAAGTAATTAAATGATTCATTTAATGCTCAGGGGTTGAGATTTATTAGGTGCACTTTATTTTGTTTTGACTCCTATATTGGACAACATTCTCCTACACTATACTAAGTTCCAACACGTGCAACATGCAACTGAAGAGAAATCTTGCTGCCTTAGTTCGTGCCTTAGTATATATGTCAAAAAATAGATATATTCATAAAAAATCAAAACTTAAAAAATAGATCCGCCCCTACTGAGGGATGGTGTAAACATACAATCATGGTGTAAATATCAAATGTGATCACATTTTAATTTTACATTGTTTCAAAACTATGTAAAAGGCCAATTTGAACTCTCTAAAAATGCCAATCTCGTTGTGGTCATTTCATCTCGTTTTTATAATCGTCTTCCGACTTCTAATTTTTCACATCACATTGTCTTTCGTCTAGTTTTTAAATCCGTCTCTTTCAAGCTTCTAGTCATGATCATCCATGTTATCTTCATCGTCATCCACGTGTCGTTGGTATCGGTATATAGTTGGTGAAAACATACGTTTGGGTGATCTCGATTTCTTCAAAAAAAAAAAATTGGAAACAAAAAGCTAGCCAAAAGGCTAGCGGAAGGAATTATAGAGGCTCAAAACAACGAAAATGACAAGTTCTCTATAACAACACATCTTTTAGGCTCGCTAGCTTTATGCCTATACAACATCCATCTAAAAGAGTTGTCAATAATCAAATCAGAAGTAGCGTCCTTCTTTGGCTCTAATTTATCAAAAGCAGCTCTATTCAAGATGCTCCATTTAGAATAGCAAGGAATGAACATGATAACCTCCAAGCACGGACAATTCAACAAAGAGATGTAGGCCATCTTTATATTCATTCCAACGCCGCTTCAAAAGAAAGAAAATAAGAGAAAGGAAACTGCCACCAACCGAAAACAAGAAGATATCATATGGTTGTCTTTCAACGACACCGGTAGGCTTGCACGTCGGGCACGACAAGCATCGACTATATGACTTAATAAGGTCTAGCAAGACATTTTTAGGCTTCTGGTCCACAAACTATCAAAGAAAGAGAATACTACCATGTTAGTGATAATATATATCTTAACATGAATTAATGAGATAGGAGGGATACATGAAGTTTTGATTAGGGACATGAGATTTTATTTACGCATTACAACTAAATTGATTTTATGCGTCTAAAATGTAGAAGCGTCTTGATACCTATATAGAACTTAAAGTTATAAGATAAAACAAAAAAAAAATGTATCTAAAAGTGTTACGATAAGTTTATAGAACGATTTTAAACGATTTAACAAATTTTTTTAGGACGTTTTTAAAATAAAATGTCGTATTAACCAATTTATATATGAAATTATTTGAAAAAGTTTTCTATAAACACAAGTGTCCTAATTAAAAAAGATGAGTTTATAAACACTTCTAAAAAATATCCTATAAAATAACTAATATGACAATTTATTTTAAAAACATCATAAAAAACTTGTTAAAACACCTAAAAACATCCTATAAACCAATTATAACGTTTTTTTATATATTATGTTTTATAGTTTGATCATATAAAGCTAAGTTCTATAAAATACTATCACTAGAACACTTAGATAATGTCTTATAAAACCAATTTTATTGTAGTGGTATATATATATAGACTTGGTATCACGTGAGACCAACCTGTTTTTGTGAGACCCGTGATACCAGCTTTTTACACTTGAAACTTCACAGCAAAATGCTGTGAAGGTAACCTTCACAGTGTTTTTGCTGTGAAGGTTCGACTTTTTTAAATCTTCACAGTATTTTTCCTGTGAAGTTTCAAATGTAAAAAATATGGTCTCACGGGTCTCACGAAAACAGATCGACCTCACATGGATCCAACCCTATATATATATATATATATATATATATATATATATATAGTTTTTATAAGAAACTTATGTGTATTTTTCTGTTTTTTCAAGTAAAATTTACAATAAAAAAACTTGGGGTATTTTTATTTCTTCTAAAGAACTACTGGACCATAAAATTTTCAATTCTACAACGATCGCTTTCAGTTTGTAGGTTTGACTAGATTTTTGCGATGACTTAGAATAATTTGCTTAAGAACTTCCGAACATATATTGACAATTCCTGACCAATCAAAACAATCAGATTTTGTTTTAGTTTTCCAGTGAAATATGAAAACTAAAACATACTCATTTTGTTATCAATGGATCTTAAACATGTAATCATGGTTTAATTACTAGATTTGAATATTTACCTAAAGATATGATACCATTAATTTAGACCATTTATCAATCCATACATTTTGAACATAAATACTATAAAAACTAATCTGTTTAGGCTTTCTGAATTAACGTTTTGGACTAAAAAACTCGATATTGATATATAAATGTGTATTTTTCTTTGTTCCTTCTCAAGAAGCTACAAATAAAAGCAATTAGTTGTCGATTATAGTTTGTGAAAGATGATTATCTATTGCGTCCTATAAAAGGTTGAAGCCTAACAAATACTACACTAGTAATTAAACCACAAAACACAGCCATGAAAACCCTAGTTCTAATGTGGGCACTACTTCTAATGTTCTCCTTTACAGCATCTGAAACATACACCCCCAGGTTGCCCCAGCCGATGCAGAGATGTAATTGTCCCCAACCCTTTTGCCATCGGCAAACGCCTACTGTAACCGATCTTCAGATCCTCCAAAGGCCACTTTAAGAGAAACTACTTACACCTCAATCAAACTAATATCTGATTCTAAACTTCGGACTACCAATAAGGTGTCTTCCATATGCTATTTACCAAACGGCAAAGTTTCAATTGGACTCCGGACTTCCCTGGGGTTATGCAGATTAGCCTTACACCTTCTCGGAAGTAAATAAGTTCATAGTCATCGGCTGCAATGATTATGCTTGGCTGACTTCAAGAACAAATTCTAGGAACTTATCTACAGGTTGCATGGCCTTTTGCTCAAGATCGGAGGATGCTGTAGCTGGCGGATGTTCACGAAGTGGTTGTTGTCAATTAATCATCCATACTCCATATGACATAAGCTACTATACAGCTCGGCTAGATACCATGCAGGATCCAGGCGACATAAGCAATACAAGGTCTTTTAATCCTTGTACATATTGTTGAAAAGTAGTAGTATATGGTCACAAAAATGAGGATGTGATTATATCACTATCCTTAAGGAATATTAGCCCCCATTAGGTCGTTGATGGACTTAGGCTAACTCCCTCCCAGGACCTCCTCGAATCTAGGAACCGTAGGCAACGATCCTACTAGCACTTCTCATGATCATGGTATACAGTGATTTAGTGAAGAAGATGGAAAAGAATATTATTTTTCTAAAGAAATACAAATACCAATATCTATCAGGTCCCAAAAGATGCAACCTTTCATGAAAAGGTGCAACCGTTCATGAAAATATGCAATCGTTCATACCCAGTTCGGTTTCCCTCCAAAAATAACCGAAAAAGTGTTAACCAAAAGTTGACGGAAAAGTCTATTGTCGTTAAGTATAATCTACTAATTTTTTTCTCCAATATATTGTTAATTATTTCTTCTTCAAAAGACTTCTTTCGAAATTTACACAAAATGTCAAAAGGTATTTGCATAAAGCCTACTTTCAAATTGGAAAAAAAAATCTTTATGTAAAAGTGGATCCTTAGGCAAATTTAAATAAAAAAAATTCTTTTTTTAATCTAAAAATAAATTTTACAAAAACATATAAAGCATTTACGTAAAGTCTAATTAAAATGAGAATTCATTTAAAAAATATCTAAAAATAATTAAATTTAATTGAAGAGATTATTTACTATTTTAATCAATTTATCTTAAAATTGATTATTTTATGTACTAGTGAAGATTTTTTTGGCTAACATGGTTGCTTTTAAGTGGATTTTTTTTATTAACCTGATATCCAACCAGTTGTGTGACCCGACTAATTTTAGAGTGATCACCTGCTTAATTTGCAGATAGCTCGGAGTCACCGCATTTGAACCTCCGTGGCCACAAGGGGATTTTTATTCCTCATTGAATTTGAACCTGGCACCTCTAGGTACTTTTGACCTTTGGAGCCAAGCTCAAACCAATCAGACACCACCTTTGTGGTTAAAGTGGATTGTGATCTGCTAACGTGGATCTTTCATATATTTCGTTTAGATATTTAAGTATCTTTTTTCTTTTTCTGTTAAGTTTTATCATCTTTAACACTTTAAAGATGATGTAAAATTACTTGATATATAATTAGATTTAGATGGAATAATGGTCTTGGTCCTATGTTTTAAGAAATTGCGATTAATGTCTCTAAACTCAATTAGTTATAAGTTTTGTTCTGTGTTGTTATCAATTCTTTATGACGATAGGGTTCCTCTCCCTAACTTTACTAACGACGACTCTATTAACTAAGACGTATTTTAGTCTTTCTATATTATTTTTTTATCATATTATATTATAGTTTCTTTAGATTATATATATACATACACTCGTGGTGGCTTCAAATGGGTGAACTTTGGTGGATAAAACGAATACTTGAACCACATATTTCGCTTCAAACTCGGTTCTTCTTACTTCGTTAGTAGCAAGAATATGAGAGAGAAGTAGAAAGAGGGGGTTTGGTGGTCCTTGTCACGGTGCAAGGAAAATGAGGGTTCAAGTTTTTAGATTTCTTCAGGAATTGGGTTTTTGGGTGGAGGGAAAGAGGAGGTCGGCAGGAAGGGAGGGAAGAAGGATCGCCAAACCGGAGGTCATCAAGAGGGGGAGGGGGCAGACGGTGGTGAAGTGTATGTGGCCGATGATAAAGAAGAATAGGGTATCGTCTCTTTATCGTGTATGTGTGTATATACATACATATACATACATATATATATTATCAGTAGTGTGTGTGTGTATATCTGTAGTCTATACACACACATGCATAGGGGCCTAATCAAATGAAAGATATTTCTTAAATAAACTAAAAGAGTTAACTTAAAGGGTGTTTGGAATTGTTTATTTAAAACAACTTATATTTTTTTTTAAAGTGTTTTATCAACTTATGTGGTGGCAAATCGAAGTTTTATAAAAAGTGTTTGCATTAGCTTATAGAGATACCACACCGAATAAGCTGATAAAATAGATGAGATACCCTTTTTTCCTATCTAAACACTAAAACTCCTTATTACCGGTACAACACCAAAATAAGTTAACAAGTTAGAAATGACTAACTTATCAAAAACTCTTTATCACTGACCGGTATAAGTTTTCCTTTTCTTTTCCATCTAAACATTAAGAACTCCTTATTACCAGTACCATGCCGAAATAAGTTAATAAACACTTTGAATAAGCAATCCAAAGCACCCCCTTAGTCATATAAATCCATTCCCTCAATTTTCTCATTTACATAATAATAAATCCCTAAAAATCCTCCATTTACACTCTCTTTCTCCGTATCTTCAAACCCATATGTTGATTGAACGCGTTTACAGAGGAGTTACAATGATCACAAAGTACTATCCCGTATCTTGAAACCCATATATTGATCCGGTGATCAGTGTGTTATCCTCCCTCCACAAATCTATCACAATGATCTCAATGGATATCACATCGTGTATACAGTGAGTATTAATAGGTATATGTGAGTATATGGAGATAATGATCCTAATTAATGTATCACAAAATGTATACAACGAATATCACAAGGGAATGTTCATGCCGGAGGGGAGAGGGCGGAGGAGAGAAAAAATTTCTAAAATACCTAAAATGTCATTTAATTAAAACTAGTATAGGAACCGTGCGTTGCGCGGTAGTATGAGTAATTTGATTAATGATACGAGGATTGTCTATATAAATATATATATTAATTGTTAATAGAATCATCAACAAATCGTATTCAAATAATTCGAAAAAGTTAAATAAAATATAGTTAGTGAAATTTTAATATATATATATATATATACACACACACACACACACATATATATATATATATATTGAGAGAGAGATTTGTATAGTAAAACTAAATAAAATTAGTAATAATAACGACGAGAATATTAAGAAATTTAATACTTAAAAATATAATCCAATCAAAATCTTGATACAAACATACGATAAGAACATACTTAAAAATATAATACGACTAAACTTACGATAAGAACAAACTTACGATAAGATCATAATCATAAATTCCCACAACCCAAACTGAAAACTTCAAATTTTCATGACTTGATATATAAACGTTAAAGAACTCGAAAACCTGCAAACCAAAAAAACGTTCAACATAAGTAAAAATTACATAGTTAACTTGAATATTTTAAATCTTCACCTAAGAGTTATATTGCAAACAAAAATCACGATACAAACATAAATAAAATTATAATGCAATCAAAATCATGAAACAAATCAATATAAAATTATTACCTTATATTGCAACCAAAAAATCAAATATTGAACTTGAAGACTTCTTCAAATCTTAATGACATAATGCATAAAAACTATAATGCAATCTAAATAACGATACAAACATACATAAAATTAAGGGAGAAGTGAAAAAATAAAAAAAACCTATGAATATTATTAATAGTAAAATAGAAGAAAAACCAAAAAGAAAGAAAATAAATTTAAAGATGTATAGGATTGAGATAGAATTTGAGAGGGTGCGAGAGATGAAGATGAATAAATAGTTGTTGTTTTTATATATAAAAATAAATGATCGATTGAAAAAAATGAATGGTTTGGAGTTATGTCATTTGAATTAATATAGAAGGAAATGAATAGTTTGGAGTTGAATGTAAACATTTAAGAAAAAAACATAAAATGACAAAAAAAATATAGTAGTGGATATTGAGAGAATGAAAGAGAAAAAAGAAAAACGCAGAGGTTTTAGAAGAGGCCACCTCAGACATTAGTTAAAAAAACCTCTAAAATCACAACAAAATTAAAAAGCATTGCATACTCGGATTAATCATCTCGAAATAAACCTGGAAAAAAATGTAACCATTAAAAAAAGACATGTTGAAGTTTGGTGATGTTACATAAAAAAATTATAACAAAAAAAACTTTAAAATTTCAACAAAAGTCAAAAGAAATGCATACACACATTAGTTTTCTCAAAATATACTTGATACAAAAACATGTTGAAGTTTGTTGAGGCTACATTATGGTTGGTAGTACTTTCAAGATTTCATCATCAGATCATTAATCGAACCATTATTGTCATGAAAACTCTAAAAATGTTGTCAAGAACAAACACTCTGTTTCATTGAGAAAACTTAGGGGTTGTTTGTTTGGCTCTTAATGGTTACATTAAGAGCCAACCTCTTAATCGGTAAGAAGTTAAGGGTGTTTGGCAAAAAAAAGAGGCTCTTGATGGTTACACAACCCCTCTTAACCATTTTGCGTATGATGCTTCACTAAACCATTCAGAGTGTTCTTTTTCCAATTTTGTCCTCTCCCAAGCTTTCCTCACACATCGCCGGTCTTCACAGCACCTCCCCCCACCCTCTCGTCGCCGGTCTTCACAGCCCCTCCCCCA
>NC_037536.1:8158833-8189080 GCF_001531365.2 Cynara cardunculus var. scolymus | reverse complement strand
AATAATGGGTTTTTGTTAGATGAGGGCAAAGAGGAACAAAAAGTGAAGGTTAAAATGGAATAATGGGTTTTTGTTAGATGAGGGTTAAAATGGTAATTTAAAAGGTTTATTGGCGGGGACCTCATGGCCCCGTGGTCCACATTTTGTGAACCCTACTTGCCATACCTCATAAGCAAGCACCGGAAAAGACAACATGTCCTCCCCTGGAATCGAACCCGGGTGGGCACGCCCAAGGCAAGACATTTACGGAAGGAGGTGGCCACTAGGCCAAGGCCTAATGGTTTTAAAAAGGTAATTTATTGTCATTCAGAAAACAATTACCAAACAACATTATTTTATTCAGCACTTAACCATTCTGACCCTCTTAACTATTCTGACCTCTTAACTATTTTGCACTAAATCATTCAGCAACTGTCAAACAGCCCCTTAGTACAATTATAGAAGAGAAAAGTAAAAAAACAAAATTCTAAAATCCCAACAAAATAAAAAGGAACGCATACCTGAATTAGTCTTCTCAAAATAAACTTGAAAATATATTTGTTGAAAACTAACAATTTATAAAATGAAAAACAAATCAAGTGATGGAGATGGAGAAAAATAGATTGAATGATGAACAATTCATGAAGAAGAGTTAGAGAAAATGAAAGGATTATGTTAAATACAAACATAAATGAATAATCAATTTTAAAAAAATTAAAAAAAAAAGATTAAAGGAGGATGAATGAAAAAAAGATAAATAAGTTTCTAACATATAGGAGAAGCCAAGTCATCAACCTTGGTTTTTCTTTTAATATATATATATATATATATATATATATATATATATATAGATTTCAAGTTAAAATTACCTAAATTATTAATTTTGTAACTTATCCTATGATTTATAGTTGAAATTAGATCTTACAGTTATTATAAATTGCTAAGTTCTCTCTTGAATGAACCCCTACATACATACATGCATATAATTGTAACATAAAACTAATAATTTACAATGACTATTTATTTTTTTTAAAGAAAAAATGTGAAAAAGACCAAAATACCCTTTACTAAATTGTTAAGTACGTAAAGATGTTAGTTATAGGACCATGGCCATAGAAACTGACAACCACAAGGACCATATCCATAATTAATCAAGTATAAGAACGTTATTCGTCATTTAAATGAACATAATGTATGACTACAATAATAAAGCAAAATGCAAAACTAATAACACGAAAATTATAATTATTTACACAAAATACAGAATAATTAGAACATGTAACATTGGATACAGGTAACAAAAATATAGGTCTATTTTATTGGGTAACATTAAATCTTACACAAAAAAGTAACGTCCCGTTTGGTTTGTAGCACTGGATTTGTAACACCCTTGTCCCGCGTGGCTAGAGGATGGTATGTTACGGAGAAAAACATAACAAGATAAATAGCTAATATATACGGGAAAAACCATAGCTACTATGAATATCTATCAAAAAAAGGTGTGGTAAACTAAAAGTTAAGACGACGTAGATACAATTACAATAAATACAGAAACAAAAACTACTATACTATCCAAGATCGTCCTCAAAATAGTCATATTTCATCGCTCTCAGTCCCGTGATAATCCACCTACGATCATGTACCTGCCGAGGACAAAACAAACCTCGGCTGAACCAATTGCTCAGTGAGCGGGTAATTAAAATAACAAGATCGCAAGTATATAATCGAGTTAATAAAAGATAATAATTATAATGAATCCGAAAACCGGAACATGAAGGGATCCATTAATAATTGACATGAATTGTCCATACTGAAATAATTAAAATAATATCATCAAGTCAAGAATTGAGAATAAATAAGAAAATCAATTGGGTTCGATGGTTGTACGTACCACTTGAACATTGGAAAATGAGTGTAGGGCAATACCCGCAATTCCCTTCCGGTAATCATCTCCCAAAAACGGTTCAAATCCGACAAAGGTTCAATACCAGAAGAATCGAATTCAAAAGTGGTTCAACTCAAGTAGCCAATAATAGTCATATCGAAGACAAAACTCTAATTATAACTCTATTAAGAATCATAATCATTGACATATCGGACACTAACAATTAAAAGAGTTATCAATGTCCCAATTTGATTTCATAAATTTGAAAATAAAAAACTATAATTATATACAAGTGATTGATGCCGAAATGGTAATGAGATACAAACCGGGGCTAATTTTTTAATAAAACCAAAGTGAACGCATCCGAACCTAGGGTTTTTGCACCTAAATGTTAAGCACAAGTGAGCATCCATAATGTAGCCATTTTTCAATTTCTGGCCACCTCCCATGATGAAAAACCTTGACAAGGGAAACTTGTTATTTTGCTTCTAAATCCTCAAGCTTCTTGGAATAACTCATTTTCTTAAGCTTTATGTTACACTTAATTACAAAAAGCTCTTTGGGAAAATCTCTCCCATTATTAGATGTTATAATTGATATTCGGATCAAGATCTATCACTTTCGGGACTTGACACTCCGGCGAAATTTATAATTGTCTAGCCCCCTCTCAACATTCTGTGATAATTTGCGCCCATGTTATAGTCTAACATCGGTTAGATTTGGACTAATTTTTCTCTATATATGTTGGAACTTTTTTTCTTCTTAAAGACTCTTTTGAAGAGTAAATATAAGGAATTCTCCCAAAGATGTCACTGGTTCGAGTTTTTTCAATGCTAGATCACTGGTTCGAGTTGTGCAATGCCACTGTAGATTTTTCTGGTTGTACGCCCTTAGAACTAGTCAAAATACGCAAAAGTTAGCCCGAACATCCATGGTAGAGAAAGGATTTTGTCTTGAGGAAGCAAGTTTGAAAAGTATTCCACTTAGAAAATATTTCTTTATGTCCAATTAATTGATCAACGTCAATGACAACGAAAGATAGCATATATATGGTTGTCATTCAAACACACCTATAGGCTTACAAGTTACACAAGACATTAAATTTCGTGACTTGAGTAGGTCTAGTAGCAAAGACATTAATTTTATGACCCCTCCATTATTATTTCGTCCCTAGACATTAATATCATTTTTACTTTTATATTATTAATTAATGTTATTAAAAATCATTATTTAATTAATGTTGTATTATTACTATTTTATATTATTCTTATGCTCAAGTTATTTTTATTTATGGAGTGAATTGTGGATTTCGTACATGTGATTTAATGGTTTTTTATTAGGGACTTTATAGTATGTTTATTGTGGATTTGGTTTTTGTGGTATTTAATTTGTTTTGGTCATGATCCCTCTAATTAACGTTGTCGTTAACTCTGTTAAATCAACGGTTATTTTAGCTTTTTGTATATCCTTTTTTTTTCTATAAAAAAGTAAAAACAATACTTTATACACACACAAATATATATATATATATATGTATATATATATGTATATATATATATATATATAATGATATTAAATAACATAAGATATTATTTTATGATTTATTTTGTTTAAATTAAAAAATTAATTATATTAAATATGATTTAATTTTATATAAAACATTTGACAAAAAATTCTTAAAAACCATTTTTTATGTATCAAGTACTATTTGTTGATATATATTACATAAAATTCAATATTACAACTAAATTATGCACAATTACAACTTATTAAATTTTCATGTTTGAATTCGTGTAACTAACTATAGACAAACATAGTTAAATACGATAAATATTACATTTGAAATATAAAAAAGTTAAAACATAATTAGGAGAATCATTGAAATCTAATAGAATACTTAATTATTATCTTTATAAAAAAAATTATATTATTAAACCAAAAATAAATTGGTTCGTTATTAAATCTGAATTAAATTATATTTTATTATAAGCATGTCGTTTTTCTCAAAACCATATAAAACTGTATTATAATATCGATATAGACAGAATAAAATGAAACATAAAAATCAACATGTATCTTGCTATATTATACGAGTACCATTCTAATTTATATTGTAGATTCTTGAATTTCAAATAACAGAAAATGTTAATAAAATTCCATCATTGAACTAATCAACAAATACACATTAATTGTAAAAAGTTGAAAAGTTCATTATAATACACTTGACAATAAACCAATTATATATACACTAAGAGTGTAATCTCTAAAACCACAAAGGGTATCTTTGATTGGTTTGAACTTGCCTCCAAAGATCAAAAATATCAGGATGTCTCATATTCAAATCCAATGAGGAATAAAAATCTCTTTGTGGCCATAGAGGTTCAAATGCGGTGACTCCGGGCTATGTGCAAAGCAGATGTTTGTTTTGGGATTAATCGGCTCACATAGCGGGTTGGATATCCAGATTAATAAACTAATGTTACATGCATGTGTGTTTTGTTTGTTTCATGTACTTGGTGTTTGATTTGTTCGGATAAGTATCACACCGATCAGCATGTGTTGCGGCCTACATATATAAGGTTAGCTTGAGAACTGAAGCCCCTCAAATACTACTCACTTGTAATTAAGCCACAAAACACAGCCATGAAAGTTCTACTGTGGGTACTAGTTCTAGTGATCTCGTTGTTTACATCATCTCATACAAATCCCACCTCCGAAACATACACCCTCATCAACGCTACCAATTTAGCAAAGCCAAACTGCTCGAGCCGATGCGGAGACGTTATTGTTCCCTACCCTTTTGGCATCGGCAACAACACAAATTGCTCTATAGGCTCTGGGTTCAATATCTACTGTGACAATTCTTCACGCCCTCCAAAGGCCTATCTTTTAGAAGGAAATTATAACTCAGTCACATCGATATCTGACTCCACACTGCGGACTACAAATATGGTGGCTTCCATATGCTATTCTCAAAATGGCTCTATTGACAGTTCATTCAATATTTCCACGGATTATACTGGTTCGGTGTACACCTTGCCAGAAGTGAACAAGTTCACGGTCATCGGCTGTGCAGATTATGCTTGGCTGACTTCAAGAACAAACTCAAGGGACGTGTCTACAGGTTGCATGACCATTTGCTCAACACTGGATGATGTTGTAGCGGACGGATGTACAGGAAGTGGTTGTTGTCAATCATCCATACCCCATGACATAAACTACTATACAACTCGGCTAGATACCTTGCGGGATCCGGGCAACATAAGCTATACAAGGTCTTTTAATCCGTGTACGTATGCGTTTGTCGGTGAGGAGAACTCATTCAATTTCAGTGGTATAACAGATTTGAACGATACTTCGTTGAAGGAAAAGATTGAAGCTAATGTCTCAATAGTGCTTGAATGGGGTATTGGTAACCTGAGTTGCATTGACGCCAGAAAAATAGATGGTTTTGCCTGCCAATCAAACAGTGAGTGTGTTGATTCAACGAGGGAAAGCCATGGGTACCGTTGCATCTGTAGTGAAGGCTATGAAGGAAATCCCTATCTATCCCCTGGCTGTCAAGGTATAATCTACTAACTTTTTCTCCAATTAAAAAGACTTCAAGCAAAATTTCAAGTAAGATGCATCAATAAACAGTACTTCATACATAAAAAATAGATTTTAAGAGTTTTTATCAAATGCTTTATAATATAGTATAGATATTTCGTTTTAGAAATTTTAGCATATTTTCAATTCTTTTTTACTGTTAAGTTTTATCATCTTAACACTTTAAAGGTCTTTAATGTCAAATTAATAGATATAAATAGATATAGATTGAATAATGATGTTGGTCCCTATGTTTTAATAGAAATTATGATTAACGGGGTCCTAAAGTCCATTAGTTATAGGTTTTGGTACTTGTTGTTATCAATTCTTTATGACTAGGGTCACTCTCCTTAGATTATATATACACACACACACACTCGTCGGGACTTCAAATGGGTTAACCGTAAGATTGTAGTACATCAAAACGTATCATATGCAACAATTTAACTGGGGTAAGAGTTGTCACCCTCACTAATCGGGTAACACTCCATTCTTATCATCGCTCTTACCGGGTAAGATTCTTGGCCCTTGCCATGTTCATTCGGTGAGGAAAATTACCCGGTAAGTACTTACCATATAAGCATTTAGTAAACGGCCCCTAAGTTAGCTTATAGTTGTCAAACTTGAACTTATCCTATGATATTTGATTACCCAAAACCTGTATCCAAAACCTGTATTTTAATTTGTGAACATTTTTATTTGCTAGACATCAATGAGTGCGACGATAAAAGTAACATCAGCTGCTATGGTCATTGCGTTAATACTCAAGGGAGTTACAACTGTACATGTTTACCAGGATACACTGGTGATGCAACAACACCAAAGGGCTGTCAACCTGCTTCTAAAGACTTCAAATTCCCAGTTATATTATTCACTTTAGGTAATTCTTCTTTTAAGTATTAATACAATAACTATTACAACTTTGTGTATGTTTATAGGGGCCGTTTACCTACACACTTCAACACTATCGTTTACTTATTGGGTAATATTTGAGTCCACCAAAACGACATTTGTATGTAATAATTTATCCGGTAAGTGTTAACCGTGGTAAGAGTCGTCGTCATCACTAACCGGGTAAGACTCTTGGTCCTTGCCTTCAGTCTTACCGGGTATGATTCTTGGTTCTTGTCATATTCATCCGGTAAAGTAATGTGACTTGGTAAGCGTTTACCCACGTAAGCATTTGGTAAACGGCCCTTAGTTATCTTATTACCTTTCATGTCACTTCATTTTAAGTGATCCTTTGTCTAACTTGCTCTCTTCTCTCACCCTACGTTTTCTTTGAGTTCTTTGCAAGTAAATGTTACTCATTGACGAACTTTCCTTTTATGTTTACATGTAGCACTCGTGATTGGCTTGCTGGCTATATTGTTAGGATTAACTGGGATTTTCTTTGGCATAAGGAAAAGGAAACTAAACAAGCTACGAGAAAAATTCTTTGAGAAAAACGGGGGGGTGTTTCTTAAACAAAAGCTCAAGGCACCGGGGACCAACGAGGCAATGACTATCTATAGCACTGAACAGCTCCGAAAAGCGACTCATAATTACTCTAATGATCAAATCATTGGCCGAGGTGGTTATGGTGTTGTGTATAAAGGAATTTTGCATGATGCACGCGTTGTTGCAATAAAGAAGTCTAAAGTAGTTGATGGAAMCCAAACAGAACAATTCGTCAATGAAGTCTTGATCCTTACACAAGTCATACATCGAAATGTTGTTAAGCTTTTAGGTTGTTGTTTGGAAGAGGAAGTCCCRGTACTAGTTTATGAATTCATACCTAATAACACGTTGTTCTATCACATTCATCATAGACCAGGTGGAATGAGTTGGTTATCGTGGGAAAATCGATTGAGAATTGCTGCTGAAGTTGCAGGTGCACTTGGATACCTTCATTCACAAGCTAGTATGCCTATCATACACAGAGATGTGAAGTCTACCAATATATTATTAGATGATAACTACACCACAAAAATTTCTGATTTTGGTGCTTCAAGGTTGGTTCCATTAGATCACGATCAAGTCACCACTCTTGTTCAAGGCACACTTGGGTACTTGGATCCTCAATACTTCAACACTAGCCAACTGACTGACAAGAGTGATGTATATAGTTTTGGAGTGGTCCTTGCAGAACTCATAACAGGACAAAAACCCCTTTGTGCAGGTAGAACAAATGAAGAAAAGAATTTAGCAACATACTTTGTCAAGTCGATGAAAGAAAATCGCCTATATGAAATTGTTGAACCACGAGTGCTACGTGAAGGGACTTTAGAACAGATACAAGCAGTAGCTGAGTTGGTACGGAGATGCGTTAAGTTAGATGGTGATGATAGACCTACAATGAAAGATGTGGCAATAGAGCTAGAGGGCTTGAGGAAGTTTACAACTCATCCTTGGGTTGAGCAGCAAACAAATGAAGAATCAAGAAGCTTAATGTTAGAAGTCGAACAATCTGATCTTTACAGTGTGCCGTTGGTCCCATATAGCTCAAACGAATGGGCATCTTATTCAGGTAGTACTCAAATGAGGTTTCCAGAAAATGAACCGCGTTAACTTGTTGGGCTACTTGCTATAGTATCAATTGAGAATCGCGACAATGCTTTCAGCGACATGAAAATCTTCCATCTCTGATAACTTCTTCAAGGGTTGTTGTCTCGTAATTTGATTGAATTTATCATGTTTTTCCTTATGAACTCGTATATATCCGTGTGAAGCTTGTAGTAGTTATCAAAGATTGTTTCATAACTTTTTGGATTAAATTTATTAAATTTGCTCTTGATCACTCTCGACCCTTGTGATAATTTGTTCACATGAACATGCAATCCTATAATGCTACAATCATTCTTTTGAGGCATCATCAAGGGTAGAGCCAAAATAATTTTCTAGTGGAAGTCAATATGAAAATGCAAGTACACTTTTAATTTCTTCTTTTAAGTAATAACTTTTTATCCAAGGTCATTTTCAAGCGGATGCTAATATGACATTGCAAGTACACTCAATATTTTGTGCTACAGTCTTATTTTCAAGTTGGGCAAATTGCATGAAAAATATCGTACTTTAACTTGATTCAACGTACTTTCAGAACTTCCTTTTTAGTACCTAAGATGTAAAGTTTTAAACATTCTAGTACCCAGTTAACCTGTTGAAGCATTAGCCAGTTACCAAGTTGATGTGGCGAGTAATGTGGTACCCGGTTAATGCTTCAGCAAATAATATTAAGTTGGATACCACATCACTCTCCACATCAGCACGGTAACCGGTTAATGCTTCAGCCGGTTACCCAGATACTTAAATGTTCAAAATTTTACATCTCAGGTACCAAAATAGAAGTTTTGAATTTTTTTTGAGAATACACTCAATATTTTGTGCTACAGTCTTATTTTCAAGTTTATGTAAGATAGAATTTGTTTTTATCGAAAATTTGAGCACATTGACAGGTTTAAGATTGGTACGAAGAGCAAAGTTGACTATTGATTTCTCGTAACAAAGAATTCACATGGTATCAAAGAATTCACTTCGTAATATTCTCCGCCAACAACTTACATCTCCTCGTTTTGTTTTATTACTCTTTCTTTTTTGTAATAACCCAATTTAATGTTCCCCAAGTTTCCTGATTCGATATCTGTATCGTTTTCTTTATCTCTGCGTCCAACTTGAAATTGATACGAACAAACTAGTTTTAGGTATGATTTCCCATTCTTTTTCTTGATTTTATTGTAGTTTAAGTTTGTTTCTTTAATTTCTTTGTTGTATTTAAGCAAAAACTTTATTCTTGATCATCCATAGCAATCATAATTCATATGATGATGATGGGATCATTGAAGGATCTAAAAGTGTTGCTCAATTACACAATAGAGATATGTAACTTAAGAAAAAATGATTAATCATTAGCTGTTAAGGTTGTGTGTCATCATTATCTTGATTTTGATGTAGAACCCCAACAGATAATGGTATTGCCATCAATATGGTTTTCATGGTTTTTTTATGCGAAGATGTTACTTAAAAAGTAACATCAGAAATAGAGTTTCCAGGATAAAGACTCATGTCCTCATGCCAAAATCGGACTTTCTGAATCATCAACCACGAAGACAAATGAGCCCAAATCACCCTTTGCTGCTAGGTCTTTGTTGCTCAGCGGAAAAAAGAGTAGATTAGACGAAAACCAAATAACTCAGTTTCACAATTGTACTTAAAAACGAAAACAAGTAATGATAATAACAAGCAATCAAAGTAAACAAAGAGTAAAGACAATGCAACAGATATTTATGTGGTTCAGCAAGATTGCCTACATCCACACCAGAAGAGAGAGCCCTTTTGTATTAGGTTAAGAATCGACCTTCTTTTCCCCTTTACAAGAAATCAATGTTCATATATTTTTCTCACTTGTCTCATCTTTCTTACACACTCTCAATTTCTAATTGAGTTACATATACAAGAGAGATATGGGCCACTTGACGATGGGCCAAGTATTGGGCATTTTAATTGATCAAAATGTTCTTCTTTTGGCATAAGGTGTGCCTACGCCTTATGAAAAAACATGTTTTGTTCCATATCTTCATTATAATAAGAGTATTCCTTGAATAAGGTATGCCCACACCTTATTACAAGACAACTTATGTCCGACACACTTACAATTCTCCACCTCGTACAACATTTGATAGACCTCGAATTTGGACAATCCCCAACGAGAAATTACGCACCTCTTGATATGTAGGACTCAACTCGCTACACCATTTGACCATGGTTGCCTACGTACCCTCACCTGGGATCAAGCCATTTTAGTTCATTCCAATCGGCTACATCATTTGACCATGATTGCCTACTAATTGTGATTCAGCAAACAAGGCCACAAACAACAATCAGAACTAAAAGCAAGTATACAAATAGTCCCAATATCGTTTTTCAAGTAATAAACGTGGTACAAGTACCTGATATCGTCCACAGGGATCATAGTAAAAGTTTAAAAGAAAGTAAAGTTAAGGAAATGATTTCAAAAGGCGAATTCAAAGATTTTGATTAGAACAGAGTTAACACAACTAAAAATTAACAGGAGATAACAGAATAAAAAAGCAAGCTAGGGTGTATGACTTTTCGGGTGAGATTTAAATACTATTTTCAGTCGACCAATGCTGTCAAAATGCTACAGAATGAAACCATGCTGACAAATTGCTACAACATGCAATCAATAACAACTATTTTTACCAATTACTTTGAAGGTATTCCTCTCGGACTTCACCAATGCACTGATATTATAGCTTTCAACCCATATCTCTATGAGGTATCCAGACCAGTGAAAGTGACAAATGGTGTCTTCAAAGTATATGGATAAACAAATATCTTTGTTAAAAATCACTCTCTCGAGTGGATTCCCATATCATTCAAGTTGACGTGTTCTGAATGGCTCATATCTGAGTCCATTGTACTTTAACATTTCAGAGTGATCAACCCATCAAGAATTAACAACTTAGAAAATACGGATAACAAATCTCTTTGTTAGCAACTCTATCAAGTCTACTTCTCATATCATCCAAGTTGATGTGCAATCAATGGCTCCGCTTAGAGTCCACGACACTTTAACACTTTCAAAGTGATCAACTCGTCAAGAAGTGCCATTGGTTTTATAAAACTTGAAATGAAAAAGTAAAACATCGTTGTTACATGAAAGGTAAATGACGAAAAGTAAATGACAAGAAATATAAATTGGGATAAATAAAGACATAAAATAAATGCGGAAAGTAAATGACAGAATATAAATGACGGAATAATAAAGATGCGGAAAGCGTAAATAAATAAATGACGTAAATAAAATGCAAGTAAGCATAAATAAATAAATGACGGAATAATAAGAGCGATAATATAAAGAAAGCGATTAAATAAAGCGATTAAAGAAACTCGAAATGTAACCAAAAGATTAATAATATTAAGAAATTTGTTCTCTAAGTAGCATGCAAACTACTTGAAGAGAGAAACAAGAGAGAATATGGAGTAAGAAGTGAAGTGGTGGAAGGTGTGGTGTGTTGAAAACTCATCCCAACATCCCTTTTTATACTAGGGATGGAATGAGGGCAAAATGGACATTTAACACCTCTATAGTTCAAAAGAAACTAAAAAGTACATATTAGCACACTAATATTTAGAAAGCAACTAAATTAGTCTTGTAAACTCCAGCTAATCTGATCAAACTACAGCTATTTCAACTTTAGAAGTCTTTCAAAGGTCTTCCCCATGTTTTATCAGTCAACTCCAAGTCTCATTCATCTCTTCTTCTACCATCAGGTCATGCTACCACATTCCCACAGCATCGACCTGCTCCAATCTGTCCAAAATAAGCTCAATTTAGACCAAAATCCACTAAAAACAGGTTCATCAATCTTCTTAGCATAAAAGTAGAGAAAAGAGATAAAATGACTCAAAGTTGGGATATAAATAGAAAATAACCTAGCTAAAAGAGAATAAAAAGGTACTTTATGTACTAAATACTTAGTACGTATCACACCCCCAAACCTAAACCGTTGCTTGTCCCCAAACAACCAAAAGACAACTAAAAATGACTCAATTTTTAAAATTTTGCAAGAAAATGCAGTAAGTGCATACACATGTTGATTATGCCAAAATGCACCATATAGCTTTCATAAGTCTTAAGTAAGCGTGTCTTAACTAACCATTAGCATGAACCATAAGCTAGCTCTATTTGCTCTTTGTTATGCTCAACACATCATATGTCTAAGATCAATAGGACTTGGAAGTAACTGGTTTACTCTCATTTGGCACATTTTTTCCTCTCTTTGCCTTTTCTCTCCTTTATACATCAACTTTGAATTTTTCAAATTTTTGGCACTTTGTGCTCTTTTGTTGAATGCATTTACACTTGTCCTTATGGGACATTTTTGGTGTTTACACCTACCCCTATGGGACATTTTTGGTGTTCTTAGATCTCAAATATGACTTTGAAGCGTTATGCACTTTGTGCACTTTGATCTCCACTTTTGGCACTTTGTGCTCTTTTGCATTGCTTTGATCAATGATGGTACCCTCCCCCAAACTCAGATTTTTCAATGTCCTCATTGGAAGTGTATAGGGGGCTGTTTATGCAATGGCTACAAGTGGCTAAATTTTGAGAAAAGAACAAAGGGCCTACATCCTCTTTTAGTTGAGCATATGATGTACATCAAAATGTGTTCCTAAGCAAAACAAGCTAGTTCTAGTGATACCAAATGATTAGAAAGTGTAGCTAAACTTCAAGAATTATTTTGGCTATACAAGCATATGGCAATTATAAACGTATGTGTTCTTTGCAAGAAAATAAACTAGAAAATGTAAAAGACAATCCCAGACTCAAGAAAATAAAAACAAGTTGAAATAAAATAAATACAAGAAGCTAAAGAGGGGATGATAGAACCTGTCCTACTCCATAGGAGTAGGTGAAGTGGAGATGATGTCCTTCAACCTCTTGCACTCCTTCTTCAATCGAGCATTCTCATCAAACAGCCTTGCATTCTCTTCCTTCAAGGCCTTCAACTTCTTTCCCAGTTTCTTCACTTGAGCACTTATCTTTGCTTCCAACTCAGCTCTTACCATCTTGATGTCTCCTCTGGTTTTCTTCTCTGCTGCCCTCACTTGCGCAACCAACTCCCCCTTCAACCTGTCTATCTTGTCAAAGAACTCATTTCTTTGTCCCAACAAGCTATCCATCAAACTGCTATTTTGAGCAAGCAGGTCTTGCATCAAACACAACATATCACTAGCTCCATTCCCTTTTTCCTTCTTCTCCCTCAGCCTAGAAACTGTGTTCATGTGAATCTTCCATTTCTCCCCTTGCTCTTTCACCATTTGATCCTCACAATACTGAGGAATTCCATTCTCTACTAACAACCATGTGATCAAACAAGGGAATACATCTTCCCCCTACTTCTGCCCGAACATGTCTGAATACTCTTCTCTATCACTCTTCCAAAGTTGTTGTACTTTCCTGTAACTAGACAATAAAGCAACAACATTCTCTCCACCAATACTGAGCTATCATGTGTGGTAGGAGCAATGGAGTGCCTTAAAAAATTAATCCATACATTGGCATTGGCCGTAAGATTGTAGGCCTTAAAAGTCCTCAACATGTAATTCGAGTGTTCATCCCAAACAGCCTCTTGTTTCCCTATCTCATCAGCCACCTCAGTCAAATCTTCTAAGGTTGCATGCCTCACCATTCTAGAGCAATCTGTCTCTTTAGGGGGGTCTAGGCTATACAGCCGATTGATGGCTTTAGAGTTGAACATGAAAGTCATCCCCCTAATCGATATCTTGGATGTGTTATATGCTGCTAATTGAGCATAGAACTCTCTAATTAGAGTCAGGTTATAGGAAGTTGGGACCATGCACATCTGCTCTATACCATGAGCCTCTACCACCTCTCTTATGAATGCAAATTCCCTAATGCTTTGCCTATCAAATCCCTTGTCTGGGAATCCAACCCTGTTTTGGAATCTAACATACATCTTTTCAGCAGCCTTAGAACTAAAACCATTGTGGGTTCTGATCGGCCTTGGAATGGTGGCTAGCCTTTGGGCCATAGCCACCCTCTTCCTCTTAAGTCTGGAGGAATGCTGCTGCAATGCTACAGCATCAGTCTCAGAGTTCCTAGGTGACTCAATCACAACCCTTTGAGACATGGTCTTCTTTCTAGATGGTTCCTCATTAACTACTGCTTTTGACTTTATTTTATCACAAGCCTTGACCAACCTTCTTTTTTTAGACACAACCTCAACAGGGGGTTCTTCATCCTCTTCCCCAAAAAATTCCTCATTGAGGTCGAGTATGGGGTCATGAGGAACAACATGAGGCATATCATCCTCTTCATCCGTGTCTTGCCCAGAGGCAGTCAAAAGGAGAGGCTTCCTCGGTTTTTCAATAACAGTAATATTTTCAAGAGTGCATTCCTAATTTTCCATCAAAATTTTCCCTGTTTGTGCCTTAGAGGCAGGGTCCTCCTCTTCCTCAGAATTAGAGATGAAGAGGCCCTCAGGGGGTGTACTATCGGATGAAGAATGTACCTTTTGAGAAGTTTCGAGTGTTTCTCTGTTGGTGGTGGTCGGAGATGAAGTTATGGCTTTTTTTGGAATCGGCATAGTGGATGATTTCACCATTTCCTTTGCTTTCTTTAGAGGGTCTGTAAATAGGATGATGGCAGCAGATGGCACCATTTGAAGAGGAGGTGCGGCTATTGGTACTTCAGGTGGAATGGCTTCGACGGCGATAGAAGTGGATGATAGTGGCAGAGATGGCGACGACGGTGGTGATGGTGAGTCTTCATCAACAAGGAGTGTAGATGACTCACCCTTCTTCTTCTTTGCAATGGGGATTCTTTTCCCCTTTCTCGCCGGCTGTCTTCGTGACGAGACAGGAGTGCGCACAGTGGCAGTGGCCACCGGCGGTGGTGGGTCAGACGGTTACGCCGGCGGTGCTTCAAATGCCCGCGTCGGAGGTGGGTCGCGGACCAGAGCCCTCTTCACTCTCGCCATTGATTTGAATGTTGGTGATGGTTGGGGAGCGGTTACCGGTCGGGAGAGAGAGACAATTAGAAATGAGAGGGAAAAGATAGAGGAGAAAAAGAGGGTTTCTTGGAATACAAGTGGGTTTATACAATAGACAAGGGTAAAATGGGAAGTAGGTTTTCAAACTTTAGTCACGTTTGAAGGGAAGGGTTACTTGACAACTTAGGATGTTTGAAAAGGTGGTAACAAGATATCATTTCAATAACAAAGAAGTACTTTTCTCTTTGCAAATGGTACCAAACTCGGCTGGCATTTAAAAGATGATCATATTTCTTTAAAATTTAATTTTTAAGAATGACATCATGCTTTTTCCACTCAAAATTTTCAGACTTTTAAAAATTTCCAAGATTCTCCATTAAAGGCTAGGGTTTTCAGATGCTGCAGCAAGACCTCAGGCTTTTCTTGATGATTGACTGTATTGCAAAACACACGACAAATAATGACAATATTATTAATAATATCAATAACTATAATAAAAACAAAAATTAAAGCAAACATAAATATTTACACACAAATATTTTGAACATATAAAAAGTCCAAAAATACCGAAGCTTTTAGCAAAGGGTAACAAAATTCACAGAGCATAACTCTGGAATTTCTACCAGATCATGAAATAACTTCACTCTTTGACCATTAACTTTGAACACAGAATTGTCCTCGGGATTGATTAGGTTAACTGCTCCGTACGAATAAACTTTATGAATGAGGAAAGGTCCAGACCAACGGGACTTGAACTTTCCCGGGAACAGTTTCAACCTAGAGTTAAACAAAAGAGCTTTCTGACCAACTCTCAACTCCCGGTGYTGAATTCTTTTATCATGCCATTTTTTGTTTTATCTTTATAAATCCTGGCATTTTCAGATTCCTATGTTCCTCTAATTCACACAGCTGGATTGTTCTTTTACTGGCAGCCATATCTGGGCACATATTTTATTCTTTGATGGCCCAATATGCTTTGTGTTCAAGTTCCAAAGGTAGGTGACAAGCTTTACCAAAAACCAGCTTATATGGGGACATACCAATGGGTGTTTTAAAAGCAGTCCGGTATGCCTATAAAGCGTCATCTAACTTGAAAGCCCAATCCTTTCGATTTGGCTTGACAACCTTTTCTAAAATTCCTTTTATTTATCGGTTTGAGAGTTCAGCTAATCCATTAGTTTGCGGGTGGTAGGCATTTGCTATTCTATGGTTAATGTTGTACTTTTCAAGAACTCCACTCAACAGGTTATTTACAAAGTAGGTACCCTCATCACTAATTAGTGCCCTTGGGGTACCAAACCTAGTAAAAATTTGCTTTTGAAGAAATTTAACCACAGTTTTTGCATCATTAGTAACGCAAGCCATGGCCTCTACCCATTTTGATACATAATCAACAGCCACTAGAATGTATTGACAATGATTTGATGGAGGAAATGGACCCATGAAGTCTATCCCCTATACATCAAACAACTCTACTTCTAAGATCCCATTAAGTGGCATTTCATTCCTTTTGGAAATGGAACCACTTCTTTGACACTCATTGCATCTTTGTGCAAAATTGTGGGCATATTTGAAGAGAGTAGGCCAATAAAATCCAGATTGTAAAACTTTAGCAGTTGTTCTTTGGCCTCTAAAGTATCCTCCATATGCTGCTTGGTGGCAATGCTGCATGATTGCTACCACTTCAGTTTCTGGGATGCACCTTCTTAAAATTTGATCTACACTGATTTTAAACAAATAAGGGTCATCCCAAAGGTAAGTTTTAGTATCATGGAGAAACTTTTTGAACATATGGCCAGAAATATCAGAAGGTCTAATTCCACAAGCCAAATAGTTTGCTATATCAGCAAACCATGGTGGCTTTGATTCTAACACTAGAATTCTCTCATCGGGGAATGTTTCAACAATCTCTCCTTCTTCTAGGCTCTCCCTAGGCTTCTCTAATCTTGACAAGTGGTCAGCAACTTGGTTGTCAACTCCTTTCCTATCCACTATCTCAAGGTCAAACTCTTGCAACAACAGAACCCATCTTATTAACCTAGGTTTACCATCTTTTTTTGGAAATCAAATACTTGATGGCAGCATGGTCAGTGTGAACAATGACCTTTGTTCCCATCAAATATGATCTGTATCTTTCAAAAGACAAAACCACAGTTAACGGTTCTTTTTCAGTTGTTGTGTAGTTGAGTTGTACTTCATTCAAGGTCTTACTTGCATGATAAATTGAATGAAAAACTTTTTCCTTTCTTTGACCTAAGACAGCTCCAACAGCCCAGTCACTGGCATTACACATGGTCTCAAAGGGTTTGTTCCAGTCAGGAGCAACAACTACTGGTGCAGTTACTAAGCTTTCTTTAAAGTGTTGAATGCATTTCTACATTCATTCGTAAAATCAAACTTTTGATCATGTTGCAAAAGTAAACACAAAGGTTTTGAGATTTTTGAAAAGTCTTTTATAAACCTTCGGTAAAACCCAGCATGACCAAGAAAACTTCATCTACCTCAACTCCTCTTTTGGAAATTAAATGGCCTAAAACAATTCCTTCTTTGACCATGAAATGACATTTTTCTAGTTGAGAACCAGATCAGTTTCTTCACATCTTTCAAGACTCCTTTTTAGATTTTCCAAACAATTATCAAAAGATGAGCGATAAACTGAAAAACCATCCATAAAGATTTTTATGGATTTTTCAAGCATGTTAGAGAATATGGACATCATGCATCTCTGAAAAGTTGCAAGAGCATTGCAAAGTCCAAATGGCATTCTTCTAAAGGCAAAAGTACCATAGGGACATATGAAGGTGGTCTTTTCTTGGTCCTCGGGTGATATGACTGTTTGGTTATATCCAGAGTATCCATCCAAAAAGCAGTAATACTCTTTTCCAGCCACCCTGTCTAACATCTGATCAATAAAAGGCAATGGAAAATGGTCCTTTTGAGTGGCTTTGTTTAGCCTACGATAGTCCATGCATATCCTCCAACCAGACACTATTCTTGTGGGGATGAGTTCATTCTTGTCATTGGTGACAACTGTAAACCCTCCCTTCTTTGGGACACACTGATTGGACTAACCCAAGAACTACCGGCTATTGGAAAAATTATTCTGGCATCTAGCCATTTCAAAATTTCCTTCTTCACTACTTCTTTCATGACAGGGTTCAATCTCCTTTGAGGCTCTATAGATTTGAAGTTCTTTTCATCTAGGATGATCTTATGTTGACAAATAGAAGGACTAATCCCCTTAAGGTCAGCAATGGTCCATCCTATGGCTTTGGTGTGCAACTTCAACATATCTACAAGCTTCTTTTCTTGATGTAAGTCTAGGGTAGATGATATGATAACAGGTAATTTACCTTCCTCTCCTAGAAATGCATACTTCAAGTGAGATGGGAGTTGCTTTAACTCCAGAACAGGTGGTGAAATTATAGACGGGGTAAAATTCTTAAGCTCACTATTGTCCAACAGCTCAAATGCTGCAGCATCAGATGGGACATCACCTTCTAAATCCTCAACAATATCATCACCTATCTCAGCACCTTCCTCCTCTTCTAACTTACAGGCCTTCCTAACTCCTTCCTCATAGCACAATGTCTCAATCTCAGTAACTCCTAAGCATTCCTCTAAGTAATCAGGGTACTTTAAGGAATTAAATATATTGAAAGCGACTTTTTGGTCTTGGAGTCTCATGGTTAGCTTTTCTTTTTGGACATCAATCAAAGTTCCACCAGTGGCTAAGAAAGGTCTCCCTAAGATGATGGGAATATCCTTATCAGCCTCAAAATCCAGAATGATAAAGTCAGCTGGAAATATGAATTTGTCAACCTGAACTAAGACATCCTCAATCATACCTTTAGGATAAGCAATGGTTCTATTGGCCAATTGCAAGGTGACAGTGGTGGGTCTAGCTTCTCCAATGCCTAAGGTGTTAAAAACAGACAAGGGCATGAGGTTGATACTAGCTCCTAGATCACACAATGCTTTACCAATCTCCTTTCCACCTATAGAACAAGGAATAGTGAAACTCCCGGGATCTTTAAGCTTAGGGAGTATTTTGTTGGTTAGAAGTGCACTACATCCCTCGGTAAGAGCTACGGTCTCATATTCGGTTAACTTCTTCTTCTTACTCAAAATGTCTTTAAGGAACTTGGCATAACTGGGCATTTTCGCAATTGCTTCAACAAGGGGTATGTTGATATGCAATGCTTTAAACACTTCCAAAAACTTCTTGAATTGCAGTTCTTCCTTTTGGTTCCTTAACTTTTGGGGAAAAGGAACATAAAGATGAACTAGCTTTATGATAGCTTTGTCAGGTTGTGTTGAGCAAGATGGGTCCAGAGTGCCTAGAGTCTTGGTCTTACTTTCTTGAGGTTCAGATGAGATTTCGTCTTTGGTTTTTGGACCTGTTATAACCTCATCCTCAATTGGCTTTTTCCTAGCAACTTTTTCTGGAAATAACAAAGGATAGTCCGACTTAGGAGGAACAAAAGTGGTGGTCTCAGGAGGTTGGTCATCCAAAGGTTTTGGTGGACTTTCAGTAACAGGGACCATGGGTATAGTCTCAGGTTTAGACACAACCTGTTCACTTTCTTTTGGGATAGTCTCGGTTAATTCCTTTCCACTCCTAAGAGTCATTACCTTTACATGTTCTTTTTCTAGATCTCTCGGAACTTCAGTGTTACTAGGCAAAGTACCAAGGGCTCTACTATTCTGATTAAGAGCAAGTTGACTGACTTGCGTTTCTAGGTTTCTAATGGCAGCATTTTGTTGATTGAACAAAGATTGATTTTGAGTCATCATTTGCTGCTGTGCTTGGGACTATGCTACCAGTCCTTTTATTATAGCTTCCAAGGAAGATGATGATTCGGACTGTGGAGGTGGTTTGGTCTGAAAAGGTGGTTGATTACTTTGAAAATTCCGGTGATGGTGATTCTGAGGATTAGAACTGCTTGCATTTTGTTGTTGTTGAAAATTAGGGTTTCCTTGTTGCTTATGGACTGGAGGATTAAAACTTGAACTATTCCATGAAAAATTTGGGTGCTTTCTCCAACTGGCATTTTATGTGCTAGTGTAGGTATTCGATCTGTTATGAACATAATTCATAGATTCAACATTATGTGGACACAGTTCATAAGAGTGTTCCCCTCCACAACAGACACACTGCACTGAGAGGACAGCTGGAATAGGTGATATAACAGCTGACTGCACTCCTTGGCCAGAAGTTAGATTTTTAAGCATATTGGCCATAGAAGAGAGTTGTGCTGTTAATGCAGTATATGCATCAACATCATGTATTATTGATGTCTTCTTTTGTGATTGAGCACGTGGATCAGTCCAATGTCCATTATTAGCAGAAATGTTTTCTAGGATCTCATATCCTTCATTGTAGGTCGTAACTGTAAAGGCTCCGCCGTAGTCGCATCGAGCATTTGTTTTGCCATGGGATTTAACCCATTGTAAAACATCTCGAGTTGAATACAGTACGGGATGCCATTGTGAGAGTATCTCCTTAACAGCTCTTTGAACCTTTCCCAAGCGTCAGGAACAACTTCATCGTCCATTTATTTAAAAAGGCAAATTTCATTCCTCGACTTAGCGTTCCTAGTTGGTGGGAAATATTTTTGTAAAAACTTTTCCGCCATATTATTCCATGAAAGCACAGAACCCGGTGGTAATGAATTAAACCATGCCTTTGCCCGATCCCTTAGARAAAATGGGAATAAAGTGAGTCTCAGAGCGTCATTAGACACTCCCGGGATCAGGAAAGCATCAGTGATTTTCATAAAAGATTTCAAATGTGAGTGTGGGTCCTCCGAAGGTAATCCGGCAAATTGTCCTTTTGTTTGCAACATGTGAAACATAATCGGTTTTAGTTCGAAATGAAGAGCAGTCATATGTGGCCTAACTATCTCGGAATTTAATTGCTCAAAATCAGTGATGGCGTAGTCCATGATTCGTCCATTTTTGGAATTTGCCAAATTAATGATGTTTGGAGTTTGCTCTCTTGGTTGTTCATTATTTTCCGATTTCGTGTCCTCATTACCCAAATTATTATTATGATGATGTGGGGGTCCTTGCGGAAAAATCGGAAAAATGTGGTACTGTCCCAAAGGCAGGCGGTTGGTTTTCTAAATGTGGAATCTCAGGGATGACTGGGGAAGGTAACTCCATGTTGGGAGAGAGTAGAGCAAAAAATGCTCTTTGAGCCTCCTTTGGCGAAACGTTCTCTCAATATCGGGATCCAATTCAAAAATTTCACCGCGATGTCTTCGTGAGATACACTACTTTAAAAATGATTTAAAAACGGGATGAGAAAAATTCAAATCTTTTACTTTACTTACAAGAAAACTTTTAACTAACAAAATCCCGGCAGCGGCGCCAAAAACTTGATGGCGATTGAGCAAACAAGGCCACAAACAACAATCAGGACTAAAAGCAAGTATACAAATAGTCCCAATATCATTTTTCAAGTAATAAAAGTGGTACAAGTACCAGATATCGTCCACAGGGATCGTAGTAAAAGTTTAAAAGAAAGTAAAGTTAAGGAAATGATTTTAGAAGGCTAATTCGAAGATTTTGATTAGAACATAGTTAACACAACTAAAAATTAACAGGAGATAACAGAATAATAAAAGCAAGCTAGGGTGTATGACTTTTCGGGTGAGATGTAAATACTATTTCCAGTCGACCAATGCTGTCAAAATGCTACAGCATGAAACCATGTTGACAAATTACTACAACATGCAATCAGTAACAACTATTTTTACCAATTACTTTGAAAGTATTCCTCTCGGACTTCACCAATGCACTGATATTATAGCTTTCAACCAATATCTCTATGAGGTATCCAAACCAGTGAAAGTGACAAATGGTGTCTTCAAAGTATATAAATAAACAAATCTCTTTGTTAAAAATCACTCTCTTGAGTGGATTCCCATATCATTCAAGTTGACGTGTCTGAATGGCTCATCTCTGAGTCCATTCCACTTTAACACTTCAGAGTGATCAACCCGTCGAGAATTAACAACTTAGAAAATACGGATAACAAATATCTTTGTTAGCAACTCTCTCAACTCTACTTCCCATATCATCCAAACTGACGTGCAATCAATGGCTCCGCTTAGAGTCCACGACACTTTAACACTTTCAAAGTGATCAACTCGTCAAGAAGTGTCATTGGTTTTATAAAATTTGAAATGAAAAAGTAAAACATCGTTGTTACATGAAAGGGCCAACTATATTTTGGTTTAAAAACTCACCCTTTTCGTCATACAACCGAGCTAATAAAATTAGCTACTCATGATGAAAAGTAAATGACAAGAAATATAAATTACAATAAGTAAAGACATAAAATAAATGCGGAAAGTAAATGACGGAATAATAAAGATGCGGAAAGCGTAAATAAATAAATGACATAAATAAAATGCAAGTAAGCGTAAATAAATAAATGACGGAATAATAAGAGCGATAATATAAAGAAATGGATTAAATAAAGCGATTAAAGAAACTCGAAATGTAACCAAAAGATTAATAATATTAAGAAACTTGTTCTCCAAGTAGCATGCAAACTACTTGAAGAGAGAAACAAAAGAGAATATGGTGTAAGAAGTGAGGTGGTGAATGGTGTGGTGTGTTGAAAACTCATCCCAACATCCCTTTTTTATACTAGGGATGGAATGAGGTTAAAATGGACATTTCACACCTCCATAGTTTAAAAGAAACTAAAAAGTACATATTAGCAAACTAATATTTAGAAAGCAACTAAATTTGTCTTGTAAACTCCAGCTAATCTGATCAAACTACAGTTGTTTCAACTTTAGAAGTCTTTCAAAGGTCTTCCCCATGTCTTGTCGGTCAACTCTAAGTCTCATCCATCTCTTCTTCTACCATCAGGTCATGCTACCACATTTCCACAGCATCGACCTGCTCCAATCTGTCCAAAATAAACTCATTTTAGACCAAAATCCACTAAAAACAGGTTCATCAATCTTCGTAGCATAAAAACAGAGAAAAGAGATTAAATAACTCAAAGTTGGGATATAAATAAAAAATAACCTAACTAAAAGAGAATAAAAAGGTATTTTACGTACTAAATACTTAGTACGTATCACCTACGTACCCTTTGCATGGGATCAAACTGTCGTAGTTCACATCATCGGGTGATGTCTCCACCTTACCCTGACACCGCCCAATGGGGTCATTGCTCTCAAGAGCAATAAACACCAAATGATATTTAGTAATTCCAAGCAATGCTTAAACTTACCACCACGGTACCACCTTGGTTAACATGTCTATGGGGTTCTCATCCATATGCACCTTCATGAGAGAAATATCACCATCTTCTATGACATCCCACACAAGATGATATCTAACATTTATATGTGTTGTGGAGGTCATGGAGGATGTTATTGCGGTATAGGAGGATTTGAAGGTGGCCAACAGTGGTAGTGTTGGTGGTAATGCGTGGTGGTGTTTAGTGACCGATGGTGGTTGTAAAGGTGGCAATGGATAGTGGTGAACGAGGTTGTTGTAGTAGAAGAGGAGTTAGAGGTGGCGAATGACGGTAGTGGTGGTGGCAATGGACGGTAGTGGTCAGTGGTTGAATATGGCAGAGATGGCGATGGACTTGGTGAATGGTGGTTGTGGAGGCGATAGAGGATGTTGTTGTAGTGAAAGAGAAGGTGGAGGCGGCCGAAACTAGTATGATGACCATTAAAACAAATATCATATTAAGGTTATATATCGAACTAAGGTAGATTAGTAATATTTTAGTTTCTGTCTCATTCTTGTCTGATCTTGTTCCATCTATTTTGGTGGAACAAGAAAAAACCTCTTTTGTCTCATGTTGTCCCACCTTGTCCCAATTCTTGTCCCTATCCCATGTCGCGTCAAACGTAGGATAGTGAGTTCTTGATTTGTCCCATGATGCGCCAAACGTGGGACAACGAGTTTTGTCATGTCCCGTCCCATCCCATGTACCAAATGCATCATTTATAACTAATAGTGATACTTTTGGAGGGTATAGTTCAAGTAGTATAGGTACGAAATACAAAATGCTCTAAGTATGTAATGCTTGATGATTTAGGAAGGAAGAGACTTGTACATGACATCAGCATCCCTATTTCATATTTATGATATCATACAAAGTGCTTTATATGTAAATTCATGCCATTATGAGTATATGTTTGAAAGTAGAAGATCATTATATTTGTTATAGTTAATTCTATATTTTTACGTATTGCATTTACTATTTTTCTACTTAAGCAACGTTCTAATACTTGACTGTGGTTATATATTAAGGACATCGTTACCACACTATTTACAGAGTTGGCTTCCATGTTCCTTTTGTTGCTACTACGAGCCCTTAATCATCAAAACCTTCTACAAACCATCATTCTTAATTATTCTACCTTACATAATTCCTTTTACCTTTCTCTCTCATAAGTATTGGTGCTTAAGAAAGTGATTTGAAACAATGGAAAACTCGAGAAAAAAAGTAGTGCATTACCATCGACAATGACAAGGAGGGTCTTTCATACGCCCTCAAGCCCATTTCCTGTTGATGACGTCCGTTTCAATTCCACGGATGCAACATATACCTTTTTTGAAATTTGCACGACTGTGGTACATAAACGGACACGACTATGTTGTACCTTATCATAGATCTCTCTTTTGATGTAGATTTATTTTACGGTCTAGGCTTCTCTTTTCAGTTTTAGCACTTAATCGTAAGTAAAATGCTTGTATATTAAATTTTATTTTATTTTATTTGTGAGTAACATGCTATGTGGTATATCAACGAGAGGTTCATGTGCCATCAATAAGCAATGATCAAAATCAACAAAATAAAGTTCATAAAATGAGTTTAAAATTTTATAATTTCAAAATTCTTCCAAACATAATTAGTGTTTAATCACTGAATTCTCAACCTCAGTTTTAAAACCATTTTTCATACCATCTCGTATTCTTGTTTGAAGCTGATAACACTTTTACATCATTTTTGGTGTTGATGAAATTTGGTTTTCTACTATTCTTTTACAACAATTTAAGTGTTAAACATTTCATCAAGTTTTTTGACACTTAAACTAAATTTAGTTCAATTCATTGTAAATCATAAATGTCAATATTATATCATAAATTATATCTAAAATAAAACGTAAGTAAATAAAAGGATTGAATTTTTTTTAATATATAATCTATCACTACGATAAAATTGGGTTTATAAAACGTAAAAAATTCCTAGACATTCTAATAGAATGCTTTATAAAACATAATTTATATGATCAAAAAATAAAACGTCTTATCTAAATTGTAAAAGGTTTACAAGATTTTTTAGGTATCATAACAAGTTTTTAGGACATTTGTGTAAAAAAAAACATTGTATTATCTATTTTGTAGCACACTATTTGAAAAAGTGTCTTGTAAAAACAAGTGTTTTATAAAAAAAACGTGTTTATAGGACAGGTTTCAAAAATATCATATAAAATAAGTAATGCGACACTTTGTATTAGAAGTTTTCTAAAAGCTTTTTAAAGACGTTCAAAAACGTTTTATAAACTTATTAATGTCTTTGAATAAAACGTTTTTGTTTTTGATCATATAAACGAAGTCTTATAAAAGGGAGAATGAGTGGCTTAAACCTATAGTGATTTTGAGGTCCAAAATGCAAATTCGATTTGGATAAGCATAGTCTCCACGAATTTGATCAATAATTTGTTTTGCAAGTTGGTTTTCAAATCTGAATGGTTGGCATTTTTTTACATACATGGTGTTTACATTCACATTTGTATTTTTCATTTTAATAAAATCGTATCTTTCATCGTAAAATCATATCTTCTGTTGTTTCATTTGCTTAAGAAAAAGGCATAGGAGTATCTTTTAGCATCTTCGCATAGGGTATCAAAAACCTCAGCCCTGCCAAGGAATAGGGAGGATGTTTTGGATCCATTTCGTACCCTACCTTGTACATATTTCTTACTAAACACATTAAGCTAAAAAAATTCAAAGTTAACTTCTACTGAAACCGGAAAAGCTTTCAACCATACAAGCTTATCCTCGTGTTAATATGGAGCTACGGTGGGTGCGAAAAAGGTTGCCGCTTGGGCTTCGAGTACATTGTAGATCCCATGTTGGTGTTGATTGGATCATGTAGTGGCACCGCTGCGTCTGGACACCAGGTGCTAGGTAGCTCTTTCTCAGATTATTGTTTACATTAAGTTGTCTTATATTTGTAACTTGAAGAACTACAATAATGGTGAAGACGTGGGAGGTGGCAGAAGAGGAATAATAGGAGATGAAAGAGATGCATGAATTGGTTCATAGGTTGACACAATCGGGAACCATGTTATGATGATTAGTTCATTCGATTTGGAACTCAATAATTTGTAGTTTGCAATTTTAATCGGATATTCGTCGTTAATTTGTGTTGAATTTATCATATTTGTGTTAACGTTTGTTTAGTTTACATCTCACCTTTAGTGTTGTTTGGTCTTGGACATTTTGGACGCTATCCATACAATCCTTTGGTGTGTAAACGTAGTGAAATAGAAAACAAGAAAGATATGATCGTATGGTTGTCTTTCAACCCCACCGGTAGGCTTATAAGTCAGAAGAAAACAAGAAAGATATGATCATATGGTTGTCAGTCAACCACTCCAGTAGGCTTTCAAGTTAGACACGGCAAGCATTGAATATTTGACTTTCTCAGGTCTATTAAGACATTTCCTGACTTGTGGTCCACAAACTATCAAAGATGTTAAAATTAACATGAGATGACATATGGAAAACCAATTACTTATATATAGGTTTATGATTATGTATTGCGTCCTATAGAAGGTTAGCTTGAGAACCCCCTCAAATGCTACTCCACTTGTAATTAAGCCACAAAACACACAGCCATGAAAACCCTTGTTCTAATGTGGGTACTACTTCTAACGTTGATCTCTTTTACAGCATCTGAAACATACACCCTCATTAACTCTACCAATTTAGCAAAGCCAGGTTGCCCCAGCCGATGCGGAGATGTAATTGTTCCCTACCCTTTTGGCATCGGCAACAACACCAATTGTTCTATAGGCCATGGGTTTAACGTCTACTGTAACCAAACTTCAGATCCTCCAAGGGCCACTTTAAGAGAAGAAGCTTACACCTCACTCAAACTTATATCTGATTCTACACTCAGGACTACCAATAAGGTGTCTTCCAGATGCTATTTACCAAACGGCACAGTTTCAACTTCATTCCAGATTTCCCTGGGTTATGCAGATTTGCCTTACACCTTCTCGGAAGTAAATAAGTTCATAGTCATCGGCTGCGATGATTATGCTTGGCTGACTTCAGGAACGCAGTCTAGGAATATATCTACAGGTTGTATGGTCTTTTGCTCAACACCAGAGGATGTTGTAGGTGATCAGTGTTCAGGCAATGGGTGTTGTCAATCAGCCATACCGCACGACATAAAATACTATGGAACTCAGCTCAGGACCTTGCAGAATTCAGACGACATGAACAATACGAGGACTTTTAATCCTTGCACATATGCGTTTGTTGGTGAGGAAAACGCATTCAAGTTCAATGGTGCAGCAGATTTGAAAGATACTTCCTTGAGTGAAACGATTGAACCAAGTGTCCCAATAGTGCTTGAATGGGCTATTGGTAATCTGAGTTGCAGTGATGCCAAAGCTATCGACGGTTTCGCCTGCCAATCAAACAGTAAGTGTGTTGATTCTAAAAGGGAAAGCGGTGGGTACCGTTGCATTTGTAGTGAAGGCTATGAAGGAAATCCTTATCTATATCCTGGTTGCCAAGGTATAATCTTAGTTTTTCTCCAACTGTTTATCGCAAATTATTTATATTTTCTTCTTAAGATTTCCTTCAACTTTAATTTATTTGTTTTATATTTTAGAAATAATCAAAATTTCTTTTAACCAAACGTTCGATTGAATCTCGTAGCAACGAGAGTATGTTGTTGCATATTGTTGGTTTGATCTTTCTTGTTAATTTACCAACGACAAAAATAAGTATGAATAAGATTGTCTTTTATACTAAAGTTATAATGTCATTTTTTCCCTTTTCTTGGATCCCATGATCCTGGGTCACTAAGGCCAACTTTCGACCCTGCTTGACAAACCCAAGAATCATCTTGGGAATTCTCAGGCTGATTTATGTCCCTGCTCGACGGGTGGGTCTTGCGACTGTTTACGAAAAACACATGTCTTCGTAAAATCGTTGTTTGAGACTGTTTTTTAAGTTATAACTAATTTGATAACGTTAAATATATCAAAAGATATAACTTTTTAGTCTCTCCTTAGAGAAATTTATAGAAATAGTCAATTTGTCAAAGGGTTATCATTTTTTTAGCTCTTTTCAGAACCCGTTCCACTATGATACTTCTACTTAAAATGCACAATTATTTTGTCTTATAAACTTATATTTTATGAAACAATCTTTTGAAACACTTAAAAGAAAGAAAAAAATGTAAAGTTTCAAAATTGCAATCACCAAACGTATCATATATATATATATATATATATATATATATATATATATATATAGGGGTGGGTTCAAATAAAAACCATGAAAACCTTATTCAACCAATCATAATTTTTTATTTTGTTCATTTTTTTTTTTGTAATTATGAGAGGTTGATTAACCATTTTTATTATGGAGGGTGTTAATCATGGATATTATCATCTTCATTATTTTAATTTTAAAGAAATACATGAAACAATTTCATTAAAATTTCATTAAGTAGTATATGAAACAATTTTACAAGATTAACAATTTCATGAAAAAWTTTCATAAGATTAAYGATKGATGAGAGTAGTTTTTACGGTTTTTATAAATTGGAGTGGTTTTCTTTTGATCGCTCCTGGGTTCACGTGAGACCAACCTGTTTTCGTGAGACTCGTGATACCACATTTTTACATTTGAAACTTCACACCAAAAACACTGTGAAGGTTACAAAAAAGTCATCTTCACAGCATTTTGCTATAAAGTTTCAAGTGTAAAAAGGTGGTCTCATGGGTCTCACGAAAACAGGCTGGTCTCACATAATCCCAAGTGTGTATATATATATATATATATATATATATATATTTGAGGTTTAACTTATATTCTTATGTGACTATCCAATATGGTAAAACGTAGTTGATAAGTTAGATAATAATGTAAAATAATCTAAAACACAATGTATTTATGTAATAGAAGGGGGAAAATAGGAAAAAGTGCACAAAGCCTCTAGAGATTATTAAAAACCCTATGTAAAATTACTTTTCAATAGTTAATTAATGACTTATTAACCGAGTCTTTTATAAAAACTCAAAAATAAATTATCTTATGGTTGTCAAACTTGGTCTAAATCGATTATTACATTTCCTTACCCAAAAAAATAATGATCTACCCAAAAATTGTATTGAATTTGTGAACATTTTTCTTTGGCAGACATCAAGGAGTGCGACGATAAAAGCAACATCAGCTGCTATGGTCGTTGCAGTAATACTGAAGGGGGTTACAAGTGTACATGTTTTCCAGGATACATCGGTGATGCAACAATACCAGAGGGCTGTCAACCTGCTCCTAAAGACTCGAAATTCCCAGTTATGGTATTCACTTTAGGTAAGTCTTCATATAAGTATAATAATATAATGACTATTACGTTTGTGTATATGTCAATAAGCTATATTGATCCATGAACGTCGAAAGGGAAACCGTTACTTGGTTAGTCTTGATTAGACTGATCCACTTTATGATTTAAGAAGATCTTAACAGGCAACCTCTTGAAGAATTTAATCAGTCTGGACCATTGAAAATGTAGGGTTGGTCGCAGTTGCAATATCGTATTATCAAAGTGATTTACGATCCCAATCTGATAACAATAAACCACAGTACAAACTGACCTATACAACAAATGTGGATTAACGAGATGTAAATATTATATATTACGGTCTAAAAATTAATAGCGATCCACAAACATAAATATAGCAGTTATATCAAAATATACGATCAAATAACAAAGCGACACGTAAATCGAGATATCAAGATTTTACATGGCTCCACTATCGAAGTGATAGTGTACGGAAAGAGATATATTAATTTATTACTAATCGGAAGAAATTACAATGCGTTTACAAGATCCTTAGATCAACGAATCAACTATCCAAAATGGTTCCCAAATACAAAAGTTAAAAAAAAAATAACTCGACGAGAGGAAAATTAAAGTGCGGAGGAAATCTTTTGCATGTGTATTAGATTCCATGCAAGTTGGTGATGCTAGTTG
>NC_037536.1:8147190-8154877 GCF_001531365.2 Cynara cardunculus var. scolymus | reverse complement strand
TCTAGTTAATGTTTAATTCGTATCGTAATTTTCAAACATTGTAATATATTAGATATTAGTATCAATTTGAATGTATGGATGAGATCTATTTAATTATATAACTATTTAAAAATAATACGTAAATTTTAACATATATATTTTAATTAAATAAATTAATACATAATATATAATAGGGGTTAAATATAAAATTTTACAAAATAAAGGATATAAATAAAAATGAAAATGTAARTTGAAGGGTAAAACTTGTAAATATAGAAAATCAGATTTTTTTTAAATGGGTGGGTCCCACACAAACTAACCTATTCCTACCAACAAAAATAAAACTAACCTATTTTTACAAACCTTTTTCAAAACCAACCCATTTTTGCAAAAAACTCCTTGGTTACCTCCATTCACAAGCTAGTATGCCTATCATACATAGAGATGTCAAGTCTACCAATATACTATTAGATGATAACTATACCACAAAAATATCTGATTTTGGTGCTTCAAGGTTGGTTCCATTGGATCACGATCAAGTCACCACTCTTGTTCAAGGCACACTTGGGTACTTGGATCCTCAATACTTCAACACTAGCCAACTGACTGACAAGAGTGATGTATATAGTTTTGGAGTGGTCCTTGCAGAACTCATAACTGGACAAAAACCCCTTTGTGCAGATAGAACAAATGAAGAAAAGAATTTAGCAACATACTTTGTCAAGTCGATGAAGCAAAACCGGCTGTATGAAATTGTTGACCCACGAGTGCTACGTGAAGGGACTCAAGAGCAGATACAAGCAGTAGCTGAGCTGGTAAAGAGATGCCTTAAGTTAGAAGGTGATGATAGACCTACGATGAAAGAGGTGGAAATGGAGCTAGAGAGCTTGAAAAAGTTAACCACTCATCCTCGGGTTGAACAACAAACAAATGAAGAATCTAGAAGCTTAATCCTAGAAGTTGAACAATCCGATCTTCACAATCTGCCATTGATCCCATATAGTTCTAATGAATGGGAATCTTATTCAAGTAGTACCAAAATGGCGTTTCCAGAAAACAAGCCGCGTTAACTTTTTGGGTTGTAACTGAGAATTGCGACTTTGCTTTCAGCCACATGGAACTCTTCTTTCCCTGATAACTTCTTCAAGAGTTATTTGTTGGTCATTTGATTGACTTTGTCATGTTTTTCCTTATGAACTCGTATATAGATTTTTGAAGCTTGTAATAGTTAATCGAGGATTGTTCCACAACATTTTGGATTAAATCTAAATAAATTTGTTCTTGATCACTCTCGACCCTTGTGACAATTCGTTCACTTGAACGAACGTTCCTATAATCCTACAATCTTTCTTTTTAAGTGTGATCATTGAAGGATCAGAATGTTTTACACGATTACACAATATGACATTGCTAGTACACTTTTAATTTTTTTTGAAGTAATAACCTTTTGTTCCATATCATTTTCAGGCGGATGCCAATATGACGTTGCAAGTACACTTCATATTTTGTGCTACAATCTTATTTTCAGGTTTATGTAAGATTGAATTCGTTTTTGTAGTTATGGGGAGCAAAGTTGATGAATGATTTCTCCTAGTAACAAAGAATTCAACTAGTAAACCACAAGGGTGGTACTTGATTGGTTTGAGTTTGAGTCCAAAGGTTAAAAGTACCAGGAGGTCCCAGTTCAAATCCAAGGAGAAATAAAAATCTCCTTGTGGCCACGGAGGTTCAAATGCGGTGACTCTAGGCTATCTGCAAAGTAGGTGGTTGCCCTGGGATTAGTCAGCTTGCATAGCGGGTTGGATATCCAAGTTAATAAAAAAAAAAGAATTCAACTAGTATCAAAGAATTTACATGGTAATATTCCCCATCAACAACTTACAACTCCTCGTTTTGTTTGATTACTCTTTCTTTCTGGTCAAAAACCCATTTTAAAGTTCCCCATGTTTCTTGATTCGATCTCTATCTCCTTTCTGTATCTCTGTGTCCAACTTGAAATTGACAGGATCAAACCATTTTTAGGTATGATTTCCCGTTGTTTTTCCCTTGTTTCTCGAAATCTACTGTTGCTTATTTTTGTAGATTTCTGGTAGTTATAGTTTTTTTTTGTTGTTCGTGTTGCACGATTTTATTGTAGTTTAAGTTTGTTTCTTTTATTTTTTGTATTGAAGCACGAACTCTATTCTGGATAATCCATAACAATCATAATTCATATCATGAAGGGATCCTTGAAGGAAAAAATGATTAAAATAGAGTTTCCAGAGTTAAAACTCTTGTCGCATACCAAAATTGAACTTTCTAAATCATCACAACAATAAACAATGAGCCCAAATATATCACCCTCTACTCACTACAAAAATTCAGAGTATCAGTGAGGGAAATTTTGCTCGCAAATCCGTCGCTAAAAAGGTCATCCGTCGCTGATCCATCGTTGATACTCCGTCGGTCAAATACTCGTAGGTAATGCTATCAGCGAGGGATATCAGCGACGGATTTGCGAGGGATACTTTCAGGGACAGATCAGCGAGGGAATATATCAGCGACAGATCAACGAGGGAACTTTCAGCGACGGATCAACGAGGGAATATATCAGCGACGGATCAACGAGGGAATTTTCAGCGAGGGAATATATCAGCGACGGATCAGCGAGGGAACTTTCAAGGACTTTCAGCGACGGATTTTCCCTCGCTAAAAAATAATTTTTTTGAAATTACATAATTCTTGTATTAATGTATACAAAACCTGGCCATAATATAACAAACCAAAACTATGAACAAATTAAAACTGACCAATTCATACGATTTAAAATATCTAATTTATACAATTTAAAATATTCAATTCATACAATTTAATCTTCAAATGCATACAATCTAACTACCGGGAGGTGGGGGAAAACGTATCCTGACTGCCGCATAAACGCAGCAAAATGTTCCGATAAGGCGGCCTGTTCGATTAATGCAGCAGTTTGTCTAGCCTGCTCGACCTCCAAATCTGCCCTATTCTTCCGCTCGGTCTCCAGTTCCTCCTCTACCCTTGCCAACTTCTCTCTCAACTCCGTTACCTGTAAATATTCAATATTCGAAAAAATCAGTAATTTGTTAGCAATTTTAGTAATGAGAAAGTTTATAACAATATAACCAACAAACCTCTGCTCTTGACTCGTATGATGACTTGCTACTGCTACATCTACCCGTCATAGCATAAGAGGGATCCTGGGTGGTCCTAAAGCCAAAGATGTGGCATTTCCTCCATCCTCTGACACTCTGCTCCCAAAGAGATGCCTCATCAGATGGAGGGCTGTCGGCCAGATCCCTTGCTGATCTGCAGGGGATCAACGAGGGAATGTCCAAAAACAGTTTTCCTCGCTGATCAACGAGGGATTGGCCAAAAACTTATTCCTTCGCTAATCCCTCATCAAATGGAAAAAAGGAGATGGGTGTCATATTCTCAAGTTCTCTATTATTTCATACCTACAATTAATATCCTCATATTAGTCTTAAGGGAGCTAAATATGATAGTTATTAAACAAAAAGAATTAAAGGTGTGTTGACTTCTTCCATTTGTGTACTTGATAGTTTAAAAAACTTTGGTATTATGAACCAAATTTATTGAAAAACAAACATAGTGAATGGTCTTATAACTTAAGGATCGTATATCAAACACTTACTGTTTAAGCATTTGTTGGGTGAACTACCTTACCATGTGAACTACCTTACCAGGTGAGCATAGGAAGGACCAAGAATCTTATCCGGTAAGAAGAAATAAGGCAAGGATCAAGAGTCTTACCTGATAGGTGAGGGTGCTTATCCGTCAAATGTTTAGTAAAAGGGGCCATTATTACAATTTACCTTAGATTTTTTACAGTCTGAGCACAACTAAGACTGAATTCATTCACACCCTCATCTATGAAAGAAAAGCACCTATAACTGTCTGTAGCACCCTCATTTAAAACATTTCGTTTGTTTTGTGCTGATTTGTATGATATTACCGATTCACCCTCATTTGTTATTCATATTTATCGCTAACATAATCCAATTGCCATCGACAAGACAAGTAATACTAAAACCAGGTACAACCGGTAGTGGTGGATCTTTTCATAATCCTTCTCATCAATATTTGATTGAATCTTCTCTCTTGAAGCAGAGAAACAAAGGATGAGAGTGTCATTTTTTCATTCTTCAAGTCATTGTTTCATTAAAAATGTTGTGAATAAGTTTGTTGATGGTTAATGGTCTCTCTAGGTCTTCAATTACACAAATCATCCTGGTTGGTTTGTGTCAATGTGTGCTGACCAAAAATATGCATCCATTATCCAGTTTATCAATTCCTTTTAGAATATAGACTTTGTCTTCAGACTATCTACAAAAAGAAAGTGACTTGGTTGCTATTTCAATCTCTTCAGTTTTGCTAATAACTTCATCTCAAGTCCGGTCAAAAACATCTTCCGTAACATAGTGTTCGGTATTCAAAATTGTACAAGTTCCCATATGTTTGGCAACCGTTATTGCTGTAAAATTTCACTGGTCCATGATTCACACTTGATGGCTCCATGCCTCCATCATAAACTTCAAGGTTAGTGATGTCGTGATACACCCTCTTAATTACATCTTGGTGCATGTACGTTTTTGTTGAATATATAAGGATCAACTTTACTATTTTTAATTTATCTTAATTAAAAAACGTTTTATGTTACCAAAAAGTTATGTGATTACCAAAGGGCCTTTGGCCTAGCAGTATCGTAGCCCGTGGCCTTCTAGGAGGTCAGGGGTTCAAACCTCACCATAGGTGAGGAGGGTGTGTGAGTTTATTTGTTACATTTGCCATATATAAATATTATATACTTCAAAAAAAAATCTGTGATTTACATACTTGCCTAACAATTTGTTGATAGTTTGTTTATTTTTAGAACCAATGAGTGTCCTTATCCGGAGATGTTTCCATATTATTAAACCTGTGTTAATACTTTGGGGAATTAAACACACTATAAAAAAGCTTAGTTAGTGATCAAAATTTTGGTGAATATTTACATTTTGATCACAAATTGTGACGTTAGTACGATAACAGAGGTCGTCGTTAAAACTTAGTCACTAATTCTCGGGAAAAAAATGTTTTTCTATATTGATAAAAGAAAAGTTCTTTTTAGATTGAACCGGAAATGTTAGTGACCGAAAAACAATGGTCCCTAATGTGAATGGTTTAGTGATCAAAAGATAATGGTCATTAGATAATATTCACTAGTTGAACATCTCAGACTCCAACCGTCGAATCTCAACCTCAATGAACTACAGGTGTCAAAACTTACGAACTCCGAGGGTATGTGGCCTCCCTAGTCAACATTGAAGCATACATTTCACACAGCGGTTAGATTTAGCTTTTGACATCTATGGATTAGATTCCATCACAATTTTCTTCTCTTCAGACTTCAAAATGTATCGAGCGATACAAGTTTACAGTAGATTTCTGTTTTTATTTAGATTCATCGAGTGTAATCTGTAGTGTTTTCTGAACAATGTATCCCTTTGAATTTTTCGAAGTGCTTACAATGTAGGGATCAAAATGTTCTTCTAATTTTAACATGCAGTTGTTCTAACTTTATTTCCACTACTAAGACGATTTGAGTATCCTTGACATAGCTATAGGTGTTGTAATAGGGAAATGAACCATTGAACACAATGATCGGTTGTTAGTTAGTGTAGATGAGAGTAACCTTAGCAAGTCCGGTGATGAGAAAAATGACAAGTCACAAAGCTTAAAGAACTTGTGAGGTTATACCATCTTATGTTACAGGTAAGAGACTAAAAGCTTTAGTTGTTGTTTGCAACCCAAATGATGAACTTAATTAAGCATGTGTGTTAAACATATTGAATCCAAATATTTGACGTTTATTGAGTTTAACGTAAGTAATACAGAACCATAACAAGAACCGAAATATAACTACAAATCTAAAATACTGTTGATAATACGAACAGATGAACAGAAATACTAACAGTGATCTGAAGATTGTATGAAAAGATGAAGAACARGTTGCGATCTTCAAACTCAGGTAAGAGAGATATTTGAGAGAAAACCTAATTATTTTGAGCTAAAAAGAATGAATCGTATGAGATGAGACGGTTCACTTTTCTTTATATATCTTTTGTCTTGTACAGCTTTGCCCCTTCAACTTTGTAGAAAATTGCTCCGCTAACCTTCATCTATTGTAGAAWGTGAGGCGCAGTCCTTGTTCTTTATGTCAACACTCATTCTTTTAATATTTGCATTATCTGCCCAACTCTGTTAACATATTGACAAACAAGGTACATTCAAAGTAAAGTCAGACAAGTCAAGATTGGATAATACATACATTTTAACACCCACCCTCAATCTTGACTTTTAAAGAGATCAATAATTTTTAATTTTGTGCACATATAATTGTGATGATTGATACTAAGAGCCTTGGTTAAAACATCTGCAGTTTGTTCGGAAGAGGGAATCTTTACAATTTTAATAACTCCTCTACTAATTTKTTCTCTAATATARTGRATATCAATCTCAATGTGTTTTGTTCTTTCATGAAAGACAGGATTATTAGCAATTTGTATAGCAGATTTATTGTCACAAAATAAATTGACAGGTAACAGATTGTTTATATCTAAATCGGATAAAATTTTAAGAATCCAGACAATTTCACATGACACAGCTGCCATTGCTCTGTACTCAGACTCAGCTGAAGAGCGTGAGACAGTGCTTTGCATCTTGCTTTTCCAGGATATTAAAGAGTTTCCAAGAAATAAACAAAAGCCAGTAACAGATTTTCTGGATAAGAGACACTTACCCCAGTCAGCGTCTATGAAAGCAGTTAGATTAAAAATATCTGACCTTGTAATGCTTATTCCTTTTCCAGGAGAGAGCTTGAGATACCTGAGAATTCTTAGTGCAAGATTTAAATGTGATTGTCTAGGTGCATGCATAAACTGACTTAGACAATGAACAGAAAAGGCTATATCTGGTCGAGTTGCTAACAGATAGATTAATCTACCTATTAATCTTTGGTAACCAGTACAATCAGCTAACAACTTGTCTTTTGAATCATTTGTACTTGAAATAACAAGATTAACATCCATAGGAGTATTAGCAGGTTTACATCCTAAATAACCGAAATCATTCAACAGCTCCAGGCAATATTTTCTTTGGGACATACATACACCATCTATGCAATCTAAAATYTYAATTCCCARAAAAAACTTTAACTTCCCCAAATCTTTAATCAAAAATTTTCCCTTTAAAAAATCTTTGAAGGCATTTATTTCACTCTGGCAATTTCCAGTAATAACTATGTCATCAACATACACAAGCAAAACAAGAAATACAGAATCAAGATGCTTTGTAAACAACGAGTAATCACTAATGCTTTGAACAAACCCATTTTCAATTAAACAGGATGAAAGCTTGGCATACCACTGACGTGGAGCCTGTTTTAAGCCATAAAGAGACTTTACCAACTTACATACACGYTTGTCATTGGAACTGTAATAACCTTCAGGAAGGGTCATATAAACAAGAACATAAATATAACTACAAATCTAAAATACTGTTGATAATACGAACAGATGAACAAAAATACTAACAATGATCTGAAGATTGTATGAAAAGATGAAGAACAGGTTGCGATCTTCAAACTCAGGTAAGAGATATATTTGAGAGAAAACCTAATTATTTTGAGCTAAAA
>NC_037536.1:8137109-8147005 GCF_001531365.2 Cynara cardunculus var. scolymus | reverse complement strand
TCAAAGTAAAGTCAGACAAGTCAAGATTGGATAATACATACATTTTAACACCCACCCTCAATCTTGACTTTTAAAGAGATCAATCATTTTTAATTGTGTGCACATATAATTGTGATGATTGATACTAAGAGTCTTGGTTAAAACATCTGCAGTTTGTTCGGAAGAGGGAATCTTTACAATTTTAATAACTCCTCTACTAATTTGTTCTCTAATATAGTGGATATCAATCTCAATGTGTTTTGTTCTTTCATGAAAGACAGGATTATTAGCAATTTGTATAGCAGATTTATTGTCACAAAATAAATTGACAGGTAACAGATTGTTTATATCTAAATCAGATAAAATTTTAAGAATCCAGACAATTTCACATGACACAACTGCCATTGCTCTGTACTCAGACTCAGCTGAGGAGCGTGAGATAGTGCTTTGCTTCTTGCTTTTAACAATGTGGAGTAATTTGTCATGCTTTGAAGCACACATAATTGAGTCATAATAGTTGGCCTCTTAAAGCATTCCGGCTTCCATGGCCATTTTCCAAAGACATCAACGTCCTTGGCTCGGATACAAACGAGTAGATCCAAATGCACCCGGTAAAATATATCTCAAAATCCATAAGGCGTTAGGTCAGATACAACTTGTCGAGATTTTACCAAAGTTGAGACATAAATATACATCCCAAATCCCCTAATTGATTGAATGTGTTTAAATATGTGAAACACAAGAAAGATCACGAACTATAGACAATATGTTAGTAATATCATGCAACTAAAGAAACAATGCAATGTCAGAAACATAAAATGAGGTCCAATAGGCTTAGAATCACAAACACCCCCCCTGGAAATCTTAGATGATGTAGTTTATCCAACAATTAGAAGGTTACAACGAAAAGCTTCCCTATACAATTACAAATGATACATGTTAGCAAATAAACCTTATTACTTTCAATTTAGATAGGGGACACCACCAATGTTTTCTCAGTGTGTAGAAATGATCTCCGACACGAAAGTAGTCCTAAAATTAACGCTTACTTGCATGACTACACAAGCCAACCAGGATGCATATGAAAACCGCTCGCTTCCATCTTAGGATATAGGCTACATGGTTAGGTAACCGTTGGTCGCACAACCCATTTTCTCAACAAAACGAGATTGTTGTCCACATCCCATAAAATGTACCATAACTTCCATGTTGTACGCGAATTCCACATGCAACCTATGGTCATATTGTCATGTCACTTAGCCTCCAAATCACTATTGAATGGAAGACTTTTGCGTACAAACTTTTCTTTGGGAAATCCATCGCTAAAGGGTGATTCGTTGTAAAACCATCACAAAAATTGATGGGTAAACTTGTGGTGAATAGATTACTCAGGTATTTCTCTAGGTGATCCGTTGGTATTTTCTCAAAAAACAACGGATTCTACCGGACCATTGTTATTTTATGGGTGATCACAAACGGAAATTTCTCCGGGTGATTTTTGTGGGTAAAAGTCATTTGTTTTGCAGTGAATATGTGAAGATCACATGATAAATTCAAATAATGAGGATGCATGATGGTGAAAGACGATGTTTAAAAGACATCTGGTGTACTTTCTGTTTGTACGTCGTGATCTATTAAACCGTTAATATCGTTATGTAATATATACCTTTTACAACATTACAAAAATTTATTTCACAAGGGAAGTGCTTGTTAGGCTGGTCAAATTTGACACGGTAATTTACTACAACATCATTATATAAAACAAACACCATAAGATTAAACGTCCCATGAATAGACCATTGAGGCTTGATAAGATTCTTGCAGAAGACTTGGAGTTGACCTTGTTTTTTACAGAAGAATCAACATCATGCGAAAGCACCAAAAACTCTATCCATCCACCCCTGACTTATCTTCTATTTTCTTGCACCACGGTTCACTTAAACGGTGTAAGAATTTACTTCTAATATTCCACAAAAAATCACTACAACAAAATTGAATTTATAGGAAACTCTCAATTTTTAAGCGTTCTAATAGACCTCTTTATAAGACTTAGTTTATATGACAAAAAAAAAATAAAACGTCCTATTTAAAGATGTTCTAATAAGTTTCTATGACGTTTTTTGACGTCGTAATAAGTTTATTAGAATATAAAACGTCTGATTAACAACTTTATAGGACACTATTTGAAAAACTGTCCTATAAAAAACAAATGTCCTATAAAAAAATTGAGTTTACAGGACACCTTCTTAAAAGTGTTCTATAAAGTTGCTAATGCGACATTTTGTATTAAAAATGTTCTAAAAAACTTGTTAAGACGCACAAAAGCGTCATATAAACTTATTACAACACATTTAGATATGACGTTTTATATTTTGGTCCTATAAATTAAGTGCTATAAAGCGGTATATTGAGACACTTAGAGATTGAGGGTGTCCTATAAACCCAATTTTGTTGTAGTGAATTGACCGTTTTTTAAATTCTACGATGGACTTAACTCCATATTTTGTTTTATCATAAGTGCAATTACGTACAATTTCAATGTCCAAATATAGATACTTCCATTATATATTATTGAATGAAAGTAGAAATTTTAGACCGAATATAAATAGAAGCTACATTTTTATATAATGGCCTTAAAGCCTTATTAGTTTCTTATTGGCAGGGGCGGAACACAACTGTTGTAATCCGGGGGGCCGAAATATAAGAGCATCTTCAATAGATTTTTCAAAATTGAGAAAATGGAGATTTTAGGCATATTTTTGCTCCAACAAGCTCTCCAAAATTCTCCAAACGGAGAAAACATGAGAGAGTGTAAACAAAAATTGATTACAATGAGAGAGAATCATTTTTTTCCATCATATTCACACCGTTAATAATCATTGATATTAATGGTTTATAGGTCACTGACATATCATTTTTTGTCTTTATTTGACCCCAAGAATGGATTGGATCGAAACGACTTTCCTGCCAATGGGAGATTGGATTCAATCTAATCATTTTTTTCCATCATATTCACACCGTTAATAATCATTGATAGTAATGGTTTATAGGTCATTGACATATCATTTTTTTGTCTTTATTTGACCCCAAGAATGGATTGGATCGAAACGACTTTCCTGCCAATGAGAGATTGGCTGGGGCGGGGAGCTCGAGCTTGGTTTTAACAGAGTTTTAATTATCCATTTTGGAAATTTTTTGAAGAATATGTTGAAAATGCTATAATATTGTAAAAATTTGTAAATCAAAATGATTTGTTTTTAGACTATTAAATTTTTCGAAAAAGATTAATTAATGTAATATTAAAATTTGAAACATTCAAAGTATTAACCGAGAAATAGTGATACTGGTGTAATTTACTTTAAAAACTTATATTTACATATAATTAATATATTATATAAAAACTAATACATGTAATTAAATATTAATAACTTTTATAAAGTGCAAAAACAATTTATTGGGATGGGATTTGAAACAGCAACCTCCAATATATAGGAGGTAAATCATTGCCAACTGAGCTACTTAATGCATATGTTTTTAATAGCTTAGTTATAGTATTTAAGTAGAAAAACGGGGAGGCCATGGCCCCCAAAGGCCCCTATGAGGTTCCGCCCCTGCTTATTGGTACGTAGAGTGTAACAGCCTGCTACATGAGGATTAACCAATCAACCTTGAAGAAATCTCTTTGCTATAATGCAAAGCTATTTAATTTCTTGTTAATTAACTATTATCGGGATGACATTCTATTAAAACTAGCAAATTTCATGTGCCTTTTTTGTTGAAAAAAAACTAAAGAAAGTGAATGAACTTTGGTTAAGCAAATAAGATGTAAAAGCCAACTCGTTAGAACAGAATTAATCATTGGGTACACAATTTCGCATAGCGAAAGATAAAAAGTGCAAGACAAATACAATTTTTGACATAGTATTTTGTAATAAGACACTACAACAAAACCTGATGTTATGACACTAATTGTTAGGTGTTATAAACTTGAAGTCTCGTTAATTATTTTATTAGGCGTCTTAATCAATTTTGACATTTCTGTAAGGCTATGATGTGTGATTTTCAAAATTGGTAAGTTGTAAAGATTTTTAACTACATGGGTAGGAAGTAATTTTGCCTTGATCGATAATCGATGATGTAATTTCAAGATTGAAAACTAATCTTTCATGGATTCGAAAGGAAAAAATATATGGGTGCCCAATAAATACTTACCTCGTTCCTGGCTGCCAATTATTGGTTAACCTATTCTGAACAATCATCAATTGTTGTTTCGTTTAGATATAAGCTAGCTTCACTGCTAAAATAGAGGTATTGTTGCGATTTTCGTCCCTCGTTCTTCCTAGTCTTCCCGTACACAATATGGTTCTGTCCTCCTTGACCATTAATCATCGTCGCTACTTCTTGATTCCTCAGTGAATCACAGGTTATTCACTTGTGCAAACGACTATCGTCAACAACGGATTTGCACCAATGAAAACTAGGAAACGAAAGGCTGAAAGTATTAAGATAGTTTTACTAAAGAAATACAAGGATTAAGATTAGATAAGAGATTTGTTTTTACAGAGCACGTACTACATATATATATATACATATATATATATACATACATATATATATATATGTACATATATATATATATATATACATATATATATATATGCAGCGAACAAACACCACCGAACCATCATGATGGTTCGGTTATCACACCCCCAATCGCATACAACGTATCTAGACACTTAACTTCTTATATGCAGTTTAATCTTGATAACCGCTGCATCCCACTACATAATTTAAACAATAATAAAACATATTAATCTAATAATATCTAATTAAGACCTTGAATATTTAATTAACCGAATTTATCTTTTAAGGTCCAACATTTTCCCCCCTAAAAGATATATCGGTTAAGTCTTACAGCTTTGATTCAAATGATGTTATAGTTGCTGCCATCTATGTCACCCTAACAATATTCCATAGTAGTTGGATCTTCCTCTTTACTTTCATCTTCGACTGGATCTTCCTCATCGCTTCGTTCTTCAGTTTCATTCGTTCCAATTTTGTTACCTTCGAACGTTGTCTCAACTTTATTGACTGCTCTGATGTGATCTATACGCCATTTGTTGGTTCCTCCAACATTAATAACATCTTTAGCCAAGTCATAGAAAAAATGAGTTTGCAGCAGGTAGAGTTCATACAACTCCTTAAAGTTGAGCTTGTAGTCCTCTGGATAGCCAAAGCTCATTGCAACTTCATCCCATGTGCATTCCATAGATACAGTGTCGTATCCTCCCATGCTATTAATCAACTTATATAACTGGAACAAACGAACTGCCAAACCAGCTAACTTCGGTGGCATTTGTTCTTCCAAGTCCTTTCCCATTAGGACTTTGTGAAACCAAATGATCATCGCATAGAATCTTTTGACAAAAAGGTCTTTGTTCTTGTAGACTATCTTGTCCATGTTTACCATTTTCAGAAAACGAACAAAGTCATGAAAGGTGTCTACGTTTAGTGACACTAGTTTGCCATCAATCTCGATTCCTACAGAATCTTCGGTTGAGATGATCTCCATATGATTTGATGGATGTGGTGTGTCTAGGCTTGCCTTCATGCCTTCGACTTTCTTAATCTCTTTTTTTCTTCAACTTGGCACATATGTGTGATGTTACATTGTGACCCGTTTATCTCGATTTCAAAACCTTTGAGGATTAATTGACTCATGCTTAGGACGTTAATGTTAATTTCCGATACATAAGAAACATAAGGTACCGCATACGTCCTTTCGTTTGTAGTCAATTCAATCTCACCAATTCCATAAATATAAAGAGGATTTGATTTGCATGTCGTTTCATCAATAACAAAGCATTCTCTCATAACGACAAATTTTTTTGAACGGTGTCATGTGTTTTGGAATTGTAGTGTTTACGTACCATATGCTATTCCACGAACCGTAGTCTGTTCCCGTGACCAAGTAGTCTCCTGAGAGAACGATCCTCTCCCTATAGACTTGCGTGTAGGGTCCAAGAGGTTCGAGTTCTCGTAACACCGGTTTCTGATGTGCTGCATCAGTCTCAGATTTTCCTGTAACCAATTTTCCATTGGTTTTGTGGTTCTTGGTTTGTGGACAATTCCAAGCGAAATGGCCTTTTTCGCCACACATGTACCACCTTGGCTTCTTCTTCCTCTCGTCGTGGGTCTCCATCCGATTCTCTTGAATTTCCAGCACCTCGATTCTTTTACGGATTTCTTGTATCTTCTTCATGCAAATAAGATTTCGTTTTCTCCTTAGTCTTGATCATGTTTGATATCGTCCAGGCCGAGCCCGTTGGCTCTGATACCACTGTTGTGATTTTCGTCCCTCGTTCTTCCTAGTCTTCCCGTACACAATATGGTTTTGTCCTCCTTGACCATTAATCACCATCGCTACTTCTTGATTCCTTAGTGAATCACAGGTTATTCACTTGTGTAAACGACTACCGTCAACAACGGATTTGCACCAACAAAAACTAGGAAATGTAGGAAACGTACTACATATATATATATATGCAACGGACAAACACCACCGAACCATCATGATGGTTCGGTTATCACACCCCCAACCGCATACAACGTATCTAGACACTTAACTTCTTTTATGCAGTTTAATCTTGATAACCGCTGCTTCCCACTACATAATTTAAATAATAATAAAACATATTAATCTAATAATATCTAATTAAGACCTTGAATATTTAATTAACCGAATTTATCTTTTCCGATCCAACAGGTATTAGCGATAGCCTCATTCCATCGCTAATTAGCTTGTGACTGCAAGCAGTGGCGGATCCAGGAAATTAACGGAGTGGGAGCATGTTGGACGGGACTTAGGGGAGGGAAGCATATGGCCATATGGGACTAGGGGAAACCATGTAAGAAGAGGGTGAAAATATAAAATTTAAGCTAGTCAACAAAGGTTTTTGGCTTTTGGTTTTTGAGTGAGTGCTTAAATGCTTAAAGGTTGGATCCGCCCCTGACTGCAAGACCATGAATCCTATCCCTTGCAGATGTGTCGCTAATTAGCGATGGACACGTGTCCCTAGCTAATTAGAGATAGAATCCGTGAATTTCTATTTAAAATTCTCGTCACTGATAGTATCCATCGTTGAAGTTATCCCTTGTTAATCTGTCACTAAGGGGCTGTTTACCAAATCATACCGGGTAAGGGTTATCCGGATAAGAGTGCTGACCCGGGTAAGTGCTATCCTGGTAAGTGTTGTCCCGGGTAAGAATGTTTACCAAATGTTTTTGGTAAGTGCTTACCAAAAATATAATGATCGTTATAACCCTATTTGTAATTATATATTAAATTATATATGATTATTTTTATTAATATATATTGAATAATATATGATTATTTGCAAACCGGGGTTGGGGCCGGGGCCGGGTATTGTATTCCCCGACCCGCCCCGTACCCGGTAATATTGACATACAAATACGTACAACATATTTGGGCTACAGCATATTTGGGCTACAACATATTTGGGCTTTAACTTAGGAGCAGACTGCATTGGCATTGCAGACCCACAACATACAGTCATACACAACCCTCGTGACCTCACTCACACCGTCAATCTGAATCTCACAGCGACACGCCGACACAGCCTCACTCACACGGTCACACCGTCAGTCCGTCACCCACAACCCTCGTTCGCCGCCGCCGCCCGCCGGCTCGTCCTCGTCATAAACCAGGACTCAATCGAGGACTTATCGACGAGGAGTAATCGACCCACAGGCCACACCCACAACCCTCGTCGCCCACCATTTTTTCTTCATATGGGGTTGCCTTGCCATGGTGGGTCAGCCAGAGTCGGGAGAGACAGGGAGGAGGAAAGGAACGATGGGGGAGAGTGGAGGAGCGATAGGAATGAGCGATGAAAACCTAATAGTGTGAAAGGGGCAAGCATGGAATGATGAAATCTGACTCGGGTAAGCAAGATTTTCGTGCGGTCTCGGTCAGCACTCGGTCAGCTTTCGGTCAGAGTGGTAATTCGGTAAACAAACTGACTGCTGACCGAGTCAGCATTGCTGACCGGTTAGCGGCTAGTAAACAGCCCCTAAATCTCATTGCTCATCTGTTGTTGATAGCATCATTGTAACACCCCCTATCCCCTGGAAGGCATTAAAATAGAAAATAGTTAATAAACAAGGGTAAAAGAACGAACTTCAAAATTTCATCCACTACATTTCAAGAATTTAATACAGCGGAAGACTTACAACCAACATGTATGTCTAATGAATTAGTTCGTTCCACACCCAACCAATAAAAACAACACAAGGTACATAAAAATGGTATACAATGATTTAGGCCAGTCCTTCCTCTTGCCAACTCTCGTATGCATGCCACCTGAGATATATGACATGTGTTAGCTTACAACGCTAAGTGAGTTAATGGTTAATTATATAAACACTAAAATAAGCACTTTTAACAAAAGTTATTGATGAAGGTTGACTACTCAAACAATATATACATATATTTATATTGATGCTACTTCTACACACGATCGTATTCCATGTACTCTTGTCTATATGCATCTCGATGCATTACTCATATTGAAAGCTCAACATGAATCTCAAATACTAGGAACTAGTCGTAACAACATACTACAGATTTATTGAACGTCATGCTAAAACATATTGAACTCATGCAATTGTCCTTGATGACAAAACATACTAACAATAATATTTTTGACTGCTTACCAACTGATAAAATATATCAGATAAGTGATAAATTGATTATCACCAAGTATTTAAGATGTTACTAATCACTACGATTAGCTAGGGCAACTTGATGCATCTAAGTCTGTAAAGAAACCGAATGTTCGGCGAACAGTTCGGCGAGAAGTTTATTTATGTTCGTTTATTTAATAAATGAACGAACATGAACATGTTTTTTTATTCGTTTAGATAAATAAACGAACATGAACAAAGGTTCCGTTCGTTCGTTTACGTTCGTGAATATTCATTCATTTACGTTCGTGAATGTTCGTTCGTTTACGTTTGTGAATATTCATTCATTTATGTTCGTTTATGTTCATTCGTTTACATTCGTGAATATTCGTTCATTTATGCTCGTTTACATTCATTTATTTATGTTCGTTTAAGATATAAATATATTTATATAAACTTTTATTTACATATAAGGAAATTTTAAATCTTGAAACTGGCCATAAAGAATTATAGACATTTTTGGGCTAATCGAACTTGGACCTTTATTTATTCTCATAAACAATGAGAATAGTTTTAGAAAGTTCCACATATTCTCACAATATTGAGAGCTCCTTTCTCCTCAAAAAGAGTATTTTTTTTAAAGTAATCTCACCGGGTTATATATATTCTCACATTCTTAGTTTATTTTGTTTGCAGAAACATGACCTAATTAACGAATAAGCACATTACATATTGCATATCGCTCAGGATGTATATATATATATATATATATATATATATATATATATATATATATACTAATTAACGAATAAGCACATTACATATTGCATATCGCTCAAGATATATATATATATATATATATATATATATATATATACGTATATATATAAGCGCTCAAATAAAAACCACCCAATTTGTACAAACCGTGAAAACCATATTCAACCAATCATAATTTTTCAATTTGTTCATTTTTTTTTGTAATTATGAGAGGTTGATTAACCATTTTTATTGTGAAGGGTGTTAATCATGGATATTATCATCTTCATTATTTTAATTTTAGAGAAATACATGAAACAGTTTCATTAAAATTTCATTAAATATTATATGAAACAATTTCATAACCATATATGAAACAATTTCATAACCATATATGAAACAATTTCATCAAAAAAAAGTATTATATGAAACAATTTCATAAGATTAAACAATTT
>NC_037536.1:8128802-8137074 GCF_001531365.2 Cynara cardunculus var. scolymus | reverse complement strand
TATATATATATATATATATATATATATATATATATATATATATATATATATATATATTATATAGAGAGGCCAAATCAAATGAGAACTGATTAGTTTGTGGAAACTGTGAGGTCCAATCTCAACCACAAATCAACGGATAAATTAGGAAATTAATAAATATGGTAGTTTGAGTTAAAAATATAATTAAAGGGTATATTAGGTATTTTGAAAAAATCCTCTCTCATCTCTATCTCTCCGACCTCCAATCTCCGGCCTCCGGTGAAATCGGTATCACAGTATATCACAATGGGTATCATATTGTGTATTACAATGGGTATCACATTGTATATCTTTGTTTTTAAGGTTTGAATTGGTGTCATAGTTGGTATCACAATGGTATCAGAGTATATCACAATGAATATCACATTGTGTATCTTTGTGATTACTTTGTATCTATCGGATTAATGTTCACCGGAGATTGGAGGTCGGAGAGATGAGAGAGGAGTTTTTTTTTAAATACTTAAAATGCCCTCTAATTATAATTTTAACTCAAACTACCATAATTATTAATTTTCTAATTTATCCGTTGATTTGTGGTTGAGATTGGATCTCACAGTTACCACAAACTAATCAGTTCTCCTTTGAATGAACCCCTATATATATATATATATATATATATATATATATATATATATTCTGTTTTCTTAAAAATTAATATTTATATATAAGAAAAAATTACATTAACATGTAATCAACTTTCACTTGATTCCTATTTTAAGGAATCAACTTCTAAAATCGTCATTTAAAAGTACGAATCAAACTTTTTATTTATTAAAAGGTTTGGTTAACTTGTTGATGTACTAATATAACATGACCCAAATGTTTTTGCCAACTAAGATTCCACATTAATTATTATGACACGCCATGTATTTTCTTTTAAATTACAGATTTATATGTACAAGTTATAAAGTGTGGGTACAAATATATAAAGCTCTTAAAAAATTAAAACCTAAAGTTAAAAATAGAAACAAAAATAAAATTAAACCTAATATATATATATATATATATATATATATATATATATTAAAGGAAGAACCAAGAGTATTGAGGTGACATCATGATAATTGAGTGTTGAGATGTTGGTGAATTGTGGTTGAGTTTGGGATATCCCACATTGGTGAGAGAATGAAAGATTGGAATAAGAAGGTGTATATAAGAAAGAATGTTAAGATTTATTGTGTCAATTCATGAGGTTGAGTTTGAGATATCTCACATTGGTGAGAGATTGAAATATTGTAATAAGGAGATGTGTATAAGAAATGTAACACCTCATTCCACACATTGCATATAACATATACGTCATATACAAGAAATACATGTTTGTACACCACATAGGTCCCTTGGTACAAGCATCTACCATTACAAAATACATGGTCCAAAAATACAATTCTTGTACTAATCAAGATTTATCTATTAAAACTATCCATATCATCAGCCATTCTTCATGCAGATAAACACATAGGAAATTTATCACATTTTCCCTTTTCCCTTACCTTATGCACTTCATGCAATACATGTTTAAAATCACAAAACGAAGGTTAGACCGAAAGGTTTAGTGAGTTACTCTATTTATGTTATTGCAGGGTGAAAATCACCAAAACTTTTAAGTAAAATAACTTTTCATATATATAACAAATATATGAAAAAGTAAGAACATAATACCAATACCTTTCACTTTTCAAGCCAAATTTTCTACTTGCAAACAATACATAAAATCCAAACAGGTTTACACTAACCAAATTATCATAATGCCACTTTTAAACCTCTCAAATCAATAAGGTTTATTCAAAGTTTCAGGCCAAACTTGTTATCTTCTCCTCAATAACATCCAGATTATGATTTTCAGTAAGAACCCTGATCCTAAACCTTTAAATCACAAAGAAATAAAGATTTCAGACCACGGTAATCTTAAAGGATATAATAATAAGAGTTATATTACATAACACAAATACAAATGCTACCCTTATATCCAAATGTACACCTCTCCTTGATATGCCACCCTTATCCCATGGTACAACTCTCCTTGATATGTCACCCTTATCCCATGGTACAACTCTCCTTGATATGTCACCCTTATCCCATGGTACACCTCTCCTTGATATGCCATCCTTATTTCCCCATCAAATATTTCCACAGAACAATTTCATATAAAATAGACCGCAGTCAATGGAATATTATCAGTTTAAAAATCATTCTTATCAAAATTCTCATTTCTTTGTTAAAAGAATCAAAATATGTACATTCATAATCCGGTCAGATCTTGTAACAAGAATTAACAAAATAAAAGTTTACACTTAATCCGGTCAAACCTTTGCTGGATTACCAATCCGGACAATACTCCTCATTACGTCCGATTTAACAATTCGAATAATTTTCAATGTTTTGTCCAGATTACTAATCCGGATAACACTATACAGGATTTGTCAGATTTCTCAATCTGAACAACTCTCTCATATACTGTCCGGTTTACAAATAAACCAGTCACCCCCTTTTTAGTCGTTTTCATATTTCTCCGTTTAAATCACTTGACAAAATTTCCAAAAATCATAAATCGCTCGACTCTTATCCGGTTTATGCTAACCCGGTCAACACCCCAGGCAGTTTAGCCTTAAACCGATCATGCCTTGTCCTGTTTATGCTAAAACAGCCCAATCCCTTGTCTGGTTTAATCTCTAAACCGCTCAACACTCATCGATTTAACATAATTCGGTCGAAATTATCATTTGTCAAGTAATCATTTCAAAACTCAATTAAACATATAATTTAAAGTATCTTTAAAGCATTTAACCACTCACCTTTGAAATTTTTAAGAATCACTTCTTTCAATCCTGGAAAGCAATCCGATCAATCTCTCTTCAAATCTCTCCCAAAATTTTAAAATGGCTAAGAGAGTAAAATGGTGACCTCTCACCCTTTTTTATACTCTTTCTAAAAAGAGTATGGCAGCTAAACCGGCTCCAACCATGCACCCCTAGGCATGATATACATTTTATGCATACCTTCACATGCCTACATGCATTATACATTCATTTATGTATATAAATACCCACATATTTAATGCATACTCATTTATGCATATAATTTCACACATTAGCATGATCACATATATAATAATTTATCATGCTATCACGTAAATATTCAACAAATAATCACATTAGAATTACCTCAGGTGATGACCAGGATCCAGTTATCACAAGAAAGAATGATGAGATTGTTTGTATCAATTCATGAGGCTTGACTCATAAGATTATTTTACTTGGATGACCTTATTTTTATAAAACAAAGTTTATTATATAAAAATAAAAATGAATTATGTTTACAATCATCAATATATATATGTATGTGTGTGTGTATTAAAATAAGAACCAAGAGGTAATTAGATGTATCATGAGAATTGATTATTAAAGTCTTGGTGAATTGTGGTTGAGCTTGAGATATCTCACTTTGATGAGAGATTGAATCAGTATATATATATATATATACACACACACATACACACAAATGTTATGGGTTGCATTTGAAACGAACTCTATATATATAGTAGAAGGGTACTCGTGCAACGCATCGAGACACATCTTGATTTCAGTGTTCGTTTTATTCATTTTTTATGTCGATATAATACGGTTTTATGTGGTTTTGGGAAAGCGATAATGTTTTTATTTTTGAATAAAATATAAATTTAAAAATATTATAAATTTTTGAAAAAAAAAAATATCGATATCAGTATCAAATTATCTTTTTAAAAGTTCTTGTGTTTTGATGTAATTTTCTTAGTTCAAAATTTTTAATTATAATTTAATTTATATTTAATAATATAATTTTTCTAAAGATAATAATTAAGTATTATGTTAGAATTTAATGATTATTCTAATTATATTTTAGATTTTTCATATTTAAAATGAGATGTTTATCATGTATTTGATTATGTTTATCTGCAGTTAGTTACAATAATTCAAACATAGAGCTTTAATAAGTTGTACTTAAGCATAATCTACTTGTAATCTTGAATTTTAAGTAATATGTATCAATAAACAATACTTCATGCATAAAAAATAGTTTTTAAGAATTTGTCAAATGCTTTATAATATAGTATATATATATATATATATATATAGAGAGAGAGAGAGAGAGAGAGAGACTGAGAGAGAGAGAGAGAGATTGGTTCAAATGTTAACCCAAACTATTGTGTTAACTTTGTTAACAATTTTCAACCAATCACAATACATCTTAGTATTAGAATCATACTCATGTTAGAATTTAATGACAAGGGTACATATGTAATTTTCTTTTGTTATGTAACTCCTATATCATTAATTAGGAGTTATAAAATCATAAAATCTCATGATTTGTGTTAACTTATTATTAATCTTATTATTTTTTTAATATGATTTTCTATCTCTAATGTTTATGAATTTGTGATTGGTGGAGGAGACTCAATAGTAAAGTTTTCGGTATCGTTCAAATTGACATATACGAAAGATGATGAATATGTGTGACCATATGAACACAAATTCACATATGAGAACATTCGTACAACTATATAAACACAACTCGGCATATATGAACCATTGTATCAATTGCGAACACAAATTGACATATATGAACACTTGTGTCAATTACGAAAACAGATTAAGTTATATGTACAGTTGGTATAGATATGAACACATATTGACCCAAATGAACATACAAAATATGATAAACATGTGTGACCATATGAACACAAATTCAGATATATGAACATTCGTACAACCATATGAACATAACTTGACATATATGAACTTTTGTGTCAATTACGAATACAAATTGACATATATGAACCCTTGTGTCAATTACGAACAAAGATTGACATATACGTACAATTGGTATAAATATGAACACATATTGACACAAATGAACATACGAAAGATGATGAACATGTGTGACCATATGAACACAAATTCATATATATGAACATTCGTACAACCATATGAACACAACTCAACATATATCAACCTTTGTGTCAATTACGAACACAAATTGACATATATGAACCCTTGTGTCAAATACAAACACAGATTGACATATATGCATACTTGTGTCCTTTACGACTTTTTTTCATATACACCCTTGTTCACATATAAATCATTAACAAAAAAATTGTAGAAGAATTTGGTGTTAGGGATCTTATTGTTGGTTTTGATTCGATGACAAGATTAATTTCCGGATAGTTACATTATTATTAATGAGCAGTTACAAAACATCTCATTGTCATTAATGGGAGGTTACAAAACATCTCATTGTCATTAATGGACAACTAAAATCTTTTCCCAAAATATCCTTTGTAAATGTTGTTCACTTATGTTACCTTGTCTATATATGCAATTAATTACACTTTATGTCATAAATGATCTTAGCCACAAATTTCAATGATAAATGGCCAAGATTGGTTAACAAAGTTAACACAATAAACTTGGTTAACATTTGAACCAGCCCCTATATATATATATATATATTTATATTAAAGGAACAACCAAAGGATAATGAGGTGGCTTAATGCGCTTTGAGTATTATCAAATCTTGAAATGTGGCTTATGGGTTGATTGTTTTCATTGTCCCTCTTAATATAAAAATCCAAATTTATACTACATTTATTTCGTGCCCATTTAATTGTATTTTTAATTGTTTTAATAAAATTATGTTTTAAAACAACGTTTTTAAGTTAAATTAGAAACATAATTTCTACATACACACAACATAATAATAAAATAGTGTCAATGGTATTATATCACAAATAAATCAATCATCAATATCAGTATATGTATATTAAAAGAGAAACCAAAGGTAAATGATATGACAAAATGAGGATTGAGTATTTTTTATTATTAAAGGTGATTGATTTTCATGATTTCATATTGGTGAATAGATGCAAAATTGGAAGTATGGATTCAACATATGAAATAAGAGTCGGTACTTTTATGTCAAATCATGAGGTTGGCCAATGTTTCTTAAAAAGTTATCGTTGCCGCACAATTTTTTGGTCGATCACTACTAGAATAATGGGTATTTCCGGCGGACATTAAAAAAGTCAATTTCTGTTGACTTCCGCCGGAAATATTATTCTGGTAATATTTCCGGCGGAGTTCTGGCGGACTTCTTAATTAATGATTTTAGAATTGTATTTAATTATCTAATTACAAGAATTAATATTTATTTTCAAGGATTTCCGGCGGATTCGGTGTCCGCCGGTAATAGCTCTCCAATTTTTTTTAAAAAGAATTAATATTCATTTTTCAAAATTTTCCGGCGGACTCCGGAGTCCGCTGGAAATCCGCCAGTAATAGCTATCCGTTTAAAAAAAAATTTAAATTATTTCCGACGGATTTCCGGCGGATTTTCATTTTCCCCAATTTTCAAACTTTTCTTTTCTTAATGTATCGTATTGGGCTTTAACAGTTATATTGGGCTTTAGAGGATGTTAGTTGAGCTTTAATGCATCGTATTGGGCTTTAACGGTTCTATTGACTTTAGCGCATTGTATTGGGATTTAGTGGATGTTAGTTGTGGTTTAATGAATCGTATTGGGTTTAAAGGACCTATTGGGCTTTAATGGGTCGTATTGGGCTTTAATGGATCGTATGTAACACTATTGTTTTGTCTGAAACGTCAGATTTACAACCGTCATGCTGTCAAAATTGAATTGTAATCTTTTTTAAACTATATATAAGATGACTATTCAACGGGTCTCACCCAAAGATACGGTGATGATCCCTCCATCTATCCCTTAGTTGATAAAGAGTTGTAGGAGCAGGCGGTCGGGGGAAACAAGAAAGGCCGTCTATTTGGGTTTGGGTACAACCAGGATCCCAATTGGGTCTTGACTGGGAAGTACACAGAAGGTGGTTCATCATCTTTAGAGAGTCGGGTATGTGCCTTTTTTGCTTTGATGATGTTTATCGATTTAGTTTATAATTCGTATTAAATATTATAATGTTTTATCTATTTTATGGGAAATTGAAACCTTAAAGACCCAACTTAGCGACTTACAGGAACAAAGTCAACGCCAACGGATTACGGAGGAGGAGCGATGGCGGGCGGCGGAGGAGCGATGGTGGGCGGCTGTAATATCGGTTACGCTAATTCTTAATAAAAAGAAACTATTTATCCAAAAGATTTTCCATAAAACAATCTCCAAGCAAATACGGGATATATGTTAAAGATTTCCACCAAAAAATAAAATAATGAAGCCTGCAACCAACGATTTTCGGTACTATAAGTCGGATCCAAAAATACAAATATATATCTACCCAAAAGTATTCTATACATAGATACAACTCAAAACGATATATGAACAACGAGTACCAAAAAGATATCCGGGATCTGGAATCCTACAAGCAGATCTAAACTGCTTTATCTTTCCCTTGGACAACTACCGACCTTCCTGAAAAGAAAATTTATTCTAAAAAAAATAAGCGACAAGGCTTAGTGAGATTATACCAAAGCTTACAATTATATATTTTATAAAAAAAATACAAATAATAGACGAAACAGAACAGAAAGAATCGCTTATTTCTGAATTAGACTGTTAACTCAAAAATCTGCTAGAATTTCGCCCAGAGCACAGTACAACCAGAGGCTCTGGTCGTCCAGAGGGCCTCTAGTCCCGAAGGACTTGGAGTCCAGAGCTCTAGTCTATACAACTAGAGGCTCTGGTCGTCCAGAGGGCTTCTGGTCCCGAAGGACTTGGAGTCTAGAGCTTTGGTCTATACAACCAAAGGCTCTGGTCGTTCAGAGGGCCTCTGGTCCCGAAGGACTTCCAAACTTGGCCATTAAATCACAGCAGAAAACTTTGGATCTTTCATCCTTAACATACAGTGCTTAATAAGACTTTTAGGATAATTGAGATCAATTACAGCACAAAAAAAAAACATATCAAATACCAAAGGCATCATTACCAAAATAGAGTATACATGTGCACCACACCCCTCTTCGTCTATAGGGCCCGTGCAAAGTATTCACACCCGGCTCCCTACCAATCGGAATACGTGAATACGACAATCGGTATGCCACACCCAACCTCCCTCTCCTTGGGATACGTGGACATACACCATGCTACGACATATCACACGAAGTAATACCCGTAGATCATGGTTTATCAAAAGGCCAAATAAACAGTCTCGGTTCGGGACTCAACCACAACGTAAAAGGATTAAGAAATACCAAAACAAAGTTAGGGAAAATTCACCTTACAAAATAA
>NC_037536.1:8126938-8128762 GCF_001531365.2 Cynara cardunculus var. scolymus | reverse complement strand
ATACATATACTATATATAAGTATAAGTTCGGTATAAACTCACAGTGCTTTATTATAAACAACCGAACGCGGTAACATCCAATTCCAACCAACAATAGCATTAAACCTTCAGAGGCTCTAAATAGCCTTAAAACAGCCCCTGGAGTAAACATTTCAAGTATCAAAAACCAACTATATCCCAACCTCAAGTTATACACTTTAGGTCTTGATTATCCTATTTACTCTTTCTTGTACATCCCTCTGTTCAACCCCTGTTTTACCACACTTAAACTCAGATTTAGCCTCTTAAAGCTTTCTAATGAAACTGACCTCACATTTTTAAGATTGTTCTGTGATTTGTTATGAATTTTTAACACAGCAGCATCAAAGCTGTCAAAATCCAGCTTTATAACTCACTGCATGTTGCAGATTTTACCCAATTTTGCTTCAAATTCACACATTAATCAACATTATCTTTTATAATCTTTCAAATGCAGAACCTAGCCTCTAATTTAACACTTGTACTTGAAATAAACTTGTAATTAGAAGCATACCTTTGATGATTAACACATAATCCTCAAGAATCTAATTTATCAACAAAATTTCCTTTTGTTGTATTTTGTTTATATAATTATTTCCATTCATTTCCTTTTGTTGTATTTTGCTTAGTTATAAAAAATACTTTCTCATCACCGGACGACGCATGTACGATACCACACACTAATAAAATGTAAGAACCCAACACATTAATTAGCACTTGAACGAAACTAATTAAATGACTATAGAATTTAGCATAGCGAAAGAGAAAGAATGCAAGATAGGTACAATTTTTGACATAAGATTTTATAACTACACACCAAAACATAACTTGATTTTATGACAGTTATACTTTATTAGAACAATTGAACCGTCCTAATGGCCACTTTCGTAGTAATGACATTTCTATTAGACTATGATGTAATTATGAAAATTAAAAAAATAGCAAAAGTTTAATTACATTGGTGGGAAGTAATAGTGTGAAATTGTTGTAATAAACAACCCCTTTCATAATCTATAAAATATTTTAACCTCCGACATGTTAACGCATACGTAATAATTATACCCCTCAGAATATTTTTTTTATTATGTCCAACGGTTCATCATCAACGACATTATAGATACAATATGGTTGCCTTCCAAAGTACACGGTAGGCTTACAAGTTATACTTGGCAAGCTTCGACTTGACTCAAGTCGATAAGACATCTACTATTTAGTAATCCACAAATAATCAAAGAAAGATAATATTAATTACCATAGTTAGATTTCTCAAACGTATTTGCACCTATAGCTAACCTTGTCTTCACTCAAAATAATTAAAAGTTACAGTATGTAACGGGTCAAATGATAATGAGGGTTCCTATACATACCTATCTCACTCATATACCACCACCTAGGAAGGGGTACGAATAGAATTCACAAGAAGGTGGTGTAACATTTTGATTTCTAAAGCATTTACATCTAGAATGTAAGGGACCACACAATATTAAATTCTACAAGGAAAGATACCTCACATACATGTTGCATTCATTTTGTACCTTTTCTGTAACTATTGCAACGATTTGGATTATTTGTCTATGAACTTGCTAGACACGCTACACTACATGACAAGTTACGAGTAATTAATCTAACAAGAAATTTAGTTTTCGTTATTCGTAAAACAATTAAAAAACCAAAACATACGCCTTTCATTATCAATGGATCTTGATCATACAATTAGCATCTACTAGGTTGGGATATTTATTTAGACGTATCCACAACGCTTCATTATTTCATATAATTGAATTATCATTTTCTATATTTTACAAG
>NC_037536.1:8125062-8126478 GCF_001531365.2 Cynara cardunculus var. scolymus | reverse complement strand
AAATGAAATTCCATCACTAAAAACAATAACTAGAATTTTATTTTTTAAATGAATTTATTTAGTTTGTTCTAAGCTTTAAAAAAATATAACTACATTATATAAATTAGAGTAAATTACATTTTTTTTTTCCTGTGGTTTATGTGTTTTAACACTAACGAAAGATGTAATAAAAACCACATGGACCAAACATGAATTTTACTCTCTATGTAAGTCTTATTGAACACCTATGAATACCATATGATTATGAACACAATCTTATGAACGACTTATGATTATACACACATTTTTATAAACACCTATGAACATATATGAACATATTCTTATGAATACTTTATGTTACGAACACATTCTTATGAATACATATAAACATCATTAAATATGATAAACGTAATTTACATATGAAAATTTGTAATATCTCATTAAATACCATAAAAGTAATTTGCACATAAAAATTATCTATTTGTAATTCATCATTAAATCAAACATTTGAAGTAACATCTACTAAAGAATTAATATTATTGGTCCAATAAGTTTACAAAGTTAACACTATATTTTTGGTTAACAAAAGATCTTACCCCTATATATATAAATATATATATATATATATATATTATTTATCGACCTATTGTCACAAATTTATTTATTATAATATTGTATTTTAGCTTTTTCTTATTACAACAATATACTTTCAAATTAACTTTTATTATGATATTATACTTTTATTTTTCTTTATTATAACAATATACTTTCAAATTGAATTAAGATGGCATGATACAGGTTACCAAACATTCATGACATATCATTCCAATTAATAGGATATTACATGTGTTGTGGCCTATATAAGGCTAGCTTGAGAAACCCCTCAAATACTACTTCACTTGTAATTAAGCCACAAAACACAGCCATGAAAATCCTCATCCTAGTGTGGGTACAACTTCTAATGTTGTCGTTGTTTACAGCATCTGATACAAATAACACCTCTGAAACATACACCCTTATTAACAGTACCAATTTAGCAAAGCCAGGTTGCCGAAGCAAATGCGGAGACGTTATTGTTCCCTACCCTTTTGGCATCGGCATCAAATCAAATTGTTCTATAGGCCATGGGTTTGATGTTTACTGTAACACTYCTACACACCCTCCAAAGGCCTCTTTTWCCAAAACAGRTTACACCTCAATCAAACTCATATCTGATTCCACRMTCCGGACTWCCAATAWCGTGGCTTWCRRATGCTATTTTCCAAATGGCACWKTKTCAAGTGGAWTCYGRATTTSRGRAAATTTTACAGATTGGCCGTACACCTTTTCGGAAGTAAATAGGTTCACAGTCATTGGCTGCGATGATTATGCTTGGTTGACATCAGAAACAAACTCTAGGTACGTGTCTACAGGTTGTGCCACCCGTTGCCCAACACC
>NC_037536.1:8122521-8124072 GCF_001531365.2 Cynara cardunculus var. scolymus | reverse complement strand
ATATAAAAGTATACTGAATATGTTTGGTTCGGCTTGGCTTGTTTATCATTTTTCATGATGAGACCAATATTATAATTTGTGAACAGAGATAATTTTCCATTTTCCGACCAATAAGCATCTTTCATTTAACGCAATTCATTAAGCGTATTAGGGTCAATATCAGTGTTTTGTGTAAGACTTCTTTAATCAATTCTATTATACACACACATATACACATATATATAAGGTCAAGTTCAGGGGAAAACCGCAAAAAAATAAAAAACTAAGGAACACATTGATAACCTTTCATTTGGACGTGTGCATACCGGTCATTTTAAGCAATATGTCCGGTATGCACTTATGCATAATATGCACATGTGCATAAAAACCAAAAAACAACTTCAATTAGTAGCATGCACATGTGCATACCATCCAAATGAACAGTTACCGAAATGTTCCTCAGTATTTCGTTTTTTTGAGACTTTTCCCTGAACCTCCCTCTCTCTCTCTCTCTCTCTCTCTGTGAGAACTGTATCAAAATAAGATAACACAATAACTGCTAGAGTACGTATGATTTTGCCCTTAAATCATATATGATTATGATACACGGTCAATGCATAAGTGCACGTGTGACTTGAATTGCAGCTTAGGTCATGCGATTGTATGATTTTCACGTGAGTTTAATGTAAAATCAGATGTGATTTAGCCGTTCTCGTATTTTCTTATTTGATCATTGTTCTTGTTCCAACCCAAAAAACGATTTACCATAGTTAATTAAAATTTATTGTTGTTTTGTTACAAAGTACTATGTTAACATTTGATTTATCTATAGATATAAATGAGAGCCATTATCCGGAGATGTTTCCATGTCATGGAACTTGCATTAATACTATTGGGAATTACACATGCGAATGTGGACGACGGTATTCTGGTGATGCCAAAATTCGAGATGGTTGTCGACGTAAACCGTATCACCCTCTCTGGTTATATATAGGTAATTCTTCCTTATTGGCCGTTTACCTAAACTCTTAACCGGTAAGCACTTACTGGTAAAATTCAACATAATTGTTTACTTACCGGGTAAGATTTTATTCACTAAAACGCATCATATGCAACAATTTATCCCGGTAAGAGCTAACCATGGTAAGAGTCATCGTCCTCACTTACAGGGTAAGACTCTCGATTCTTGTCTTCGCTCTTACCGGGTAAGATTTTTAGTCCTTGTCATATTCATACGGTAAAGTAAAGTGACTTGGTAAGCACTTACTCGGATAAGCGTTTAGTAAACAGCGTCTTAATTGTTGGCAAAGATTTGTACTAAATAAACCTTTGTTGGAGGTGAAACTTGTCTTTTATTATTATTCTAACTAAAAGCGTATTCGCGCAATGCAGCGAGATACATCGTAATTTTAATATTTCATTTTATTCTTTATCTCAGTCGATGTTATAATATAGCTTTATGTGATTTTGAGAAAGCAATTATGTTTTAATTTTTGAATAAAATATACGTTTGAAAATATCATAAAAATTTGACAAAAATATATCGATATTAGTATCAAATTAACTATTTGA
>NC_037536.1:8118376-8120785 GCF_001531365.2 Cynara cardunculus var. scolymus | reverse complement strand
TTAGTTACACGAATTCAGATATGAGATGAATTCGGATAGAGATGAACGAGTTTAAGAGTTTTTAAGAGTTTTAAGAGTTTTTAAGAGTTTTAGCCAAATGCTTTATAAGATAGTATATATATATATATATATATATATATATATATTAAGAGAGAGATTTGTTTAGTAAAACTAAATAAAATGAGTAATAATAACGACAGGAATATTAAGGAATCTGACACAAACTCAAGAATAAAAATACTCCATATAAGGATATGTCTCCTTCAAATGATGATGTACATGTACCATTTTTCATCCTCAACACACACCTTGACCTTAAAAACACAATAGTGAATGGACCAACCATACGATATGTAAAAAATTACATACCAAACTTAATGACTTCAAATCTTTATAACCCAGTAAATAAAATTATAATGCAATCAAAATCACAACATGAACATACATAAAATTATAATACGACTAAACTTACGATAAAAACATACTTAAAAATATAATCCAATCAAAATCTTGATACAAACATATATAACATTCTAATACACTGTAAATTACAAAACAAACTTGCATAAAATTCTTACCTTTGATCATAATCATAAATTCCCACAACCCAAACTTGAAAACTTCAAATTTTCAAGAATTGATATATAAACGTTAAAGAACTCAAAAACCTGCAAAGCAAAAAACGGTCAACATAAGTAAAAATTACATAGTGAACGTGAATATTTTAAATCTTCACCTAATACATAAGAGTTATATTGCAAACAAAAATCACGATACAAACATGAATAAAATTATAATGTAATCAAAATCATGAAACAAATCAATATAAAATTATTACCTTATATTGCAACCAAAAAATCAAATATTGAATTTGAAGACTTCTTCAAATCTTCATGACATAATGCATACAAATTATAATGCAATCTAAATAACGATACAAACATACATAAAATTTACAGGAGAAGTGAAAAAATAAAAAAAACCAATGAATATTATTAATAGTAAAATAGAAGAAAAACCAAAGAGAAAGAGAATAAATTTAGAGATGTATAGGATTGAGATAGAATGTGAGAGGGTGTGAGAGATGAAGATGAATAAATAGTTGTTTTTATATATAAAAATAAATGATTGATTGGAAAAAATGAATGGTTTGGAGTTATGTCATTAGAATTAATATAGAAGGAGATGAATGGTTTGGAGTTGAATGCAAACATTTAAGAAAAAAACATAAATTGACAAAAAAAAATATAGTAGTGGATATTGAGAGAATGAAAGAGAAAAAAGAAAAATGAGGAGGCTTTAGAAGAAGCCACCTCAGACATTAGTTAAAAAAACCTCTAAAATCCCAACAAAATTAAAAAGAATTGCATACTCGGATTAATCGTCTTGAAATAAACCTGGAAAAAAATGTAACCATTAAAAAAGGACATGTTAAAGTTTGGTGATGCTACATAAAAAATTATAACAAAAAAAACTTTAAAATCTCAACAAAAGTCAAAAGAAATGCATACACACATTAATTTTCTCAAAGTATACGTGAAAAAAGATAACCATTACAAAAACATGTTGAAGTTTGTTGAGGCTACATTATGGTTGGTAGTACTTTCAAGATTGCATAATCAGATCATTAATCGAACCATTGTTGCCATGAAAACTCTAAAAATGTTGTCAAGAACAAATACTCCGTTTCATTGGGAAAACTTAGGACAATTATAGAAGAGAAAAGTAAAAAAAAAATTCTAAAATCCCAACAAAAATAAAAAGGAACGCATACTTGAATTAGTCTTCTCGAAATAAACTTGAAAATATATTTGTTGAAAACTAACAATTTATGAAATGAAAAACAAATCAAGTGATARAGATGGAGAAAAATAGATTGAATGATGAACAATTCATGAAGAAGAGTTAGGGAAAATGAAAGGATTATGTTAAATGCAAACATAAATGAATAATCAATGTTTATAAAAATTAAAAAAAAAAGAAGATTAAAGAATGATGAATGAAAAAAAAAGATAAATAAGTTTCTAACCTTTAGAAGAAGCCAAGTCATCAACCTTGGTTTCTCCTTTAATATATATATATATATATATATATATATATATATATTTATATATATATATATATAGATATATGGATTATTCTTTCTTTAAAGACTTATTTAATTATTACATTGTATCAGAATCAACAGTTACCGATCTAAGGACTTATTATATATAACTGTCTGGGGCAATGTTAAAGTCATCTGGCCTGTTACCTGCCAGCATATGTTTAAGACAACATATGTTTAAGAGGGGGGGGGGGGGGGGGGGGGGGGTTATATTCACACATTAACTATATACTTGGATAATTTCTCTTCGCCATATGTAGAAATGTTTTTTTTATCCTTGAAAATTAGTATTTGTAATTAGA
>NC_037536.1:8114211-8117821 GCF_001531365.2 Cynara cardunculus var. scolymus | reverse complement strand
CAAGATAAAATTCTTAGTTTAAATATAAAATATAATTAGGATAATTGTTGAGTTCTAACAGAATATGTAATTATTAAGTTTATAAAAATTATATTATTAAACCAAAAACAAATTACGTCGTTAAATTGAATTATATTAAAATTTTGAATTAAAGAAATTACATAAAAAAACTACAACATTTATATCTATTTTTTTAATTTTTTATGATATTTTTTAATTTATATTTTATTCAAAAATAAAAAAATTATTAATTTTCTCAAAACCACATAAAACCGTATTATAACATCGACAAAGACAAATAATAAAACAAAATATTAAAATCGAGATACATCTCGCTGTATTACACGAGTATCCTTCTAGTTTTACAAAATGAAACATAATATTAACTAACAACGACTTTTTCCTAATCCTCAAAGTATTTTAAGAAAATTATATATGTTTCCTTATAAATTTATATCTTTCACATCAATGGGGCAACAACTTAACTATTGGCACTTTAAGATACAACTAGATCCAATTTTCTTAGCCTATGATTTTTTTCTACTACTTGTTGGTTTTATATATCACGTTCAATTCTTTCTATGGCACACTTTTAAACCAAAGATGTCAAGTAATGGTAATTAATATGCCCACAATCACATATAGGTGTAGGTTCTGGATTGCTTGTAGTGCTGATTGTATTATCGGTGTCGTACTTCACGGCTAAGAAAAAGAAGCTAGTTAAGCAAAGAGAGAAATGTTTCAAGCAAAATGGGGGTGTGCTGTTGGAAGAGAAATTGAAAACTATGGGTGGCATCAGTGTCAGTTGCATGAAAATTTTCCACGTTGGAGAGCTAGAAGAAGCGACTGATAAGTATGCAGAACATAAGATTCTTGGTAGAGGAGGCAACGGCATCGTGTACAAGGGAAATCTGCTAGATAATCGTGTTGTCGCAATCAAGAAGTCCCAAAGATTGGATCAAACACAAAGGGAGCAATTCATAAATGAAATGGTAATTCTTACACAAATCAATCACCAAAATGTGGTGCATCTTTTGGGATGTTGTTTGGAAACTGATGTTCCATTGCTATTTTATGAATTTGTCTCTAATGGCACTCTTCATCATCACATCCATAATAGAAAGAGTGATGTAGATAGATTGTCTTGGGATAGTCGTCTAAGGATAGCACATGAATCGGCTAGTGCTCTTGCTTATCTTCATAGTGATGCAAGAATGTCAATTATACATAGAGATGTGAAGTCTAGTAACATCCTATTGGATGAGAGTTACACCGCAAAAATTGCAGATTTTGGTGCGTCAAGGTTAATCCTCTTAGATGACCATGATCAAGTCACTACACTTGTTCAAGGGACGTTGGGATACTTGGATCCTGAATATTTGCGTACAGGCCAACTAACAGATAAGAGTGATGTATATAGCTTCGGTGTGGTTCTTGCAGAACTCCTTACAGGAAAAAAGCCCATTGCTACGAATAGATGCCTAGCAGAGCAAACTCTTGCAACATATTTTGAAAAGGCAATGAAGGAAAATCGAATGCTTGAAATTCTTGAATTTGAATTGGTAAAGGAGGCAACTTATGAGCAGCTAAAAGCAACATGTGACCTGACATGTAAATGCCTTAACCAATTAGGTGATAACCGGCCCAGCATGAAAAAAGTGGCAATACAGCTTGAGACATTGAGGAAGATTCGCAAGCATCCTTGGGTTAGCCAAGTTAACTACAATGAAATGAGTAGCTTAATGCTTGAAAATGAACCAAATGATCTTTACGAAGTTCCTCTTATCACTAATAGTGACACTTTTGGAGAAAGCAGTTCTAGCACCGGTAGAATGAGAGGCATGATGAGCGAAGTGCAAAGTCCTCGTTAACAATTTAGTAATGAATGGATGTTTTATCCACCATTCGTGTCTATTTATCATGTTTGAAGTATCATACAATTTACTTAAATATTTGAATTTATGTCAGTCCATTGTGTATTATAAAGTGCTCCATGTATAATATTCATATCTTTGTTGTGATTGCACCTTTCATACATTCCATGTACTATTATATGATTAGTTAATTTGACACTATTTTGTGTCTGTGTACTGATTGAGGACAACTTTTTAACGTTGTCTTATGCACTCTAGAGTGGGCATCCATGTTCCTTTTGTTGCTATAATTCTTTAAAACGACTCATTCAACATCCTTGTTTCTCTCCTTCATCGACATCTAGCCCTACTGCCCCCTCCTCAATCAGGTTGTGATAGTCGATTGGAGAATTAATTGTCCCCTACCCTTTTGGTATTGGCACCAACTCAAATTGTTCAATAGGCGATGAGTTTGACATTCACTGCAACACTTCTTTAGCTTGGTGCCTTACAGGGTTCAGACATCGCAAACAGTACAAGGTCTGTTACTCCATGCACATTTCCCTTTGTTGGTGAGGAGGATGTATTCAAGTTCAATGGTGCAACATGAATAATTCTCCTTCGTCGATAGGGTTGAAGCTAATGTCCCAATAGTGCTTGAATGGGCAATTGGTCATTTGAGTTGCAGAGAAGCCGAACCAACGGACGATTTTGCTTGCCACTCAAACAGTATGTGTGTGAACTCTTCAACGAAACCGATGGGTACCGTTGCATCTGCAAAGAAGGCTATCAGGGAAATCCCTATCTATCTCTGGGTTGCGAAGGTACACTTTAAGTTGTTTTCCGTTAATCAGTTTAAATTTTGCAATGGTTTGAGTCATTCTTCGGATCTTGGTTGGTACATATTTTTTTTTCTTCATTTTATGCGTCGTGGACCTTCATTTTCTTTTGCATGACACCACTTGATATCAACAAGTAGTGTAAATATCAATAATATTGTTAATTAAATAATAATATTAATGCTTGGGATACCATTTTTTATCAACGACAAGTGCAAATGTCAATAAGCTCATTAAATAAATTTTTTTGATGTGGATATCAAAATGATGGGAGGGCTTAATGACATCGTCAATAACGATGTTTGTAATACTTACCTTTTATTAACTTCAAATAAAAATTATGAACTATGGCAAACATTAGTCGTAGTTTTGAACGAAAGAAAACTAAAACATAAACAAGTAACATCAATTGATTTTAAAAGTTATTACTTAGAAATGATATAACATCAATCGAAAGATAATAAAAGTTACCACATATATATAGAAATGATCAATCAGAGTTAATAAAATTATCAGTAGAAAAAAATGTATTTTAATAGTCATATAAGATGTTAACCAACATTGTAATTTGAAAACAAAAATTGATATTATTACTTAGAAACTAAAATAAAGAATTATTTGATATAAGATGTTAGATGATATCCATAACAACTTTAGTGTTTTATGCTACTCATCAAGCTAGAGTTGTATTGTATTGTATTTGCCTATTTGGGCACTGGGAAAAGATTTACTTTAATTAGGGTTTAATGCTTTATGCTATGAAAAATTGATAAATGTTTTTTTTAGATATCGATGAGTGTAAAGATGTGGAGAAGTTCCATGTCACGGAACTTGTGCTAATACTCTAGGGAATTACACATGCAAATGCAAACGAGGATATTCTTGTGATGCTAAGATTCACGATGGTTGTCGACATAA
>NC_037536.1:8100526-8113781 GCF_001531365.2 Cynara cardunculus var. scolymus | reverse complement strand
TTGGTTCAATGAAAATTTTCCGAGTTAAAGAGCTAGAAGAAGTGACTAATAATTTTGCAGAAGATAGGATTCTTGGGAGAGGAGGTAATGGCATTGTATACAAGGGAAGCCTACCGGATAAGCATGTTGTTGCAATTAAGAAGTCCCAAAGATTGGATCTAGGACAAAGAGAGCAATTTATAAATGAAATGGTAATTCTTGCTCAAATTAATTACCAAAATGTGGTGCTGCTTATGGGATGTTGTTTGGAAACTGAAGTCCTGTTACTAGTCTATGAATTTATCTCTAACAACACTCTTTATCATCATCTACACAATAGAAGAAATGGCACAAGGAGATTGTCATGGGACAATAGTTTAAGGAGAGCACATGAAGCGGCTAGTGCACTTGCTTATCTTCACACAGATGCTAGAATGTCCATCATACATAGAGATGTAAAGTCTACCAACATCTTTTGGATGACAGTTACACTGTGAAAATTGTAGACTTTGGTGCCTCAAGGTTAGTCCCTGTGGGTCATGATCAAGTCACTAATCTAGTTCAATGGACGTTTGGATACTTGGATCCTAAATATTTTCATACAGGACAACTAATGGATAAGAGTGATGTGTACAGCTTTGGAGTGGTTCTTGCAGAACTCTTAACAGGTAAAAGACCCCTGACTATGGAAAGATGTCTAAAGGAGCGTAATCTTGCAACTTATTTTCTAAAGGCAATGAAGGAAAATATAATTCTTGATATTCTTGAATGTTATGTGGTAAACGATGCAACTGATGAACAGCTAAAAGGAACATATGACATGGTACGTAGATGCCTTTACCAAGTAGATGGGAAGAAACCTAGCATGGTGACCATGGAGCTCGAAGCTTTGAAGAAGTTTACTAAAGATCGTTGGGTTGACTACAATCATGAAATGAGTAGCATAATGATTGAAAGTGAACATGTTGTTTATGTTGTTCCTCATATGATTAGTTGCGATATTCTTCGAACATAAATTGTAGCAATATCAGACGAATAGACATGATGATCCACGTACAATTCCTCATTAGTAATTTAGAATGAATAGAGAATAGACCTTTTATTCAGACTATTTTTCATGTTTTCAGCACATCATCTTTAAATTTATGTCATGTCTATTGTGTATAATTATATGTTATAACAGGTATAAGATTTATCTGTTTATTATGATTTTGTATACTTGTGTACATTTTGTATATTATTTTCTTCGTAACCAATATCTTAATATTGTTGTATGTTGTATATGTATTAGGAATAACTTTTCCAAGTTATTTTATTAGTAAGGCACCTTATTCGAATCTTTGTTCTCAGAGTAAATTCCAATGATTGTCTATGTAGTTTAAGGAAACTCAAATGTTCATAACTCAACTTTTAAAATTGCCTATGGCCCTAACGGTCGTTACACATCTCCTTTTAAGTGCCCTCACATGCTAGTAATGTGAGGGCAAAATATAGTCACTTGGCCTTGTGTCCCCACCTTATTTATAACCGTTACTCTTCATCTTTAATGTTTTACCTCTTTCTTCTCCCACGATTGAAACCCAAATCTTCCTTTTGTCACTTTTCTTTCTTCATCTTCTTGGTAGCTCAACAACAGTGATCTATAAATGTGGCTCCATTGCAATCATTCGAACATCATGGACCTCCATAAATCTATCTAGGTAGTCACATCTATTGTTATTCAAGAATGGTAAGTTTCTATTGTATATATATATATATATATATCCTAATGATTTTGTGGTTTACGGTGATGCATCGAAGTTGGGATTGGGATGTGTTCTAATGCAGCATGGAAAGATTATTGTTTATGTCTCGCGACAATTGAAAGATCACAAACAACAATATCCCACTCATGATATGGAACTTGGTGCGGTTGTCTTTGCTTTAAAGATATGGAGACATTATATATATGGTACCGAGGTAAGTTTTTCTTTAAAAAGTAAAACTGAAATGCTTTTGTTATGAAATATGTGGGTTATGACTTTAGTTGATTTTTGATACAATCAACTGTTATTTGTGGGTATGATTGAATTTGATATTGTTATATCAATTGTGGAAATATCTCTGGATATTTGAAATATTAGCAGGAGAGGTATCTATTGGGGAAAATGTGGCATCAACGGTAGTAGAGGTGTATACTGGAATAAGGGTGACATACTTAGAAGATGTGTATTTAGAATAAGGGTGGTATAATATGATAAAGTGAAAGTGACTTTTTGATATACTAAATGTTTTCGGTGATTTTGGTTGTGTAAAGCTAACAGGAAATTACTCACTAGACCTTATGATGTAACCCTTTCTATGATTTTCAAAATATGCATTTCAGGTCGGATTCATCCGGATGGTAAAGGGAAGGGAAAGATGTGGTGAGAGATTAGATGTTTTATATATGATTATGTGTTGATTAAATTTTTTGTTGGAGCGGTTTATTACATAACAATTAAATCGGTTATAGTCATATTACTTCAAGTTGTGTTTAAAAGTTGTTGAACTTTTGTATTGTAAAGTTGGGAGCTATTTGTATTATATGAATCATATGTTTATGAGTTATGTGTGGGGTGAGTTGTTATAGTAATGAACACTTGGCAATTACCGATGGCTTTTTGACGGTACTATTTGAATGAAGGGACTATTCTTCGAAAAGACTTGGAGTTGACCTTGTCTTCTACTAAAGAATCAGCATCATATTGTCACCAATAACTCTCTCCATCCACGCTCACTTATCTTCTATTTTTGTGGATTACATGCATTTCGTGAGCAAAGTTTTTACTTCTAATATTTGGAAAAAAAAAATCAGACCATTTACTAAATTTTAAGATTGGCTGAATTCCATATTTTGTTTTATTATAAGTAGAAATACAATTCAATTTCCATATAAATACAATATAAGGAAAAGTGCAAAAGAAAACCCAATGGATTTTACTGTTTGGAACAATTAAGTCTTTGGACAATTTTTTGGAACAAATAAATCCTTGGACATTCTAGAACTTGTTAAAAAGTCATTGGACATTACAAAACCTGTTAAATAACTCTTTGGACACTCTAGAATATTTTTATTGGATGTTATAGATTATCTTGTTATGAGCCTCTTCGGTGCTACCACATTTCATATACATGTCTAAAAGGGTTGTGTTCAGTGTTTACCCCAACGTCAAGTGTGATTTTGTTCTTTTGGATGTAGATATGAATCCACCTTCCTTGATCAAGCGCACCCAGTTGGGCACAAGCCGATATAGCACCAACAACACATAATTTATCGGGTTTTATGTCATTATAAAGCATTAGATTGAAGAAATGCTTCTTTGGGATCTCAGTGCTGTGAATAGCCATCGATCATAATGCTCCAAGAAATTACATTCTTATGTTCCATTTCATCAGATAGTTCCAGCGTTGCCACCATATCGCCTACCTTTGCATATGAATCTATCATGGTATTCCATGAAACCAAGTCACGTTTATGCATTCGGTCAAAGAGCGACCAGGCACGAGTAATGTCATCTAGTTTCTGAAAAGAACACAAGAACACATACACAAAAAAATTAGTACATGTTAATCAGAAGAGAATTGTAATAAATCAAGATGTTTTTAGTGTATGATTAACGTTTGCAAACCTTGTCGTACCCATCAATCATAATGGACCAAAAGACAACATCTCTCTTAAACATTTGATCAAACATATTCTGTGCTTCCACTATATCACCACACCCTGCGTACCCACTCAACATCAAGTTTCATGATACCAAATCCTTCCTATGGAACCCATCAAATAAAACCCTAGAACAACTCATCTGAAGACAGTTACCATATATACCAATCAACCCATTTATCACAAACAATTTTGAATAAAAAAACCCAACTTTCACAACTTCTACATGAATTTGTCTGCCTTCCCACAGTCCGCATATCATCGTACACGCCTTCAGCACAAATGAGTATGTATAATTATCACAATCAATCCTATTTCTTTTCATTTTAGCATAAATCTCAAAACCCACTTGTGGTTTTGAATTTGAGTTCCTGATATGGGATTTTATCATCGTGTTGTACGTGTAACTGATTAGATCAAACTACAGCGGCGACCAGCGATAGGGACGGTGCAACAGCAACGACCAGCGATGGGATGGTGGTGTATGGTGACGAGCGGCGATAGGGGTGGTGTGGTGGCGACAGGGGTTGTGCGACGGCGATGGGGGTGGTGTAGCAGGGACCCGCGATGGGACGGTGGTGTAGGCGCGCTAAGCAGCGAGAGGGAGATGGTGGTGTGGTCGCATGAGGGAGACGAGAGGGAGATGGTGGTGTGGTCGCATGAGGGAGACGAGAGGGAGATGGTGGTGTGGAGACGAGAGGGAGACGATGGTTGGTCTCATGAGGGAGACGAGAGGGAAACGGTGGTGTGGAGACAAAGTCATCTTATTTTAGGATATTTTTAGTGTTTTTTTTTTAATTCGAGGTTTACCTCCTATTCAGGTTACAAGTTACATTTTCAAAGAATGAGGATCTATTTAACAAGTTTTAAAAAGTCTAAGGAGTAATTTAATAAATTCTAGAATGTCCAAGGATTTATTTATTCCAAAAAAATTATCCAAGTACTTAATTGTTCCAAAGAGTAAAGTCCATTGAGTATTTTTGGACTTTTCCCTACAATATTGACACACAAACATATAGAGGAAACATTTAAGAATCGGAAACATTTAAGAATCACAATTATTTTTGGGACCTGGGGAACTGATCTACATTGTCCAAGCTTTATGATCAACGACTCAAAAAAAACCTGTGGCAATTATGCGAGTTAAATGAAGATTGAATGGACAGTTATGAATTAATTGCATGCAATTAAAAAACACTTAAGCATGATATGTATTACCTATTAACTCAAAATGTGGCTCTAATTTTTTAACAGAAGTGCAGGCTTTCATATTCATAATTTGAAGTTGGTACAAAACTAATAACCACATGTACCAACCAAAAAAAGATGGTACCAATCAAGAACGATTGATTGGTACATGATATAAGATTTTACGTCATTGTAATTGATTGGTACACGATATTGAAGAAAAAAAATCGGGTACCATACCAAATCCACCCCTGCTATTTTTTAAGGAAATTATTTTTTATATAATTATTATTTTAACTAAAAAATATATTAAAACCAAACATTATGTCATCTTTAGTTTAATGCCCGTATCCGGATCCATTTTAATTTTTTACTGGCTTTATTTTATTCTCAAAATATATGTATAATATTCACTCATAAAGATACATTATCTCAATGACATATAGTGATTAAACTTCAAATAATGTAGAGTTAAATGCAAATTGGTCCTTTTTGCCATGTTTTCATTTTTATAACAGATATGAATGCCATTAATTAGAGTGCCATAAGTAACGGTATTTTGTCCATTAACCATTCATCTCTCTCTAAGCTCATGTGGTCTTTCAGTCTACTTTCACTTTTATAACATAACAAGTGTTTGACATCGTGCGTTGCGCGATGACGATATTTTTTTTTAAATTATTGAAGTTAGCTAAATGAATCGATGATCACATTTATATATTAAATTAATAAGAATCAATATTACCTTTTATATATGAATCTACCCACCTTATTTTGATTATCCATATATTTTATACGAATTTTACAAAAAAAAAAAAAACAAATTAATCCCGAATACAGTGTAAATAACCTTGAAAACACACTGTTTCGAGCCACTTAGAGTCATAACCGACTTTCGACCCTTCATGAAAATGGTTGCAAGATACGAGCTTATTCCGACTTACAGTTTGTGAGATATACATTGGCAAAGTACATGAGCTACACTGTCGGTAAAATCCAATTTCACAACTAACTTTTATGATCCCAACTTCGCGTATTCAATCAAACGGGTAATTTTCTCCCCGACTACGGGTCTCATACTACCCCCATAAACTGAAAATCCATAACCCCAATTGCTACGGTAATACCTTTTAGTTGTCTTATGCTTGTTTGAACAACATCGGTTAATCTTGTCTTTCTTATTATGTTGTACTAAAAAATGATTGAAACTCGTGTTTTTGGTCATTTAGTAAATATACTATTATTATATTCAAGTATTATGTAAATAGAATTATACATATTTATATAATCATTAATTATAAGAAATAAAGAAAATTGAGTGTAATTAAAGAAGATTAATAGTCTAATTAATTTAATGTTTGCTAATAATTACATCAATAAAAAAGACAAAAATTGAGAAAAATATAAATATAAATACGAATGAAATTATGATCAATGTATGTGTATTTTTATTTACATACTTGAATATTTTATATATATATAATATTCAAGTATGTAAATAAAAATACACATACATTGATCGTAATTTCATTCATATAAATGAGTTTACAGATATTTTGATTATATATATTTAATACACATATATATATATATATATGTGTGTGTGTGTGTGTGTTCAATTATTGTTATATAATTGACAAATAGAGTTACATGTAATAAACGAACAAAAAAAATTGGGTGTAACCAACGAAAATGAATAATCTAATTAATTTAATGTTTTGATAATAATTACATCGATAAAAAAAAGCAAAGTTCGAGAAAAAAAAATTAGATTGCGATGCCTAAAAATGTCACTTTATTGTTGGTGTTTTTTCTTACAAAATTACAAATTAAAAAACTATAAAAAACTTAAAAACAAAAGTGAGTCTACAACAAAAACAAAAATAATTAAAATTCTCACAAAATTCTAAAGCCTCAATGGAGACTTCTTAATCCAAGTTCCAATGCCTTCTTGCATATTGATAAACTCGTGTATACTCTTCTGCCATAGATGAGAGATGGAAAAGAAGAGGGGAGAGCGTACTAGTAGTTTAAAGCTCGTACATGGAGATGGAGAACACATAAATGGAAAAAAACCAAAGATTGAAGGGTTAAAATATTGAAGTTGAAACGTTCCAAGAGAAATGGAAGAGTTTTTGAGTTAAATGTGAACATCAATTTGCAAAATTACTAAGAAAAAAATCGAAGATTAAGGGATTTAAAGATTGAAGTTGAAACGTACCAAGAGAAATGGAAGAGTTTTTGAATTAAATGTGAACATTAATTTGTAAAAATGCTAAGAAAAAAAGTCAAAATGTGGAAAAAAGAGAAAAATAGGATCTTTGCGTCGAGGAGATGTCACATCAGCGTATCATGATTCTGCTTTATAGATATATATATATATATATATATATATATATATATATATATATAGATTGGTCCCTCCCTCGACTTTGATTTTAATAATTGATTAGGTCCCTCCCATTAATTAATAAAAACTTAACGGGACAAACATATCTTTTAAATATAATGTGCAAAATAACTAAATGCGACACCCAAATATGTATTCTCTGGTCTGTGGTACCCCCCAAATTTGGCTATTCACTAGCCACTAAAACAAAAATCTTTCGTGTTGTCGTATGGTTGGAACCAAAAACTAATTGCTTGTGTGAATTATTTCATGCAATACGAGATGTCCAAAGTTTTATTTGTCACTTATTGGTACTCGAGTGTAACCAAGAATAACCATCAAAGATACAAAACATTCAAGCAATTAAAAAAGCACGCGAATGAGTATTTTGATCAATCAATATTCATTATATCTCTTTCCTATAATTCTTCATTCTTCTAAGACAGCAGATCAACATAACAAAAGTTTTGGTTCGTATAGACATGGCTAACTTCATATTAGTTATTAACAGAGAACACAACGTGCCATTAAAACCACCCTATTCATGTGCCTTTATGATCAATAAACTAGAGGAAATGGACATTTTCGTTAATCAAATCATACGAAAAAATTAAATCCTGTTTATTAGTATGAGAAAGAAACTAATTAGTGACTACACAATTTATAAGCATAATGAAAGATAAAAGTTGCAAAACAATAAAGTCTGTGAAATAAGATTTCCAAACAACAAAACACTATTGCAAAGTTTGGTTCTTATGACACTTTCATTGAACTCTTTTCAAAAATAGAATTAATATATTACCTTTTAAACTTATTTAAGAAATATCCATAAATATCTCAAACGAATGGTTCACATTGGATCTTACGGTTACTACAAACTAATCAGTTCTCTCTTGAATGACCCTTATCCAATAAATAACGATCAACGATACCTTCTATTATATCAAATGGACATTGATGTGAAATTTTGCACAATGACAAAATTGACTAGAGAAAATAAACAACCCTTTTATAATCCATAAAATATTTTTGTCACTTGCATGTTGACGCATATGTGATAATTTGCTAAATATCGTCTAGAGTACGCAAGTCTGAAAACTATACCTTTGGAGTATATTTTTTTATGTCCAAATGTTCATCTTCAACGACATCATAGATAACACATGATAGCCTTTGACAACACCACTGTAGGTTTACAAGTGAGATATGACCAGGTTCGACTTGACTCAAGTCAAGAAAGACATCTACTGGCTAGTAGTCCACAAATTATCAAAGAAAGATAGAGTTCACAATTGTATTTGCAGCTATAACTACTATACTAATTATAAGAACTTGTAAGAGAACTTTTCTGCTCTATCTTGTATTAGTTTTTCCCTAGTAATAAAATTTAGCCTCGCCTTCATTTAAAATAATTATAACCACTTGGGTTGTGATGCACTGGTTAAGCCCCAAGGGGTGTAGTGGAAAATCTCATCCACCCCTGTTCGAATCTAGGAGTTCCCAAAGCCCTTGTGTCTATGGAGGTTCACCTACGATGACTTTAGGACATTCATGGTAGCCTAGGTGATTAGTCGGTGTGCATAAACTGGCTTGAAAACCAACGGTTAAAAAAATGTAATGGGTCATTTCTAAACATTTACATCTAGAATGTATGGAACCATACAATTTTAAATTCTACAAAAGGAAAGGAACCCTACTTGCAAGTTGCATTCATTTAGTATGTTTTATCATAATCATTGTGATGACCTGGATTATTTACCTATGAACTCGCTACAGACAATACAAACATCACAGTTTATGAATAATCAAATAAGAATTTAGTTTTAGTTTGTCGGAATAAGATTTAGTTTTAGTTTGTCCGAAGACAAAATAAATAACCAAAACACACGTATTTCATTATCAATAAATCTTGAATATATAATAAACACGTCTACTAGATTGGGATAATTATTTAACGTATGAAATACTTCATTGTTTTATTAATTTTCATGACGAATCAGTATTCCATAAACCTTCTTTACTTTACAAACATCATCTCATAGTCATCAAATTCTTGACAGTCTCATAAATAATCCCACTTATTTTTCCTTTAATTAATAATACCTTCAATTCATCGTATTTAATTTATATCCAAGATTTTTGAATTTATAAATTATCAATACCAGTGAGAAAAATATATTATGGCGATGGCTGTTGAGTTTTTTGGAATTTATGGATAGTTTTAATTTTTATCTTTCTCGGTAACGATTAGTTTTCAAAATATTTAAAACCAAATAGAATTCCAGTAATAGAAGAAAATGCATATTAACTTTAAATGTTATAAAAAACTTAAACGATAATTAAAAAAATTAATGAAAATAAAATACGATAATGAAAACAAAACAAATAATAATATTGTATAGATCACATAGTAAACTTCGTCTTTGGTCCAATAATTATTGATGACAATTTCTTTTCAAATGGTAAGAATACACTGCGTACGTAATTAGTTATTGATATCCAAACGCATGATCATGTGAGAATGGAGTTATGGTACCATGAAGGGTAAGAAATATGAATCTGAACTCTTGATCACTTTTAATCTTACTTCCATCCTCGAATTATACTTATCACGAGAATTGATCTGGTGCATCTATTCTGACCTTTCTCACTATAACTTCATTCTCACCGGAACCTAACCCTATTTCATATTCATACCAGCTATTTAAATTAATCATAATCTAATTAAAAAAACAGCATAAAAGCAAATATTTATCAATTCACCTTTTTTCGAGGAAAGCTATATATCACCGAAGGATTCTCTGAGGGCCATCTTTACCAACAGATTTCTAGCAAGCCGAAAACCAACAACTGTTTTCTGGCAACCCTGTTTTACCGACACAGATCCGAGGGTCCTTTTTTACTGTCGGAGTTTCATGGATCTTACCTATAATTATTGATTAACAACTTCTTTTCAAGGCAACATTAAAATGAATAAATATAATTTTTTTTATCAAATTTTCAACCATATAAGTTGAATTCCAATGAACGGGCATAGAACCCCGGTACCAAAGCTCTGAAACCAACGTCCTCGCAATACTTTCTATATTCCGCATTCATTTTCTTACCTTTTGTGAAAATTCGCCACACCAAAAATCTAAACTTATCTATTACGGTTTTACAAGTATTTAAACCGTCTTGAACGATTAAATTTATTATGTGTGCACAACAACGTGTATGAAATAATTTACGTCTAAAATAGGTGTCAAATGACACTTTAAATTTTCCACACATAGATTGTCATTACTAGCATTATCAAATGAAATGCTAATTATTTTAGCAGTTAAATTATAAAATGGAAGACATTTTTTAATTATTGAAAATTGTTGTGCATCCGAATGTGGCGCACCAAACGATTCAAACGCGATTACACGTTAGAATAAATGCCACGATGAAGGCTCAATCCAATGTGTCGTTATGCATATATACGAAACCGGCAATCCGTATGGTGTGCTCCATACATCACAAGTTAAAGAAATATTGTTAGGCAAAACAGAAAACATTTGTTGCATTTCAGCACGACACATTTTTCACATTTTAATTGCATCACGTCTAAGGGTTTGCTGACTTACCAGCTTGTATCGTGGTTGTAGTGTTTTTTGGATCAATTTCATAATGTGAGGGTTGTCGAAATGTCCGAAAGGCAATCATACTTGAATGACACATTGTGTTGTCATTTATTGGCTCAACTCGGCATCATACGACCATATTTGACCTTGAGTGTCAAGTATCGGTTGGCTTGAATTGCCCCCCCGACCTCAACCCGAGCACGTTTTTCGGTGTGCCTCCTTAAGGTAGAATTTCCTTCTGCCGTAAGGAGAGCTTGACACATTTTGCATTGTGCCTTTCTTTTTCCGGAGGACCACCAAGTTGTAGTGATTCCAAATCTCGGGCTTTCGTCCGTGTTCGGCAAGAACTTGGGCAACTTGTTCGTTTGATGCATCATGTTGTTCACCTGCCATTTTGTAAGACAAAGAGAGAAAGAAATGCGAATTGTGAAGTGGAAACGAGAAATGTATACGAGTTAAATTCATAAAATATAGCAAAAAACCAAGAATTGTGAACGTTTTTTGCAAATTGAGAACTTGGTATGTAAATCTCTCAACCTTGTTACATATTTATAGTGTTTAGAAGCCAAAAAATACAAAAAAAGGGTAAAAAAACGGCTAGTTAACGGCTACTTTAAACAAACGGTCAACTGTTTTTGAATTAATCAGGCCGAGCCGGGCTAGTCCATAACCAGTCCCATAACCGGTCCTGGTCTTGCGAAACAGCCCAAATGCATAACGTGAGGTAACCGTCGGTACCATAACCGGTCCTTGGCCGGTCCCGATTTCGGCCCTCCGGCGGTCCCGGGTTGGGCCGGGTCGGTTTGGCAATCACTAGTTGCATGTGCCTGTTACCTAATAAACAAAACATCAACAAAGAGTTTATCTAATAAGACACCCCAAGAAGCATGGAGTAGCTATAAGACCACTGTTGCTCATTTAAGAACTTCCGACTGTATTGTATACTCATACATACCAGTTAAAAAAAGAAGCAAGTTACAGGATAAGTTAGAAAAAACCATCTTTGTTGGTTATAGTGAAAAATCAAAAGCATACAAGCTTTTTAATCCAGTAACTAGAAAGAACATAATTCGGAGGGATGTGGTGTTTGAGGAAAATAAAGCTTGGAATGACTCACTACAAGATGATGGTCACACTACCCACATCACCAGTGAGATTGAGTCACAAAAGGAAACAAAGGTTTGATCAAGATGATCATAACTGACTCCTACTACCACAACTACTGCTTCAAGTACTATGAATGATCAAGATGTTCAAGAATCAACAGATTCAACATCCTCTTCAAAAAGTCCACCAAAGAGAGGTTTTAGAAGCTTGAGAAGCATTTATGACAACACAAGAAGGATAGACTTAGATGATGTGGTAGACTTTGCATTATTTTATGATGTAGATCCTTTATCCTATGAAGAAGCTTGTCAAGATAAAAGATGGAGGGATGCTATGGATAAGAAGATAGAAGCTATTATGAAAAATAACACCTGGGAGTTAGTTAATCTTCCAAAGAACCACAATCCCATTAGAGTAAAATGGATTTGCAAAACTAAGTTGAATGAAAAGGGGAGGTTAATAGGTATAAGGCAAGATTAGTGGTAAAAGGATATAAGCAAAAGTATGGCATAGACTATCAAAAAGTCTTTGCCCCTGTGATCAGATTGGAAACAAATAGATTAGTGCTTGCAATTGTTGTTCAACACAATTGGATGGTACACCAAATGGATGTAAAATCAGCTTTCTTGAATGGAAACTTGGAAGATGTTTACATTAAACAACCTGAAGGACATATCAAAAGGGAAGAAGAACACAAGGTTTGCCACTTAAGAAAGGCCCTGTATGGAATGAAACAAGCACCACGTGCTTGGTATAGTAGAATAAAGGGATATTTTTAATAAAATGCTTTAAAAAATGTCCACAAAAGCACATTTTGTTCACTTAAAAAATCTCAGGTATGATACTTCTAGTATGTATTTATGTCTATGACTTAGTGTTCACAGGGAATTCACAAAAGATGATTGATGATTTCAAAGATACAACGAAGAAAGAATTTGATATGACCGACATGAGATTGTTACACTATTTCTTGGGGATTAAGGTAAATCAAGAGGAAGAACTGATCAAGATATTACAACAAATGTATGCATAAAGTTTGTTGGACAAATTTAACATGGGACAACCCAATTCTATGAGTATACCTATAAAGTTTGGTTTAAAATTGTCAAACGATAGTAGAGAGGCAGAGGTGGACCCTAGACTCCACTGGGATGCAGGAAAAAGGATCCTTAAATATTGTTGATCCTCTCTCTCAGTGATTTGATGATAATCCCTTTATCTATCGATGTAATTTTGTTTCTGTATTTTCAGTTYYARCGATCATACACTGAGTATGTTCAGTGATCGCTGAGAAGCTTG